>NC_048580.1:53457127-54057127 GCF_013265735.2 Oncorhynchus mykiss | reverse complement strand
GGTTGAGAGAATGCCAAGAGTGTGCAACGCTGTCATCAAGGCAAAGGGTGGCTACTTTGAAGAATCTCAAATAGTCCAAATAAAGAAAAACCCATGAATGAGTAGGTGTCCAAACTTTTGACTGGTACTGTATGTTTTTGTAACCTCTCTGACCTCTACAACATGGTGAAATGTAGCAAGAACCACAAGATGAATATATGTTTTGCTTTACCTTGCATTTAAGGCAAAGGCTTCCTTCAAACAGTGGATGGAAAATCTCTATATCGTCAGCCATACAGCACAGGCAGAAAGCTTTGGAAGATTGTAATTTTCTAAGTGAGTGAACAAAACAATGAAGGAAACAGACTTCCAACACAATACCACTATTTAATACAAAAGTGTCCATGTCAGCACAAGCTCTCACCTTCAATGTCCAGTCTTTTCTTCTGTACCCTTTGAACCATCTCCTCTGAGAAAATAAAGATACAAAATACAGTATATTAAATGTGTGCAGAGTGCATTGAGAAAAGTAAACAAGTAGGAAATAACGCCGTTGGAAGTGATTTGAAACAATTATTAACAGAGTATATATATATCAGCGTGAAGAAAGTAGAGAAGGCCCACCTCTGTATTTCTGATCCGGCTGTTCATAGACGTAGCCTGGGTCTTCTTTTTTGTTGGACTGCTGCTTTTGTTTTTTGAGTGGTGGCTGGCAGTCTGGACTTTGATCATTTTTCTCCATGTTGGACGAGGCACCTGCATCCTCCTCCTGCCTGAGGTTGAAGGTGCCGTTGTCCAGGTTCAGCGAGAGCTTGGTGAGACACACAGACACCTGGCTCATGTTGTGCAGTTCGCTGTTGATGGATGTTGCCTTTTTTTGGTCCGGTTGCGTCCCATTAGCAATCCCTTTAGCTGTAAAATCATTATCAAAATACTGTACACCGTTAAGACAAAATATATCTATTTATTTTCATACAAGTTCTTATAACATCTTCAAAATGAAAGAGGGATCATGTATGTAATATTCACTAGGCACAGACGTCAGTTTAACGTCTATCCCACATTGGTTCAACGTAATTTAATTGAAATGACGTGTGAACCACATTGGCTCAACCAGTGTGTGGCCAGTGGGTAGATACAGAATGATGTTAGTCAGCCTCTTAGCTTACCCTCTGTCTGGAGTGGTGGTTGGAACCCATCTGGGCCAGAGGGTTTGAAACCGTCGAAGGCCCAGTCCACCATTTCCCCGAGGTGCTCCTCCTGCTTCTCTGAACCCAGGGAAAACACCTTCCTACATCTTGAAGCAGCCACCTACACGGTTACATATTAACACAATCAGGTGGGATACACACATACATATCGACAATCATACACAAGCAGAGATACAGACTGACCTGTAAAGACTGGAACATAGCATCCCTGTACGTGACGAGGGTGGCGAAGCTATTTGCGCAGAAACATTGTGCAAACGATCCAAATGGCAGCAGTCCCCGGGTGTTTATCTGAAACAGACAGAATTTCACTGAGTGATAGGCACAACAATTCACCTTTACAATTTAATTTAAAAAAACATTATTGTCCATCAAATATGGACACTCATAACTCAAACACTGAAAACAAAAACACAATGTCTTTCTCCCCCCTCACCTCGGAAAACATGCCAGCCCCAAACCATTCAACTTTCCGGATGCGGTTGGCTGCCTGCCGTCCCTTCCAGGGTTGGACAGTCCCTGGCCACAGGGAGAATCCCTCTATCTGTCCCCATACCAGATCCCCCACATTGTAGCCCTTCTCATCCTACAGCACAGTCAGCCATACACCACAAAACAAATCTGGTGAGATTGAACACCGAAATACATTGATATGTACCATTGTTGGCCTCAAAGCTAACTGTCATGATAATGTAAATCAGAAAAGAGAAAGGATTATTTTACACACTTCAGTTAAGTAGAGAGAATTTCAAGACAAATAACATAATACTACTTAACAAATGTATAAGATCTTGGCAAGAAAAAGTGCGTGAACCCTTTGGAATTACCTGGACTTCTGCATAAATTGGTCATCAAATTTGAACTTCATCTAAGTCACAACAATAGACAGTCTGCTTAAACTAAATAACACACAATTATACGTGTACATATCGTTAATGAACATACTGTGTAAACATTCACAGTACAGGGCGGGAAAAGTATGTGAACTAGAGGTCAACCGATTAATCGGAATGGCCGATTTCAAGTTTCCATAACAAATCGGAATTTTTGGGCGCCGATTTGCCCAAAAAATGTTTTGTACACCTTTATTTAACTAGGCAAGTCAGTTAAGAACACATTATTTTCAATGACAACCCACCGTTCCTAGGCTAACTGCCTCGTTCAGGGGCAGAAAGACATATTTTCACCTTGTCAGCTCGGGGGAACCAATCTTGCAACCTTAGTTAACTAGTCCAACGCAATAACGACCTGCCTCTCTCGTTGCACTCCGCAAGGAGACTGCCAAATGCAGTAAGCCAAGGTAAGTTGCTAGCTAGCATTAAACTTCTTATGAAAACAATCAATCATAATCACTAGTTAACTACACATGGTTGATGATATTACTAGATAGTATCTAGCGTGTCCTGTGTTGCATATAATCTGACTGAGCATACAAGTATCTAAGTATCTGACTGAGCGGTGGTAGGCAGAAGCAGGCGTGTAAACATTCATTCAAACAGCACTTTTGTGCGTTTTGCCAGCAGCTCTTCGTTGCGCTGTTTATGACTTCAAACCTATCAACTCCCCGAGATGAGGCTGGTGTGACCGAAGTGAAATGGCTGGCTAGTTAGCATGCACTAATAGTTTCTCAAATTTAACTCGCTCTGAGCCTTGGGGTGGTCGTTTCCCTTGCTCTGCATGGGTAACGCTGCTTCGATGTGGTGGCAGTTGTCGTTGTGTTGCCGATTCGAGCGAGGAGAGGGACGGAAGCTAGTGTTACACTGGCAATACTAAAGTGCCTATAAGAACATCCAATTGTCAAAGGTTAATGAAATACAAATGGTATAGAGGGAAATAGTCCTATAATTCCTACAACCTAAAACTTCTTACCTGGGAATATTGAAGACTCGTTAAAAGGAACCACCAGCTTTCATATGTTCTCATGTTCTGAGCAAGGAACTGAAACGTTAGCTTTCTTACATAGCACATATTGCACTTACGTTCTTCTCCAACACTTTATTTTTGCATTATTTCAACCAAATTATCTACTTGAGGCTAAAATGATTTTATTGATGTATTATAGTAAGTTAAAAGTGTTAATTCAGTATTGTTGTAATTGTCATTATTACAAATACATTTCTCTTTAAATTGGCCGATTAATCGGTATCGGCTTTTTTGGTCCTCCAATAAGTTGGTATCGGCATTGAAAAAAATAAATCATAAATCGGTCGACCTCTAATGTGAACCCTTGGTTTTAATAACCGGTTGACCCTACTTCGGCAGCAATAACCTCAACCAAACATTTTCTGTAGTTGCGGATCAGACCTGCACAACAGTCAGGAGGAATTTTAGACCATTCCTGGAACAAGTGCGCTGAGAGTCGGGAAGCAAGTTCAGGGAGTGAGTGTTTTAATAAATAAAATAAACACACGACATGAAAACAGAGTCATTAACACCAGAGTAAAGATCCATGGGGAGTGACAGCTATAGGGAAGATATTCAAGGAGATTATGGAGTCCAGGTGAGTGACATGAGGCACAGGTGTACGAGACAATGGTGACAGGTGTGCTGGATAATCAGCAGCCTGATGACCTAGAGGCCGGAGAGGGAGTATAAGTGACATTCACAGAGTTCAAGTAACAGACACATCAACTCTTCAGGAGACTGCGTCACAATTCCTCTTTACAAAACTGTTTCAGTTCAGCAATATTCTTGGGATGTCTGGCGTGAACCGCTCTCTTGAGGACATGCCACAGCATCTCAATTGGGTTGAGGTCAGGACTCTGACTGGGCCAATCCAGAAGATGTATTTTCTTCAGTTGATTTACTTCTGTGTTTTGGGTCATTGTCCTGTTGCGTCACCCAACTTCGGTTGAGCTTCAATTGGCGGACAGATAGCCTTACAGTCTCTGCAAAATGTCTTAATAAACTTGAATTCATTTTTCAGTTGATGATAGAAAGCTGTCCAGGCCCTGAGGCAGCAAAGTAGCCCCAAACCATGATGCTCCCTCCACCATACTTTACAGTTGGGATGAGGTTAATGTTGGTGTGCTGTACCCTTTTTTCTCCACACAGTGGTGTGTTCCTGCCAAACAACTCAACTTCAGTTTCATCTGGCCACAGAATATTTTGCCAATAGCGCTGTGGAACATCTAGATTCTCTTTTGTGAACTTCAGACGTGCAGTTATGTTTTTTTTGTACAGCAGTTGCTTCTTCAGTGGTGTCCTCCCATGAACAACATTCTTGTTTACTGTTTTACGTATCATAGACTCGTTAACAGAGATGTTAGCATGTTCCAGAGATTTTTTAAAGTCTTTAGCTGACACTAGGATTCTTAACCTCATTCAGCATTCTGCGCTGTGCTCTTGTAGTCATCTTTGCAGGATGGCCATTCCTAGGGAGAGTAGCAACAGTGCTGAACTTTCTCCATTTATAGACAATTTGTCTTAACGTGGACTGGTGAACATCAAGGTTTAGAGACACTTTTGTAACCTTTTCCAGCTTTATGCAAGTCAACAATTCTGAGATCTCTTTTGTTCGAGGCATGGTTCACATCAGGCAATGCTTCGTGTGAATAGCAAACTCAAATTTTGTGAGTGTTTTTATAGGGCAGGGCACCTCTAACCAACATCTCCAATTTCATCTCAATGATTGTACCCCAGGTTAGCCGACTCCTGGGTTCACATACTCTTCCCAAACTACACTGTGAATGTTTAAATTATATATTGAATATAGACAAGACAAATACAATAGTTTGTTTTATTAGTTTAAGCAGACTGTTTGTCTGTTGTGACTTTATGCAGAAATCCAGATAATTCCAAAGGGTTCACATACTTTTTCTTGCCACTGTACATACATAACAGTACAATTTAATATATTAACAGTTACAATCTGTTGTTGATGGAGTCAACAGTACCTACCTCGTACAGGCAGGAGGATGTCTTAGATGGTCCTTCAGGGATGGATGTGGCCATCGGCAGGGCATTGTCATTTTTAAGCTGGGGGTCAGTGAGAGAAACACTTATATTATGCTTCCATAATATATGCACATAATCATATTTTATATAAAAGGAAATAGATTTAAACAAAAATATAATGTACCTTGTGCTGTATGGTCTCAGTCCAAATAACGTCATCGTCGCTATCATCGAGAACAATAATTTCAATAGACTCAGTTGTCTTTAGCGCTGCCATTGTGGGCAAATTGCAAAGAGGTCAATATTTTTTTAGGATATATACAATATTCATACAATTGTCTGACAATGATCCTTTAATGAGTGTATGTGATTCTCAGTGCTATCCTTACCTGGTCTTGTGTCTGTCTCAGCAGGCTCTGTGATGTCAATCAAATCTTGAACAATAGGAACAATCGGAATTATTAAATATACAGTATATCCGTACTCACCTACAGGGTATGCAATGTTTGTTCCAGCCTAGCACTCACACACTTGTGTCAAATAAACAACAAATAACGGCCTTCAGTCTGGAGAGAGGCTTAGTTGAATTGAGTGTTACTGCTGGGCTGGAACAAAAGCCTGCACACAGAAACAGAGCTGGAGACCTCTGCTCCAAATAAACAGTTTGTCAAGTGTCACATTCCGGTAAATATATAGTACAATCTTACCAGATGAGTTACTCTCCTGTTTTAGAGGACTTGAGGGTGATGAGGGTATGCCTTCATCCTCACTGCGTTCTGTGAGCCAGTCATCCTCATCCCGACTACCATCACCAAGCAAGTTAGCCTGGACACATACAAGACATCCATACCAACACAAACAAAACATTAAAAAATGGTATCTTCTACATTGCAAAACAATATGCTACTACTATAGTCACACATTACAGCAGAGCTAACACACCAACATAATTTCCCAAACAGTGCCGTCTAGTCCAGTTAGCTACACACCCGAGCGAAGACCTTGTCCCTTTGCAGAGAGCCAGAGGGGAGAGTAAGCAGGCTGCAGATCAGCCTCCGTAGGATAGATGTCTTTCCCATGGTTCTCAGCACCTGTTTCCAGTGCTGCTCCACCGTGGGCCCAGGGGTGGGAGAGTCGGCGGTAGGCTTCTCACCCTCTGAGATCATATACTCCAGGAACTCATCGGTCAGCAGGGCCATGTCCCCCGGGACTCCACACAGCCCCATGAGGGACCCCAGCTCGGCCACTACCCTACTCGTCACCTCCAGCCTCCCAGCAGGCCTCAGCAAGATGGGAATGTTTTTCAGGGCCACGTTGGGTAGTGGCAGGCTCTTCATCAGGCTCCAGGTGGTGGCCTTGTAGAAGGAGACACTGCTCTCCAGGAAAGAGTCTACGACATCGTCGTCGAGTTCTGCCTGATGTTCCGACAGGAAGTCCTTCACGCGGGCGCCCGTATTCACATCCACCCTCAGGAGGTGATCCTTCTCGTTGACAAGGAGCGTGGGCTCCCGCCGCCTCAGGAAGCGGTCCACGGCGGGCGAGCGGAGGAAGCTGGCTGCATAGGAGTGCACCAGGCTGGAGGCCTGCTGTAGGATGTTGGCCACATCAGAGTCGCCCCATTCAAGGAGCTCCTGGAAGGCACAGAGGGGCTCCAAGGCTTGCCCCAGGAACAGCAGGCTCAGTCTGACTTTTAGGTCCCTTAGACGGGCACACACTTGCTCCGCATCCCCCTCATTGCCCCGGGACTCAAAGTACTGGAGCAGCTCGGGCCAGGCGTCTGCCATCCTCTGCACTGTCCTGCCCAGGAAAAGGCACTGGGACGACAGGGGAAGGAGAGGGTCCAAGGATGTCACATCGGCAAATATCTCCTTGAGGTTGTCGTTGGTGGTGGGGCAGGTGGAGTAGTGGTGGTGGATGTTTCTAACCAGCTCCAGGACCGACTCCGGCAGCGCACTCACGCCCACTTGACACGCCCGTCCAGCCAGGCCAGGGAGACCACAGAGGGACACCAGCCCAGGGTTCAGGGCCCTGAGCCCAGTCACCAACACCTGGCTCAGCCCTGAGTCTCCACAGTAGAACACAGCCAAGTTCGCCATGGGGAGCTCAAACCTCCTCAGAGTCTCCACCAGACAGTTCAGCTCTGCTGTACCAGCTGACACTGTGGCATCCCTGGGCTGAAGGGTGTCTAGCAGGCGCACATGCTTGACCCCTGACCTCTGGTCAAAGTAGCCCACCAGAAGCACACTGGCCGTCTCCCGGTCTCCATCCCCTCCCAGCTCCACACCTCGGTACAGGTAGAGGCAGTAGGGGGTCTGGGAGCAGGCAGCAGTGATGTCCTGAGGGTATTTCTGACCCAGAACGTGTCTGGCTACCTGATCCTGGGTAAGTTCTGTCCCGTGCTTTGCTGGGCTGGGCCAGTGCTTCTGGATGAGCTGCAGCAGGCTGGGGCTGAAATGGAAAAATGTATCCTCCTTCTCCTCCTCTGCTGTTTGAACATCCAGTGCCATTTCCTGGTTCTGCCAGGGCCCCTCAGACATCTCCACTTCCCTAGCTGTGGGTGACAAATGACAACATTGAGAAACCAAAACACAAATAAAGTGGATACAGTGGACTAGAATTTCATACTAGCAATTCACACGAAAAAACAAAAGAATAGAACAGAGAGAGAGTGAAGTTGAGTCTCACAGAAATCGAGTTGTGTCAGGGCTTTGGGTCTTTGTGGCTGTTTAGCAGCATTAGCAGGTGGCATGCTCTGACCAGCCCGCGACTCCAGAGCATCATACTCCTGGCCATTGTGGTTGGAGTCAAAGAACACCTTGAACCACTGTAGGAAGTCCAGGCTCGCCTCAGAGCTCCCTCCGATCAGACCCTCCACTGGGATTGACTGGGGGAGGAGAGATTTTACACAACATTATTAAATCACATGTAACAATATGCCTGTTATAAAATGTAATAAGTACTAGATTACATATACACTGCTCAAAAAAATAAAGGGAACACTTAAACACAATGTAACTCCAAGTCAATCACACTTCTGTGAAATCAAACTGTCCACTTAGGAAGCAACACTGATTGACAATACATTTCACATGCTGTTGTGCAAATGGAATAGACAACAGGTGGACATTAAAAGCAATTAGCAAGACACCCCCAATAAAGGAGTGGTTCTGCAGGTGGCGACCACAGACCACTTCTCAGTTCCTATGCTTCCTGGCTGATGTTTTGGTCACTTTTGAATGCTGGCGGTGCTTTCACTCTAGTGGTAGCATGAGACGGAGTCTACAACCCACACAAGTGGCTCAGATAGTGCAGCTCATCCATCATTGCGAGCTGTGGCAAGAAGGTTTGCTGTGTCTGTCAGCGTAGTGTCCAGAGCATGGAGGCGCTACCAGGAGACAGGCCAGTACATCAGGAGACGTGGAGGAGGCCGTAGGAGGGCAACAACCCAGCAGCAGGACCGCTACCTCCGCCTTTGTGCAAGGAGGAGCACTGCAAGAGCCCTGCAAAATGACCTCCAGCAGGCCACAAATGTGCATGTGTCTGCTCAAACAGTCAGAAACAGACTCCATGAGGGTGGTATGAGGGCCCGACGTCCACAGTTGGGGGTTGTGCTTACAGCCCAACACCGTGCAGGACGTTTGGCATTTGCCAGAGAACACCAAGTTTGGCAAATACGCCACTGGCGCCCTGTGCTCCTCACGGATGAAAGCAGGTTCACACGGAGCACATGTGACAGACGTGACAGTCTGGAGACACCGTGGAGAACGTTCTGCTGCCTGCAACATCCTCCAACATGACCGGTTTGGCGGTGGGTCAGCATTTCTTTGGGGGGGGGGGCGCACAGCCCTCCATGTGCTCGCCAGAGGTAGCCTGACTGCCATTAGGTACCGAGAGGAGATCCTCAGACCCCTTGTGAGACCATATGCTGGTGCGGTTGGCCCTGGGTTCCTCCTAATGCAAGACAATGCTAGACTTCATGTGGCTGGAGTGTGTCAGCAGTTCCTGCAAGAGGAAGGCATTGATGCTATGGACTGGCCACCCGTTCCCCAGACCTGAATCCAATAGGTAGGGAGGTCATACAGGCACGTGGAGGCCACACACACTACGGGGCCTCATTTTGACTTGTTTTAAGGACATCACATCAAAGTTGGATCAGCCTGTAGTGTGGTTTTCCACTTTAATTTTGAGTGTGACTCCAAATCTAGACCTCCGTGGGTTGATAAATTTGATTTCCATTGATAATTTGTGTGATTTTGTTGTCAGCACATTCAACTATGTAAAGAAAAAAGTATTTAATAAGAATATTTCATTCAGATCTAGGATGTGTAATTTGAGTGTTCCCTTTATTTTTTTTAGCAGTGTATAACACCATGTTATTACTAGAGTAATTGCAGTGTTGCTACACATGTGTAAGAGCAATGGAATGAAGAAGTTGTGTGCAGATTACACACAGTCCTACCAGACTGCAGTATATCATTAACGGGTGTATGGCTGTAGTGTAACTCACTTTGATCACCCCACTCCTCCCGAAGCCGGCCTGCAGCACACTGTAGTTGTGACGGGCATCCACCTCATCACTGGCATGGAACCTCACTCTCTGTACGTCCACAGAACCAGGGAACAGCCAATGCATCAGCTGGCAGAACGCAGCACCTGGAACACACACATTTAGAGTCTTTACCCCCCATCCCTGAAACTCATGCAAAATAGCTAACTGTGATTGTTTTACATGGTAACTTCTTCTCAACTGGCCTACCTGGTTAAATAAAAGTTAAAAACATTGATGTAGAGAGGAATGTTCTCTAAGTATGACATCAGACACATAACAGTGTATTATCTAGAGACAATACATGGGCCTAGAGAATTTGTCAACAGGGTGTAAAATGAGCATCTAGCCTACCTGAGCATGTTTGCTCCACCTTCGTGAACCTGGTCTGTAGAGATTCATTGAGCCAAGCCAGCAGCTCATAGCGGTTGTGTTTCTCACCAGGCTTGACTTGGACATTCACTGCCATCTCCAGGTCTCCTCCACCTGTAGCAAAACCACATATCAATAACAATGTAGCTTAATAACTAAAACAAGGATCATAGTATTTGTATAAGTGATAGTATGTGTTAAATGCATGAATTGATATTCAGTACGGAGTGCACACTCCACGAACAAGGCTACTTTCAGGCACTGGTAAACATCAACATCCATTTGCGTATTGTAAAGGTTGGGGGAAGGAATCGAACATCGCAATAAAAGTAAACTACCGCTACAGTGTGTCACTTATAGCTGCTGCAACATTGTATCGCTTTCGAACGATTCAGGGTGTTGTAAAATTGTGTCGATTCATCTGCGCTCTTGCTTTGTGCATTCGTGCTTCGCGTTAACTTCCTGAATGTTCAAATAGCCTATATTAACAGTTACTATAGTCATCAAAATGTTCTGATTTTAAATGTTTACACAAATCGCCAAGGGCTAAACTTACACATGCTCATATTATTTTCCCGCAAAAACACAGAAGGAATGTATTGTATTTGGACCAATGCTGACCCAAGCAGCCACGTGTATAGTAACCATGCAGTGTTAAGAGAAAACGTGAGTGAACCGAACAAACGCAGAAGTGTTTCTTCAGGTGCCCCACATGTTATTAGAACGTTATTTAGAACAATATTTAACTAGTGTTTTCAACAAGGCTGGTAAACTGTAGACAATATCGCAAAACATATATTTCTCAGCATTCCAAGCAATAATCATTTATTTGGACATATTGTAAAATAAAAGCATATATCATTCAATTACATTGTTATATGTGTAACCTACGCTATTTATAAAGCTTGGTGAACGTAAAAAGTACAATACAACCTGGTAAAAGTTCATGTGAGGCTATGAGCTAGGCTACTTGTCTATTTGCTTACGATATATCGAAAATGTTCAGACATGTGCGCTCACCTCGCTCTCCTTTCCTTTTCACGGCGTTTTCAATGTCCCAAACTCGTGGTCTGTCGTTTGGCCAAGCTAGCTACTCACCCCTTTGGCTCAGGGAATACGGAATATTTAACTCGCTGCAGCTGTACAGAAGACCCATAGCTATGTTTCGTCCGCGGGATTCCAACCAATGATCTCTCTATGCTAATGTCTGGCGTTGGCGGGATTCCAACCAATGATTTCTCTATGCTAATGTTGAGTGGGGTTGGACTACGTGAACCAGCCGATCCCGCTTCGTGAGCAATTACGCAAACTATGCTTTAGCTATTTGCGCCCGCCAACCACCGAAAAAATGGAAACACTATCTGTTTTACAGTTTCCAAGTCAGAATCGTAGGCGAAACATCGTAATCTATTGTTGTATCATTGTAGGGTTGTGTTTACGACATTTTGAGAGCCACAAGGTGTTGCAGACAAAAAGCACATCAAAACGGATCTAGGCGAAATTTACTCAGCATCTCAGATGATCGAACTTTCTAGTGTGGCCACTAAAAGGAAGTAACCGAATGTACCCACATATTCATCACGTTCCACGACAAAACAACATTTAGGACTATAAAAACACCATGGGGGTAGGTAGGGGGACCACAGGGTTGAACTTTCTTGATAGAAACATAACGCCTTCGTTCCCGAAATATGCCTAAATCTGGACAGGCTAAATCTAGTGTAGTAATGTGACCATTCCGTCCTATTTAGTTGAACCATTCTGTGCATAGGCCTACAGTAGCCTGGTGCTTCTGTTGTCAAATGGCAGCTCCAACGGGTCTAAAATGGCGAAGGTCGAAACTAAGCTCAGTTGGGATCGACTCAAACTCCGAGTAATTTAGTTGTTAAACGAATGGATTAACATTATCCACGTTTCTATCCACCGTTTTATGTGAGTAAAGTAATATGTATAAAATAAAAAAAACACGACAGATGTGATAGAAAGTTTTGGTGTAATTGTTATAAATGCCGACAAATAGGCCTAATTTGTTCGTTCAACATGGTGGGATCTTTTTGTGACTAATATTATTTATCTGGAAATGGTGGTGAAAAGTTATTATAGTATTCAGACCCCATTACTTTTTCCACATTTTGTTAAATTATGGCCTTATTCTGAAATCGATTAAATTGTTATTTTTCTCCTCATCAGGCCTTTATGGCAGAGCAGCCAGACAGAAGCCACTCCTCAGTAAAAGGCACATGACAGCCTGCTTGGGGTTTGCCAAAAGGCACCTAAAGACTCTCAGACCATTAGAAACAAGATTCTCTGGTCTGATGAAAGCAAGATTGAACTCTTTGGCCTGAATGCCAAGCTTCACGCCTGGAGGAAACCTGGCACCATCCCTATGTTGAAGCATGGTGGTGGCTGCATCATGCTGTGGGATGTTTTTCAGCAGCAGGGCCTGGGAGATTAGTCAGGATTGAGGGAAAGATGAACAGAGCAAAGTACAGAAAGATCCTTGATGAAAACCTGCTCTAGAGCACTCAGGACCTCACACTGGGTGTCACGGCTCTTGTCGTAAAATAAATAATAAAAGCCACTCTATGGCCAGGGCGTGACACTGGGGCGAAGGTTCACCTTCCAACAGGACAACGACCCTAAGCACACAGCCAAGACACCACAGGAGTGGCTTCAGGACAAGTCTCTGAATGTCCTTGAGTGTCCCAGGCAGAGCCCGGACTTGGCCCCTTAGTTCCAGTGAAGGGAAATCTTAACGCTACAGCATACAATAACATGCTAGATGATTCTGTAATTTGTGGCAACAGTTTGGAGAAGGTCCTTTTGTGTTTCAGCATGACAATGCCCACATGCACAAATCGGTCCATAAAGAAATGATTTGTACAGATCGGTGTGGAAGAACTTGACTGGCCTGCACAGAGCCCTGACCTCAACCCCATCAAACACCTTTTTAATGAATGAGGTCAGGGCTCTGTGCAGGCCAGTCAAGTTCTTCCACACCGATCTGTACAAATCATTTCTTTATGGACCGATTTGTGCATGTGGGCATTGTCATTTTGAATCTCACCATACCTTCTCTGCTATGCAATCTGGTTTCAGAGCTGGTCATGGGTGCACCTCAGCCATGCTCAAAGTCCTAAACGATATCTTAACCGCCATCGATAAGAAACATTACTGTGCAGCCGTATTAATTGATCTGGCCAAGGCTTTTGACTCTGTCAATCACCACATCCTCATCGGCAGACTCGACAGCCTTGGTTTCTCAAATGATTGCCTCGCCTGGTTCACCAACTACTTCTCTGATAGAGTTCAGTGTGTCAAATCGGAGGGTCTGCTGTCCGGACCTCTGGCAGTCTCTATGGGGGTGCCACAGGGTTCAATTCTTGGACCGACTCTCTTCTCTGTATACATCAATGATGTCGCTCTTGCTGCTGGTGAGTCTCTGATCCACCTCTACACAGAGGTGTACTTCTGTATACTTCTGGCCCTTCTTTGGAGACTGTGTTAACTAACCTCCAGACGTCAATGCCATACAACTCTCCTTCCGTGGCCTCCAACTGCTCTTAAATACAAGTAAAACTAAATGCATGCTCTTCAACCGATCGCTGCCTGCACCTGCCCGCCTGTCCAACATCACTACTCTGGACGGCTCTGACTTAGAATACGTGGACAACTACAAATACCTAGGTGTCTGGTTAGACTGTAAACTCTCCTTCCAGACCCACATCAAACATCTCCAATCCAAAGTTAAATCTAGAATTGGCTTCCTATTTCGCAACAAAGCATCCTTCACTCATGCTGCCAAACATACCCTTGTAAAACTGACCATCCTCGACTTTGGCGATGTCATTTACAAAATAGCCTCCAATACCCTACTCAACAAATTGGATGCAGTCTATCACAGTGCAATCCGTTTTGTCACGAAAGCCCAATATACTACCCACCATTGCTACCTGTACGCTCTCGTTGGCTGGCCCTCGCTTCATACTCGTCGCCAAACCCACTGGCTCCATGTCATCTACAAGACCCTGCTAGGTAAAGTCCCCCCCTTATCTCAGCTCGCTGGTCACCATAGCATCACCCACCTGTAGCACGCGCTCCAGCAGGTATATCTCTCTGGTCACCCCAAAACCAATTCTTTCTTTGGCCGCCTCTCCTTCCAGTTCTCTGCTGCCAATGACTGGAACGAACTACAAAAATCTTTGAAACTGGAAACACTTATCTCCCTCACTAGTTTTAAGCACCAATTGTCAGAGCAGCTCACAGATTACTGTGAGCTGCTCTGATATCGTTTAGGATATTGAGCTTGGCTGAGGTGCAACCATGACCAGCTCTGAAACCAGATTGCATAGCGGAGAAGGTACGGTGGGATTCAAAAAGGCTTGGTAATCTGTTTGTTAACTTGGCTTGGAAGAGAGGGTCAGATTGTCTAGCCCAGCTGATTTGTAGGGATCCAGATTTTGCAGCTCTTTCAGAACATCAGCTATGGTGATGGAGAAATGGCGAGGCTTGGGCATGTTGCTGTGGGGGGTGCAGAGCTGTTGACCGGGTTATGGGTAGCCAGGTGGAAAGCATGGCCAGCTGTAGAAAAATGCGATATAGCCCTTGAGAACCAAGGGCCAGTTTGTCAATGTGGTGCCTGTATAATGCTGTAAATTTACAGGAGAATACTTACAGTAATATACAATTATTTTACAGTACTAAGCAGCATTGCAAGTTGTCTTTAGAAGACACCTCCCTGAAATGTAATATTGTAAGAAAAACAATGTGTACAAATATATTTATTCAAATTCATAATAGGAATTTCACATGAATTGCACTTTAACCACAAATAACAACATTTGAAAAGAGCAACATTACAACTCCAGATAGTAGGGGAGAGAGAGAGACAGAGAGAGAGACAGTGATAAGAACATTGACAAATACTGGCCAATAATGTACTTCACCATACACAAAACAAGACATCAGAATAGGGCATTCTTGAAAATACAGGATTATGTAAGAAAAAAATTAAATCTAAACAGATCAATGAAAAATAGGAAAACAACAGTAGAAAATGAAGACATTTTGACAAAAAACTACAACAAGAACTGCTTGCCTGCCTGTCTTTGAGAAAGAAATGAGAGAAAGAGAGATCGAGAGAAAAAGGGTCTGAGAGAAGGACGGATAGAAAGGAGCAAGCAGGGCTAGACTGGAGCCAGAGTAGCACGCTACCACAAGCCAACACAGGCTCTGGGATGGAGCAAGCAGATCATTTTCAATGCCTCAACTGATTTAATGTATTCCATGTTGGGTTGTGCAGGTTCCTTGGTTCGAATAAACCCTGAAGGAACCAAATTCACAGCGAAAGCAGAAGTGAGCCGCAAGACCGGAAAGGTCGTTCTGAGGAAGCCATTGCCAATTGACCCACATGTTACACGCTTTCTCGCAGACCTGAACGTGTTTGAGTGGAAAAAGTACACAAACAATAAGGAATATCATTGCAATGTAACTAACAAATGCTAAATGTAAGTGTTGGATTAATGAATGTTCAATGCTTACCTCTGTATCAGCTCCAAGGTTGCAGAGGTCGACTCCTGGTATTCTATGTTAAAAACATAGAAAGTGCTGAAGAGCACAGAGGGCAGCAGCAAAGTTGGACTCACTGTCCAAAACACAGACCACTCTCCCCCCGATCGACACCATCCATTTTGAGGATGGATTTCTTGAAATACACAAAAGTAAGGGTGTTAGTGTATACTTACTAGACATCTCTAGATAGGTACCACAATACTATATATTTCTGTTCCACCTTAAATCAAATAAATGTATTACCAAGCATGATCAGCCTTGGTGTGTCTGGCAAAGGAATTTGCGCCTCAACATCAACCTGAGATGCAGCGACCTAAAATCACAAAACATACATATAGAAAATATTCAAATCATGTGTAATAGTACAGTATAAACACCATTAATCATATTAACTTTCTAAGTATAAAAATACTATTCCTTACATCTGCCAAGAGGAACAGAGACTCGTCCTTCTCTTTGAAGTGGGTCATCAACAGAAGAATGGCAGCAGTGGCAGTTAGATCATCATTGCCTTTTATGTAACCGTCGATTTCATTCAGCAGACACTGGATCTCTCTCCTCAACTTGGTCTTTTGGCTTTTAAAAAAGTAGAAAATTCTCTTACCCTTGTTCAGGAGAGCTTGAGTCAGGTGACTGTCAATCACAAGTATTGAAGTGGTCGCAGAGCCATAACTTGGTGAAAAGGATAGGCTACTGTTCCTGGAGGTCACTGATGCTTGAAGGAGGACAAGTGTCCTATCCATTCTTCATTTTCTTTTAAAAAATACAAAGAAGAAAAATGCTGTTAGGCTATGCGCTGCACTCCATACCAGCACAAGAGGACAAACAGCTAATTTTCAGAAACATTGTCACGTTCTGACCTTAGTTCTGTTATTATATCTTTGTTTTAGTATGGTCAGGGCATGAGTTGGGTGGGCAGTCTATGTTTGTTTTTCTATGTTGGTTTTTGAGTTCGGCCTAGTATGGCTCTCAATCAGAGGCAGCTGTCAATTGTTGTCCCTGATTGAGAATCATACTTAGGTAGCCTGGGTTTCACTTTTGGGTTGTGGGTGTTTGTTTTCCGTGTGAGTGGTTGGTCCACACAGTACTGTTTTCGATTTTGTATATTCACGTCGTTGTTTTGGTCGAGTGTTCTATTGTCTTTATTAGAAAACATTATGGACACTTACCACGCTGCATTTTGGTCCTCTGATCTTTCATACTACTCCTCCTCGTAAGAAAACCCTTACAAACATTTGAATATTTCTGTACTTTTATGTATTTTTGTCATTTCCGTCCATTTTATTGCACATGTCTCGCTCCCTCGTAGCATAAACCATTTCTTTTGAGGGCAAACTAACTAAACTCAGCAAAAAAAAAGAAACGTCCCCTTTTCAGGACCCTGTCTTTCAAAGATAATTCGTAAAAATCCAAATTACTTCACTCATTGTAAAGGGTTTAAACACTGTTTCCCATGCTTGTTCAATTAACCATAAACAATTAATGAACATGCACCTGTGGAGCGGTCATTGAGACTAACAGCTTACAAACGGTAGGCAATTAAGGTCACAGTTATGGACACTAAAGAGGCCTTTCTACTGACTCGGAAAAACACAAAAAGAAAGATGCCCAGGGTCCCTGCTCATCTGCATGAACGTGCCTAAGACAGCGCCATAGGGAGACAGGATGGACAGCTGATCATCCTCACAGTGGCAGACCACGTGTAACAATACATGCACAGGATCGGTACATCCAAACATCACACTTGCGGGACAGGTACAGGATGGCAACAACTTTTTTAATTTAACCTTTATTTAACGAGGCAAGTCAGTTGAGAACAAATTCTTATTTACAATGACGGCCTACACCGGCCAAACTCGGACAACGCTGGGCCAATTGTGCGCCGCCCTATGGGACATCCAATCACGGCCAGTTGTGATACAGTTTGGATTTGAACCAGGTTGTCTGTAGTGACGCCACTAGCACTGAGATGCAGTGTCTTAAAGGCTGACTACACCACTCACGTCGCATACGCGAGCATTGCAAAATAAATTTTGAAATCTATGTTATTCAATTATTGCACCCACACTGCTCGCGCGTGCCAACGAGTGTCTGCGTTGCCAAGTGCTAAAATAGAAATCAGTTCTATTTCTGACGCAGATTGCACTGCAAGTCCTGCCTCTCCCATCTCCTCATTGGTTTTTAGAAGCAGGTACCCACGTGCCATCTCCTTATTGGTTATACCCACGTGGGTGACTCATTGTTTATACCCACGTGCAGGCTCATCCTGACATGACCCTCCAGCATGGCAATGCCACCAGCCATACTGCTCGTTCTGTGTGTGATTTCCTGCAAGACAGGAATGTCAGTGTTTTGCCATGGCCAATGAAGAGCCTGGATCTCAATCCCATTGAGCACGTCTGGGACCTGTTGGATCGGAGGGTGAGGGCCAGGGCCATTCCCCCCCAGAAATGTCTGGAAACTTCCCCCCAGAAATGTCTGGAAATCCTTTCCACAGAGAACCCTCTGTGGAAAGGGTTCTACATGGAACCCAGAAGATTTCTACCTAGAACCAAAAGGGTTATACATGTACCTGGAATCAAAAAGGGATCTTCAAAGGGTTCCCTTATGGGGACAGCCAAATAACCATTTTAGGTTCTAGATAGCACCTTTTTTCATAACAATTACATAAATATTTATCAATATTTATCATTTATCAATCAAGAGCTCACCTCTGGTTGAAGGACTGAAGTAATTCCCGGCACTGTGTTGGCGTCAAATGGTATTTTATGTCCTCCGGCTGAACATATTCAAGGTCTTTAATATTCTCCACTCCAACATTTGCCCTCAGATGCACCAACAAAGATCTCACCATCTCGGTCTCCAACTTGGGCAGTTGGTGTTTAATTGCACCTTGAAGACCCTCCAACCTAACATTGGTTTAAGGAGAACACACTGAGTGATGCAGGGAAACAAAGAAACCTGACACTAAATTGGTAGTGGGTAATAATTACTCAGACTATCTTCATTAACACACACATAATTAATCAGAGAATCTGGTATAAAATGCACCCGGACATTGATCAGTGACACAGACTGATACACCCCAACAATAAAATGAACATGTGATTCTGTGACCAGTATCAGTGAGATCTTTCCAAATGTGTATCCATCATTTTCTCCCATTAGAACAAGGCCTTTAGTGTGTTTTTACTTTGTATACAATTTTGAACATCTACAGTGCTTTGCTTTGTGAACACTTTTGACTGTACAGCTCCCTGAATGGCGTTGTTATTAATAATTGCTCCTCAAATGAATTAATGACACCAACAACTTCAATACTACGTGGGAACAATTAGCAGCTGCATAAGTAAGATTGGAATAACAGGTGGCTTCCAGACAAGTTTTCTGGCTCACTCCTTGAAGCAGGAGTGCTTGCTCTCAAACCTTGGTGTCCACAAACTAATGAGTCGCCCAAATTGCAGGATGAGGTCGTGGTAGTGCAACAAGTTGTGATGCTTTGGTGCAAGGGCATTCTACCCCACAAGCAAAACTGTAGTTCGCCACATTTCTATGTTTTTTTTGCATGAATAATGAATTCAGAGCCAAACATCTGTGGTGTGTGTGAGAGAGAAAGAGCGCTGTATCCCATTGTTGAAACCAAGACTGTTCTCAGGGCAGGTCTGCCGGTTTTGACTATTAGAAGTTGCTTTTCTTAGCAGGTACTACTGTAAAGAAATAAACTAAGAGTCATTTTTACAGGCTTAAAATAATAACAGTATTTTTCAGCATTTTACCCATATGCAGTGCAATCTACAGCATTAATGCTGTAAACCACATTTAAGGTATTTTACAGTGGATTCTACAGTGTTTTACTGTTGAAATTACAAGGAAAACCAACATAGTAAAGAACATAATTAAAGCCGTTTTTATTGAATAGAAAGAAGTAACATATATGAGTAAAAATAAATACTTTCTTGCTGCATTTCCAAACAGTACACAAGTACAAAAATAGGAGACAGATCTTTTAGAATAACTCCCTCTTCAAACAACACGTTTAGTTTAAAAACATCTGAATGCACAATGGAAGTACAGTATTATTGGAGAAAGTATTTTTCACCAAATATAAATCATATATATACACAGTGCCTTGCGAAAGTATTCGGCCCCCTTGAACTTTGGACCTTTTGCCACATTTCAGGCTTCAAACATAAAGATATAAAACTGTATTTTTTTGTGAAGAATCAACAACAAGTGGGACACAATCATGAAGTGGAACGACATTTATTGGATATTTAAAACTTTTTTAACAAATCAAAAACTGAAAAATTGGGCGTGCAAAATTATTCAGCCCCTTTACTTTCAGTGCAGCAAACTCTCTCCAGAAGTTCAGTGAGGATTTCTAAATGATCCAATGTTGACCTAAATGACTAATGATGATAAATACAATCCACCTGTGTGTAATCAAGTCTCCGTATAAATGCACCTGCACTGTGATAGTCTCAGAGGTCCGTTAAAAGCGCAGAGAGCATCATGAAGAACAAGGAACACACCAGGCAGGTCCGAGATACTGTTGTGAAGAAGTTTAAAGCCGGATTTGGATACAAAAAGATTTCCCAAGCTTTAAACATCCCAAGGAGCACTGTGCAAGCGCTAATATTGAAATGGAAGGAGTATCAGACCACTGCAAATCTACCAAGACCTGGCCGTCCCTCTAAACTTTCAGCTCATACAAGGAGAAGACTGATCAGAGATGCAGCCAAGAGGCCCATGATCACTCTGGATGAACTGCAGAGATCTACAGCTGAGGTGGGAGACTCTGTCCATAGGACAACAATCAGTCGTATATTGCACAAATCTGGCCTTTATGGAAGAGTGGCAAGAAGAAAGCCATTTCTTAAAGATATCCATAAAAAGTGTCGTTTAAAGTTTGCCACAAGCCACCTGGGAGACACACCAAACATGTGGAAGAAGGTGCTCTGGTCAGAAGGTGCTCTGGCATTGTTGGCAACAATGCAAAACGTTATGTTTGGCGTAAAAGCAACACAGCTGAACACACCATCCCCACTGTCAAACATGGTGGTGGTAGCATTATGCTTTGGGCCTGCTTTTCTTCAGCAGGGACAGGGAAGATGGTTAAAATTGATGGGAAGATGGATGGAGCCAAATACAGGACCATTCTGGAAGAAAACCTGATGGAGTCTGCAAAAGACCTGAGACTGGGATGGAGATTTGTCTTCCAACAAGACAATGATCCAAAACATAAAGCAAAATCTACAATGGAATGGTTCAAAAATAAACATATCCAGGTGTTAGAATGGCCAAGTCAAAGTCCAGACCTGAATCCAATCGAGAATCTGTGGAAAGAACTGAAAACTGCTGTTCACAAATGCTCTCCATCCAACCTCACTGAGCTCGAGCTGTTTTGCAAGGAGGAATGGGAAAAAATGTCAGTCTCTCGATGTGCAAAACTGATAGAGACATACCCCAAGCGACTTACAGCTGTAATCGCAACAAAAGGTGGCGCTACAAAGTATTAACTTAAGGGGGCTGAATAATTTTGCACGCCCAATTTTTCAGTTTTTGATTTGTTAAAAAAGTTTGAAATATCCAATAAATGTCGTTCCACTTCATGATTGTGTCCCACTCGTTGTTGATTCTTCACAAAAAAATACAGTTTTATATCTTTATGTTTGAAGCCTGAAATGTGGCAAAAGGTCGCAAAGTTCAAAGGGGCCGAATACTTTCGCAAGGCACTGTATATAAAAATATGTTGCAAATCTAACATACAAAAAAGCCTATTAATTAATCATGCTCTAAAATGCTTGATAAAATAATACATCTCAAGCAAGCCTTATACAGTGCCTTCAGTAAGTATTCACACCTCTCAACTTTTTACACTTTTTGTCACTGGCCTACACACAATACCCCATAATGTCAATGCGGTATTATGTTTTTACAAATTAATTCAAATTGAAAAGCGGAAATCTCTTGAGTCATTAAGTATTGAACCCCTTTGCTAAGGCAAGCCAAAATAAGTTCAGGAATAAACATGTGTTTACAAAAGGGACATTGGATATCGAAGGAAGCCTGTACATAATAAAAATATTCCAAAACATGCATCCTGTTTGCAACAAGGCACTAAAGTAACACTGCAAAAAATGTGGGCAAAGCAATACATTTTTGTCCTGAATACAAATCCAATACAACACATTACTGAGTACCACTCTCCATATTTCCAAGCATAGTGGTGACTGCATCATCTTATGGGTATGCTTGTAATCGTTAAGGACTGGGGAGTTTTTCAGGATAAAAAATATAGAGCTCAGCACAGGCAAAATCTGGTTCAGTCTGCTCTCCACCTATGAGCAGGACAATAACCTAAAACACAAGACCAAATGGCCGAGTTACAGTTTTGACTTAAATTTACTTGGAAAAATATGACAAGACCCTGAAAATGGTTGTCTTGCAATGATCAACAACCAATTTGACAGAGCTTGAAGAATTGTAAAAATAATGAGCAAATGTTGCACAATCTAGATGTGGAAAGCTCTTAGAGACTTACCCAGAAATACTCACAGCTGTAATCGCTGCCAAAGGTGCTTCTACAAAGTATTGACTCAGGGGTGTGAATAGTTATGTAAATGGTTTATTGCATTTTCAATAAATGTGCAAAAATGTCTAAAAACATGTTTTCCCTTTGTCTTTATGGGGTATTATGTGTAGAAAAAAATCTATTTCATCCGTTTAGAATTCAGGCTGTAACACAACAATATGTGGAATAAATCAAGGAGTATGAATACTTTCTGAAGGCACTGTATATATTGTGCTACTACTTCAGCTCTTGTTGCAAGTAAGCAGACGATCTGAGTATATAAAACAAAAAATGTTGAAGGTGTAGTCATAAAAAGAATAGAAAAAACATTTTGAATATTCAAAATCATAAGTATGACATTTATCAAAATGACAAGGATACAGTGCTATTAATAAAGCATGTAAACATCTTATGTATTTTGGTATCTTAGTTAAAAATAACCTTTGAAGTAAAGCAAGTGCTGGTTATGACATATAGTCAGTGTTTTACTAAAGTTAGCTCTTTGAACAGACTGCTAAAAGGCACCATGAACGAGTGAGTAGTACTGAGTAGTACTCAGTAAAAAACAAATAACTGGCAGGTCTCCACTGTGAACATATGCTATGTAAAATCAGTAAAACAAATGTCCAGTATTTTAAAACTGCACAGCAAACTCTCCACATTTATTTACCAAAACAAAAAAGGGCTACAAAAGTAGACAAAATGAGTAGACAAAATGAGTAGACAAAATGAGTAGACAAAATAAGTGTATATTGTACTTCAATCTGAAGTCCAGAGCACTTTAACAATGGTGAAGGATATCTATGCACTATACTGGGGTTTATCAACCACTGAAATTTACAGATTTAAAAATATAAATTTAAGATGACATTAGGACAATGAAACTCCCAAAGTCCAATCAAATATTTTTAAAATCTTGTAAACATTTTCATATATACAGTATAAAAATGAAGTATACCATTTCTATAAAACATTCCAGTGACTTTTTGTACAGATAGCCAAGATGGGTTTTCAGATGTCCTGGATGATGAGGTAACTCTCACTTATATTTGGTGAAAGCAAAAACTAACTTCCAGTTCAAGAATATGGATACTTTAGAACAGTAGCACATGACAAATGTCAAAATGTCCAATATTGAGATGTCATTACGTCTTTGTATTGATTTCACAGTACATTTTTAAATGTATTTTGGCATGGCTGAGAACGGAGCGTTCTTTATTCTGTCTCTCAGCTCGATTGGACATGTTTGTATTGAATTGTTTCAAGTGTTACTTCACATTGGCATTTGGGAGAAGAACACGTACATTTCCCAATGTTGACATCATGAAAATGAAACAGAAATGTCTACTCATTGATAAAGAGATCTATATACATTGTTATATAAAACTTTCTCTAGTTTTAGAAAATCAGTGTGGCATAAAAATATGTCTGACTTTGTGATTACAACAAATCCACTCAAAGACAACATGAGGGGAAGTCATTTGTTAAAAAGTAAAAGCAGTGTATAAAACCTTAAAACCCTAAAATAACACTTTGGCTTTTGCCTACCAGGGGATAACAAGATTGTCTAACTTGACATTGGCACTTCTGATTGAAGCCAAGTTAGAACTACAGAGAGGTTGGTTAGGGAGGGCGCTATTCACATGCAAAGTAGTCCTTCAGAGGGGCAAACAGGTGTCTGATGACAGGTACGCTCCAGGACCTGCCCAGAAGCTTCTGCCTGGCACCGCGGCCCATGTTGGACACATCTGTGTAGTGGACCGGGAAGCCAAAGATCCTGGAGGGAACAGAGGTTTCCAAACGTGTGAGCGGCACAGTCTGAATATAATTGTGGGTCTTGGTCTCACCCAATGGTGTTTATAAAACCTGGATTGCTAATGCTATGTATTAGCCAATGAGAGGCTTTGAAGCTACCGGTTGGGCATATTGGCACACCCTTTTAGGACCAGTCCTCCATAGGAATACATGGAATTCTACAGTATTTGAATTAAATGTTCTAAAGACAAAAATGTGTATTTAAGTTTTTGTTTGTTGCAGAGGTGATAGTAACATTAGTACTCTCTAAAATACATGAAGGAAAATGTTATTATCTTTATGTTTAGCTCACATAATATAATTTAAAAGCATACATGAAGGTGTTTGTAATAGAATAAATGTGTCAAAATCGAATGTAGACATTAACAAAAGCGTATTCTATAGTATCCAAAATCTTTTACAATTGAGGAGTACCAAGATGGCTGCGCGGTGGCTTCAATACAGCTCTTCCTGTTAGTCATCCAGGGTTTATACACATCATTGGTCTCACCTCTCCAGTTCGGTGCACCACAGAATGTCCTCTTTGCCATTCATCATGACGGGAAAGTGCTGGTCTTTGCCCTGCTTGATGGAGTTGGCGCGCGTGGTGATGGTGCGCACCTTTCCAAACTACAGGACAGAGAAAATACACACCCATATTAACACTATACAGATGCGATCAAAATATTGACCCTCTTGCTCGATTCACTATTTCTTCTAAAATAAGTGGAAATGACCAAGGCAGCAGCTACTCTTCCTGGGGTCCAGCAAAAGGAAGGCAGTTATACAATTTTACATTTTGTGTGTGCCCTCAGGCCACTACTCTACTACCACATATCTACAATACAAAATCCATGTGTACGTGTGTATGTTATCATGTGTGTGTATGCATGTGTCTCTTCCAGAGGTGTGGACTCGAGTCACATGACTTGGACTCAAGTCAGAAATATGATAACTTGCAACTCGACTTTGACTTTAACACCAATGACTTGTTGTCACGTCCTGGCCATAGTAGGCTTTTTATTCTCCATTTTGGTTAGGCCAGGGTGTGACTAGGGTGGGCATTCTATGTCCTTTTTTCTATGTTTTGTATTTCTATGTCTTGGCCTGGTATGGTTCTCAATCAGGGACAGCTGTCTATCGTTGTCTCTGATTGAGAACCATACTTAGGTACCCTTTTCCCCCACCTGTTTTGTGGGAAGTTAACTATGTAGTTGTTCAGGGCACATAGCCCAAAGCTTCACGGTTGGTTTTCTGTTCTTCGTTTTGTCGGTGTCATTTTGGTCCAGTCCTTCAGCCAGCCGTGACACTCGTGACTTAACTTGCACTTGAGCCTTTTGACTCGAACCCTCTTGATACCCTCCCCAAGCCCAAATATAAAATTGATGCTATTAAAAAAAAGTGTGCAGCGTGTCAACTCTTCATTTAACAGATTACAGTTTGAACTGGACAGCAGCCAATCAAATCGTGCCACCTGAGAAAAAGTTGTGCGTGGCTGTACAGAGGAACGTCGGCGGGTGAATTCAGATGGAGCGCTTGGAAAGATGATACCCCAAATGATTATTTTCAGATATAAATACGCCGCTGTATCAACAAAAAACGAAAATTACAGACGGAGGGGCAACAATTTCCAACTTTGTTCAACATTTGAAGCTGCACAAAGAATCGTGGCTAATATAGCCGACAGCTATATAATTTATAACTTTGCTAGTGTAGCATGTAGGCTAATGTAACGTTAAATCAATGACCCTCCACACAGTCAGTCAGTGCGGGAATGTGATCATTGCAACCAAGATTGAGCTACAACTGGCTAGGCAGTTGGTAGCCAAATTCCTGCCCAACTTTACTGCTGTTCCTAAAACCATTGACATACCTTAGCCTACTGTAACCACATACAGAGAGTATGTGTGGGTTAAGGTTGGGCAATTGTGTACAAGCCTACATCGCCTGATTGCGCCTCACAGCGATCCTCGATAGTCAATCGCTATTGAGGGGGGGGGGGGGGGGGTCATGCCCCGACCTGAGTATTCTTTGTTTTCTTTATATATTTTGGTTAGGTCAGGGTGTGACATGGGTGATGTATGTGTTTTTGTACTGTCTAGGTTTTTTTTGTAGGTTCATGGGGTTGTTTACCATCTAGGTGTTTATGTATGTCTATGGTTGCCTAGATTGGTTCTCAATTAGAGGCAGCTGTCTCTGACTGGGAACCATATTTAGGCAGCCATCTTCTTTGGGTATTTCGTGGGTTATTGTCTATGTTATGCTGCATGTTAGCACAGTGTTTCGATAGCAGTCACGTTCGTCTTGTTAGTTTGTTTTCGTGTATTTCGTGTTTTTCCGTCTTTCATTAAATCATGCATTCACACCACGCTGCGCTTTGGTCTCCTCAATACGACGATCGTGACGGGGGGGGGGGGGTCTTTTTTAAATCTATAAAACAATTACTGTAATTTTCCCTTTCATTCTCTGAGAGCACAGTCTTTCTCACGGTCTTTCTCCTGGCTACCCATATATTTCCATGGAAATATAAAGTTTATTTGGAAAGTAATAAATATATATATTTTTTAAAAGCATTCATGATTTGTGTAAATGTAATATACTAACTATTACTAATATGAAAAGGTATTAAATTTGGTGAAGAGCACATTATGACTTGTTTAGGACTCGAAACTCAGTTTAGAAGTTGAGACTTGTCGGTCTTGACTTGAGACTTGACTTGAGTGCTAAGACTTGAGACTTGACTTGAGTGCTAAGACTTGAGACTTGACTTGAGTGCTAAGACTTGAGACTTACTTGTGACTTGTAAAACAATGACTTGGTCCCACCTCTGGTTTCTTCACAGTCCCTGCTGTTCCATAAGGTGTATTTTTTATCATTTTTAAAAATCTAATTTGACTGCTTGCATGATTCTTGATGTGGAATAGAGTTCCATGTAGTCATGGCTCTATGTAGTACTGTGCATCTCCCATAGTCTGTTCTGGACCTTGGGACTATGACATTTGACCTTTACATTTTAGTCACTTAGCAGACACTCTTATCCAAAGCGATTTACAGTGCATTCATATTAAGATAGCTAGGTGAGATAACCACATATCACAGTTGTAGAAAGTACATTTTTCCTCAATAAAGTGCTAGTAGGAAAGGACAAATGCTATTTAAAAAAAAAAATTGGTGGGGGATATGATTAAGATATCTTATTTAAGATGTTCTTGACCGGAACTGTATATATTGAAGGAGACACAGAAGGACTGAGTGTGGTTTTATTCATATCTGTACTGTACTGTAATAGCATATACAATATATATGTACAAAAGTATGTGGAAACCCCTTCAAATTAGTAGATTAGGCAATTTCAGCCACAGTCGTTGCTGACAGGTGTATAAAAATTAAGAAACACAGCCATGCAATCTCCATAGACAAACATTGGATGGCCTTACTGAAGAGGTCAGAGACTTTCAACGTAACGCCGTCATAGGATGCCACTTTCCAACTAGTTAGTTCGCCAAATTTCTGCCCTACTAGAGCTGCCTCGGTCAACTGTAAGTGCTGTTATTGTGAAGTGGAACAGTCCAAGAGCAACAATGGCTCAGCCGCGAAGTCACACAAGTTCACAGAACAGAACCGGAAAGTGCTGAAGCGCGTAGCGTTTAAAAATCATCTGTTCTCGGTTGCAAAAATCACTACCGAGTCCCAAACTGCCTCTGGAAGCAACTTCAGCACCAGAATAGTTAGTCGGGAGCTTTGTGAAAAAGGTTTCTATGGCCGAGCAGCTGCACACAAGCCTAAGTTCACCATGTGCAATGCCAAGTGTCGGCTGGAGTGGTGTAAACGGTCAAGTTTGGTGGTGGAGGAATAATCGTCTAGGGCTGTTTTTCATGGTTTGGGCTAGGCCCCTTGGTTCCAATGAAGGGAAATCTTAACGCTACAACATATAATGACATTGTAGACGATTCTGTGCTTCCAACTTTGTGGCAACTGTTTGGGGAAGGCCCTTTCCTGTTTCAGCATGACAATGCCCCAGTGCATAAAGCGAGGTCCATACAGGAATGGTTTGTTGAGATTGGTGTTGAAGAACTTGACTGGCCTGCACAGAGCCGTGACCTCAATGAACCCTATCGAACACCCTTGGGATGAATTGGAATGCTGAGTGAGAGTCAGGCCTAATCACCCAACATCAGTGCCCGACCTCATTAATGCTCTTGTGGCTGAATGGAAGCAAGTCCCTGCAGCAATGTTTCAACATCTAGTGGAAAGCTTTTCCAGAAGAGTAGATGCTGTTAGTGTAGCAAAGGAGGGACCGACTGCATATTATTGCCCATGATTTTGGAATGAGATGTTTGACGAGCAGGTGTCCACATACTTTTGATCATGTAGTGTGTGTTTTCGGTGGGATATTGTGAAATATACACTCAGTGGCCAGTTTATTGGCTACAAAATCTCATTCACAAAAATGGTTCATGTGGCCGTGGCTTGCTATATAAAGCAGGCAGACAGGCATCGAGACACTCAGTTACTGTTCGATTGAACGTTAGAATGGGCAAAACGAGTGACCAAAGCAACTTTGAGCGTGGTATGATCGTCTGTGCCAGGCGTGCCGGATCCAGTATCTCAGAAATGGCCGGCCTCCTGGGCTTTTCATGTACGACAGGAGTTACCGAGAATGGTGCGACAAACATACAGTCAGCGGGCAAAAAACGCTACTTGATGAAAGGTCGAAGGAGAATGGCAAGAATCGAGCAAGTTAAATGGCGGGCCGCAAACAGGCAAATAACGAACACACTGGGTTCCACTCCTATCAGCTAAAAAACCAGAAGAAGCGGCTCCAGTGGACACGCGATCACCAACACTGGACATTGAGGAGTGGAAAAACGTTGCCTGGTCTGACGAATTCCGGTTCCTGTTGCGTCATGCTGATGGCAGTCAGGATTTGGCGTAAGCATGAGACCATGGCCCCATCCTTCCTGGTGTCAACGGTACAGCCTGGTGGTGATGGTGTAATGTTGTGGGGAATGTTTTACTGGCACACGTTGGGCCCCTTAATACCAATTGAGCAACATGTCCATGCCCCAGAGAATTCAGGATGTTCTGGGGGCCAAGGGGGGTCCCATCCGGTACTAGATGGGGGTACCTTATAAACTGGCCACTGAGTGTATATTGTAATATACTGAAATAAAACCACTTGTTGATCTTTGTCCAGTTCCACTGAGTGAAGAAAAGGTAGATAGTGTTACCTTAGCCACACGGCCATGTTCCAGACAGTCCTGTAGCTCTAGCTTGTCCATCCCAGATGCACACCGAGGCCTGGCACATGAACAATGGTAATGTGATATGGAATACGAGATATCCATAAATGGCCATTTATTTTACGGCAATGTTTCCACTAGATTTCAATTGGTAACCATGTGTACTTTCTGGCATTTACTTTATTTCAATACAATTGACAACTACCAAAGTAAAACTAATTCATAGGATATAACTGTGTAGTTACCAACCATGCAATTAGGTCATTTTTGTATTGTAAATTAAAAACAGGAATATGAAAGACTGTGTTATTATAGGAAAACAAGTAGACTGTGGGCATCACACACCTGTTCATCCCTGGTAGGTTGCCCCAGAAGTACCTAGCCCTGTGAGCCGCAGACACCTCAATGGCATCGATCATCACTGGATTGCACTGTCGGACACACACACATATACATTTAACATACCACAGCTATCTATCATGGGTTACACATTTTCGCTCTTTACAACGCCTTTGTGTTATGTTGTGAGTCCACAACGACATATAAAGACTACAACAACTTCTAAAACGCTCTAATGAAGTAATGCCAAAGACCTCTGAGATTGTCACTTGCATTGTATTGATATTGTGGATATAACAAACCTCGAGGAAACGAGAGATGTCCCTCTTGTCGTTGACGCCCATGGCGACCACATTCTCGAACATCCAGAAGAATGGGCGGTCCTCGCCCTCCTTGGGCTTGGCCTCACTCAGCAGGCGGTAGAACTCAAAGAACAACCTCCCTGTGCCCTCTGGACAGACAGACAGACAGGAGAACACGTTAGGAGATTTTTAATACAGTCCAATGTTGACTGAATAACAATATATATCAATTGCAAATATCTCTTTGATTGCTGTACCTTTAATGTATATGGAAAACAAGGTATAAGTTTATACTATGCATATAAGAGGGAATGTATAGAAATGACATTTTATAAGAACTACTTCCCTGCCACTTCAGCCTGTAACACATGGAGTGTAATTGGAGTGAAGTGAAGCATGCTTCGTAACACATTAATTATTATTAAGTTTGATTAAGATTAATAGATTTATTTTGTGTGTGTGAATTTTTACCCCCTTTTCTCCCCAATTTCGTGGTATCCAATTGTTAGTAATTACTATCTTGTCTCATCACTACAACTCCCGCACGGGCTCGGGAGAGACGAAGGTCGAAAGCCATGCATCCTCCGATACACAACCCAACCAAGCCACACTGCTTCTTAACACAGCGCGCATCCAACCCGGAAGCCAGCCGCACCAATGTGTCAGAGGAAACACTGTGCACCTGGCGACCTGGTTAGTGTGCACTGCGCCCGGCCCGCCACAGGAGTCACTAGTGCGCGATGAGACAAGGATATCCCTACCAGCCAAACGATGCAGTGTCCTAGATCACTGCGCCGGCCAGGAGGCCCAATTAATAACTTTTTATGAAGTTTCTTACCGTACAGTCCCTTCCTGGCGGGGTTGACGATAGATAGGTCGTTACAGGGGCTTCCTCCTATCACCAGGTCAAATGGGCCCCACTCTTCTATCTGTGTGAGACAACAGCACCACCTACTGTCAGACTGAGTGTAACACAAGTCAATGCCCCAACATTTGTACCCATCTGTAGTCAGGGCATTTTCTCATTCCCAATCCCCTCTACTCTATCCCTACATAGCGTCACCTCCCCCATCCATATTACCAAACAACCCCAACACAGGATAGTATATAGCCCCCACTGGAATCTCCAATTACATTGAATGAACTACAGGACAAAATACAAACCCTTCAACTCAAAAAGGCCTGTGGTGTTGATGGATTTCTAAATGAAATGTTAAAATATACAGACCACAAATTATAATTGGCTACACTAAAAACTTTAACATAATCCTCAGTTCTGGCATCTTCCCCAATATTTGGAACCAAGGACTGATCACCCCCATCCATAAAGGTGGAGACATATTTGACCCCAATAACTACCGTGGGATATGCGTCAACAGCAACCTTGGGAAAACCTTCTGCATTATCATTAACAGCAGGCACTTACATTTCCTCTACTGAGCAAATGTCATATTGTCTTTTTACTAAATTAACATACGACAGACCACATATTCACCCTGCACACCCTTACTAACAAACAAACAAAGCTTTGTTGATTTCATAAAAGCTTTTGACTCAATTTCACATGAGGGTCTGCTATACAAATTGATGGAAAGCGGTGTTGGAGGAAAAACATACAACATTATAAAATCCATGGATACGAACAAGTGTGCGTTAAAATTGACAAAAAACACACCTTTTTCTCCACAGGGCCATGAGGTGAGACAGGGAGACAGCTTGAGCCCCACCCTCTTCAACATATATATCAACAAATTGACGAGGGAACTAGAACAGTCTGTAGCACCCGACCTCACCCAAGTAGAATCTGAAGTCAAATGTCTACTGATTATCTGGTACTTCTGTCCCCAACCAAGGAGGGCCTAAAGCAGCACTTAGATCTTCTCCACAGATTCTGTCAGATTCTTTGCCCAAAAAGTTCCACGAATACAAATTCCATCTAGACACCGTTGCCCAAGAGCACACACAATAACAGCACCCAGGGTAACTTCTGCAAAGCTGTGAACGATCTGAAAGAAAAGGCAAGAAGGGCCTTCTAAGCCATCAAATGGAACTTAAAATTCAACATCCCAACTAGGATCTGGCTAAAAATAAAAAAAAACACCAACTAATGCATGCAGAGCAGAATTAGGACGATCCCCGCGATTGATCAAAATCCAGAAAAGAGCTGTTAAATTCTACAACCACCTAAAAGGAAATTATTCCCAAACCTCCATAAAAAAGCCATCACCTACAGAACCTAGAGAAGAGTCCCCTAAGCAATCTGGTCCTAGGGCTCTGTTCACAAACACAAACAGACCCCACAGTGCCACAGGACAGCAACACAATTGAGAACAAATGAGAAAACAAAAAGATAATTACTCGACACCTTGGAAAGAATTAACCAAAAAAACAAGAGCAAACTGGAGTACACAGTGGCAGAATACCTGACCACTGTGACTGACCCAACATCAAGGAAAGCTTTGACTATGTACAGACTCAGTGAGTTTTGCCTTGCTATTGAGACAGGCAGTCGTAGGCAGACCTGATTCTCAAGAGTCGCTATGCGCACACTGCCCACAAAATGAGTTGGAAACTGAGCTTCACTTCCTAACCTCCTGCCAAATGTATCACCATATTAGTGACACATATGTCCCTCATATTACACAGACCCACAAAGAATTTCAAAACAAATTCAATTTTGATAAACTCCCATATCTATTAGGTGAAATACAAGTGTGCAATCACAGCAGCAAGATTTGTGACCTGTTGCCACAAGAGAAGGGAAACCTGTGAAGAACAAACATTATTGTAAATACAACCCAAATTTATGTTGATTTATTTTCCCTTTTGTACTTTAACTATTTTCACATTGTTACAACACTGTACATAGCCATAATATGTATGGCATTATAATGGTGCCGGAGAAGAAGGCAGACGTTTTACGTGTACCCAACCGATTGTGTTTTATTGCTCGTTTATTAGCATTTTTTGTAACTTATTTTTTAAACTTATTTTGTACATAATGTACATCACGGACTGGCAGAATCCTTTATTTCCTTTAACGTGTCTGACGAGCCCGACGCGAACGATATACTGCTTTCTCGGGAACAGGCCAAGATCCCCGTGATTTGCGTGAAGAGGAGGCGGATAAAAAAGGCTTCCTTCTGAGAATTCTTAGGCGATCAAATAAAGCCCCACTTCCTTCCATTCTACTAGCAAACGTGCCATTTTTATTTATTTATTTCACCTTTATTTAACCAGGTAGGCAAGTTGAGAACAACTTCTCATTTACAACTGCGACCTGGCCAAGACAAAGCAAAGCAGTTCGACACATATAACAACACAGAGTTACACATGGAGTAAAACAAACATACAGTCAATAATACAGTAGAAAAATAAGTCTATACACAATGTGAGCAAATGAGGTGAGATAAGGGAAGTAAAGGCAATAAATAGGACATGGTGGCGAAGTAAATACAATACATCAATTAAAACACTGGAATGGTAGATTTGACAGTAGATGAGTGTGCAAAGTAGACAAACTGGGGTGCAAAGGAGCAAAATAAATAAATAAATACAGTAGGGGAAGAGGTAATTGTTTGGGCTATTTATAGATGGGCTATGTACAGGTGCAGTGATCTGTGAGCTGCTCTGACAGCTGGTGCTTAAAGCTAGTGAGGGAGATAAGTGTTTCCAGTTTCAGAGATGTTTGAAGTTCGTCCCAGTCATTGGCAGCAGAGAACTGGAAGGAGAGGCGGCCAAAGGAGGAATTTGCTTTGGGGGTGACAAGTGAGATATACCTGCTGGAACGCGTGCTACGGCAATCTTTGGAGAATAAAATCAATGACCTACGCGCAAGATTAAACTACCAACAGGACATTCAAAACTGTAATATCAGTCGTGGCTGAACGACGACACTATCAACATACAGCTGGCTGGTTATACGCTGTACCGGCAGGATAGAACAGCGGCGCCTGCAAAGACAAGGGGCAGTGGACAATGTATTTTTGTAAATAACAGCTGGTGCACGATATCTAATGAAGTCTCAAGCTATTGCATCTCATGATAAGCTGTGCACCACACTATCTACCTAGAGAGTTTTCATCTGTATTTGTCATAGCTGTTTACATACCACCACAGTCAGAGGCTGCCACTAAGACAGCATTGAATGAGCTGTATTTCTGCCATAAGCAAACAAGAAAACACTCACCCAGAGGCGGCGCTCCTAGTAGCCGGGGACTTTAATGCAGAGAAACTTAAATCTGTTTTTCCAAATTTTTAGTGTGGTTAAGTGTGCAACCAGAGGAAAAAAAACTCTGGTCCACCTTAACTCCACACACAGAGATGCATAAAAAGTTCTCCCTCGCCCTCCATTTGGCAAATCTGACCATAATTCTATCCTCCTGATTCCTGCTTACAAGCTTAAATTAAAGCAGGAAGCACCAGTGACTTGTGGTCAGATGAAGCAGATGCTAAGCTACAAGACTGTTTTGCTAACACAGACTGGAATATGTTCCGGGATTCCTCCGATGGCATTGAGGAGTACACCACATCAGTCATTGGCTTCATCAATAAGTGCATCGATGACGTCGTCCCCACAGTGACCGTACATACCCCAAACAGAAGCCATGAATTACAGACAACATCCGCACTGAGCTTAAGGCTAGAGCTGCCGCTTTCAAGGAGCGGGACTCTAACCTGGAAGCTTATAAGAAATCATGCTATGCTTAGTCCTGCTTAGTCCTGTCAATACAGGACTAAGATCGAATCGTACTACACAACATTCACAAGGCTGCAGGGCCAGATAGATTACCAGGACGTGTACTGCGAGCATGCGCTTACCAACTGGCAAGTGTCTTCACTGACATTTTTAACCTCCCCCTGTCCAAGTCTGTAATACCAACATGTTTTAAGCAGACCGCCATAGTGCCTGTTCCCAAGAACACTAAGGTAACCTGCCTAAATGACTACCGAACCGTAGCACTCACGTCTGTAGCCATGAAGTGCTTTGAAAGGCTGGTCATGGCTCACATCAACACCATAATCCCAGAAACCCTAGACCCACTCCAATTTGCATACTGCCCCAGCAGACCCACACCACAGATGATGCAATCTCTATTGCACTCAACAATGCCCTTTCCCATCTGGACAAAAAGAACACCTATTGGAGAATGCTATTCATTGACTACAGCTCAGCGTTCAACACCATAGTGCCCTCAAAGCTCATTAATAAGCTAAGGACCCTGGGACTAAACACCTCACTCTGCAACTGGATCCTGGATTTCCTGACGGGCCACCCCAGGTGGTAAGGGTAGGTAACAACACATCCGCCACGCTGAAACTCAACACGGGAGCCCCTCAGGGGTGCTTGCTCAGTCCCCTCCTGTACTCCCTGTTCACTCATGACTGCACGGCCAGGCACGACTCCAACACCATCATTAAGTGGTAGGCCTGATCACCGACACATTGTTGTCTATGTAATGTAGTGTTTAATTCATTTGTCAGGTCAAGCCATCTCTGGTGACCATACACCCAGATTAGCTGCAGGGAATTAGAGTGGAGACCATAAAAACACAGACACTAGTAGGACAGAAATGTCTTACTATTAGTTAAATATTAATTGTTAACCTTTAATATCAAATAGATCAGGTAAATATGTAATTTGTCAACCACACGTCTTGGTCAGTGTTGTATTCGGCACATGTGACTAATATAATTTGATTTGACATTTGAAATGTCATGATTCCTTTGAAACATTTGTGAGTGTCATTTTTACAGTTAATTTCTGATTGTTAATTTGTTTACTATCTATTCCACTTGCTTTGGCAATCTAAACATTTTCCCCGTGTCAATAAAGCCTGTTGAATTGAATAGAGAGAGAGAGAGAGAGAGAGAGAGAGAGAGAGAGAGAGAGAGAGAGAGTGAGTAGTAGTGCTACTGAGACTCTTACGCAACTTCGAGGGGGTGGTGGCCGTTGACTACCTACTGCCTAAGGGTTATGTGAGAGGGGTTGTAGGTTCCCAAAACAGCCAGGCCGAACCTCTTCGGGCCCAGACCCTCTTTGAGGAGTGCTCTGAATCGTTGACAAAGGGATGAATGAGTTCTGGGGGATTTACTCTGGGGATTTACAGAGGCTGTGCTTTGTCCTCTAACCCAGATGACGTCAAGGACTCGCATGCAACCCGGCAGCGCGTCCCTCTCTGCCACTGTGGCGGAGTGTTGTGTTTAGCTATGACTTGGGAGTAGAGGGGGAAGTTGTGTTTTGTTATGAACAGGGATGAAAGCTGGGTGGATAAAGGTTTGTGTGGTTAATGTTGTGTGTTGCTGTATTGTGTGTGTGTGTGTTGTGTTGAAGCACTCAAAAGAGCCCTCAAGAGCCCATGTGTCTGTATATGTTTCATTGTGGATCCACAAAGTAGGGTAGGGGAGCATTCACTAGAACTATAACAGGTGAGGCTCATTAAGCTATAATAAGGTACTACTGTCCTGTCTGGACAGGCAATAGCCCACAGAAACAGCAGTAAACGGGTGTGTCGTATGTGTAAATGTTTGCATTTCGAAAGACACTGAGAACTACTCCATGAGACATAAAGGCACTAGCCCTTGGTTCTTGGCAATTTATTCCCATATGATAAATAATATGAATAATGTAGACCAGTTCAGATGATAATCCTCAGAAAGAAATGTTTCATGAAGCACCTGCTTTACACAACAACAACATCAGTCATTGGGGAAGGGATTGAACTTAGAACTATCCCTTCTCACTCCTCCCTCTATTTGACTTGACTCAGATTAAGTTTGCTCTGCCCATCCAGTTGTCAGTAATGCGAAGAGGGAAAGAGAAAGACAGGGAAGGAGATGTGTTCTGCTTACATTTTTTCTGGTGATGTTGCGCACGTCGTGCACGTACTGGATTCTTCCTTCATGTCGGACGACCCCCACCGATATGGAATCCTCACACACCTCTGACGCAATATAATGGTCCACTTTGAATCCTAGGTCTCGTAGCACTAAGTAGCCTAGACACATGCACCCACACACATGGAAATATACAGTACCAGTCAGAAGTTCAGACACACCTACTCATTCAAGAGTTTTTCTACATTGTAGAATAATAGTGAAGATATCAAACTATGAAATAACACACATGGAATCATGTAGTAAGCAAAAATGTGTTTGACAAATCAAAATATATTTTATATGAGATTCTTCAAAGTAGCCACCCTTTGCCTTGATGAAAGCTTTGCACACTCTTGGCATTGCACACAACTTGCAAGAACCCGGCCCGACACAAGGAGTCGCTAGAGCGCAATGGGACAAGGAAATCCCGGCCGGCCAAACCCTCCCTTAACCTGGACGACGCTGGGCCAATTGTGCGCCGCCTCACTGGTCTCCAGCTCGAACCCGGGTCTGTAGTGACGCCTCAAGCATTGTGATGCAGTGCCTTAGACCGCTGCACCACTTGGGAGGCCCTCTGAATATTACACTTGACACCTACGTGCACACACTTACCAGTGGCGATGCCATCAAACAATGAGAGCACGCGGATGGGGTGCCGCTGTTCTGCAGGGACAGCCCGGTAGATATTTGGGCTTTCCTGAGAAACATATAGACCAAATCACAATGTTTATATAAACAACCACATCTATGTAGTAATGTTGCTATGAGTGGAACCCTGAGGTTTTCCAGACCCTGTGACCCGAGCAAGGAGAATGGTAGGCCCTAGATGCTGTATGAGATAAATTGGTTTGTGATCAGTATTGTGACAAGGGCCAATGTGAGGAGTTAAGTATCTTGATGGGACTCACAAACTCCTGGCCGTTGTCGTTGATAAAGAACTCCTGCAGCTTCATGCTCCAATTGTGGCGTTGTTTGAGCACACCGTAGGGCTGCAGGGGCTGGCACATGTAGCAGCGCCATGGGTCCAGGTTACGGGCACTGTTCGACGCCCCAGCGCCCACCAGAATGTCCAGGCATTCTACACAGAAACACCTGCATGGGGAGGAAGGAGACAGACGGAGATGTGTGAAATAAGGTTGAGGGGGAAGGAGGGGAGAGAGGGAGGTGGATGAATAAGGGAGGGGATAGGGGGGAGAGACAGATGGAAAGCAACGATAGGAGGCAGGAGGAACTAGTGGTAAAAAAAGGTGACACGAGAGAAAAAAAATACTTCTAATCAACAGGTGAAAGAAAGTAGAAGCTGACTGAACATACAGAAGTTAAAAATTAACTAATATACAGTAGATACAGTCTGTGTTCCCTATATAGTGCACTACTTAGGAGTTAACAATAAAGGGAAAAGGGTGTCATTTGGAACACACTCAGTAGAATACAGAGTTACAGTTGAAGAAGTGAGTGTTGAGTCCCACCTGCAGCAGTTGGCGTTCCCACACAGTAACACCTCGCGGCCCCCGCAGCACACGGTACAGTACGATTGGTAGCCATCGTCATCATACATGTAGGAGATCTCAAGATACACGTCCTAACACACACAAAGATAAACACTAATTAACAACAATATCCAGATGCCAGTGTTCTACATACTGGCAAACAGAACCACATTTTCAAAATGCAAATTCTTGGCACCAGGATTAACTAGGTGCATGTCTGGTGAGCCAGGAGATCAGACAAGAATGTGAATGCAAACAGGACCGGCCCTCACATTAGGCCCTCACATTAGGCAGGATTAAGCGGCCGCCAGGGGCTGCAGATTGATGAGGGCAGCATTTTCCGAGCTAAACTGACCAAGACGTGTGGTTGACAAATTACATATTTACCTGATCTATTTGATATTAAAGGTTAACAATTAATATTTAACTAATAGTAAGACATTTCTGTCCTACTAGTGTCTGTTTTTATGGTCTCCACTCTAATTCCCTGCTGCTAATCTGGGTGTATGGTCACCAGAGATGGCTTGACCTGACAAATGAATTAAACACTACATTACATAGACAACAATGTGTTTTACTAGACATGGATTGTTCTACTCCCAAGATCTCATTGTCTCAAAATCATCCTGGCAACTGGGAAACTAATCTAGGGGTTAAGACAACAACCCCATGCAGATGAGGACAGGATGAACCCAGAGTGGCTTATAATGTCCTAATCTGCATGGGAGTGTAAGGACTGACGCTGGAGTCGAGAAGCAGGTACGAGGAGTCAACATTTAATTAGGGACAGACATGGAACAGGACATTAACAGCTTCAGAACTGGGTAAAACACAGACGTAAGACAATGAATGCAGTGGCGGGGAACAGAGATGGGGAACTGACAAATATAGGAGAGGTAATAAACAGGTGATTGAGTCCAGGTGAGTCCAATAAATCGCTGATGCGCGTGATGAGGGAAGACAGGTGTGTGTAACGATGGTGGCAGGAGTGCGTAATGCTGGGGAGCCTGGCAACCTCGAGCACCAGGGGGAAGAGCAGGAGCAGGCTTGACAGGGAGGTGTGGAACCAACCATGAGTGAGCATTCTTAGTGTCAGCTATATAAAGAACTCTGCATTTGTGTAAAGGTTAGGCTACTCAGCCCAAAGGTCAAGACTGTGGGATAGTCTCATTACTGCAATAATGAATCGATAGTAAATAAAGATGATTGTTTGAAGAAATGACAGTCTTTCTCAGTATGAATTTCCACCTCCAACACATAACGTAATTCTGCCCAAAAACAATGAAAATACAGGCAAGTGTCTGGAACTCTATTGGAGGGATGCAACATCATTCTTCCACGAGAAATTCTATCATTTGGTGTTTTGTTGGTGGTGGTGGAAAAAATTGTCTCAGGCTCCGCTCCAGAATCTCACATAACTGTTCAATTAGGTTGAGATCTGGTGACTGAGACACACAAACACACACAATTATCTGTGATTAATTGTGATTATCAACTTGGTAATTCTGTCAGACATGGTTAAAACAAGAGTCAGGGTCTCTCTAAAATGAGATCATATGAATTTATACAAACTGTGCTAACTGAACGCAAAACCAACACTGTTTTATTTACCTTTTTAAATACTGCCATACCACTGAAAATGCGCCCTTCTTTGGTACCAAATCGACATTCTCGTTAGCACTAGCAACCATCATGTTTCCGACACTTACTCTGCACTCAGGTTTTTAGACAGAAATACCTTACTTACATAAGTATTCAGACCTTTTGCTATGCGACTCGAAATTAAGCTCAGGTGCATCCTGTTACCATTAATCATCCTTGAGATGTGTCTACAGCTTGATTGGAGTCCACCTGTGGTAAATTCAATTGATTGGACATGATTTGGAAAGGCACACACCTGTCTATATAAAGGTCCCACAGTTGACAGTGCATGTCAGAACAAAAACTAAGCCATGAGGTCGAAGGACTTGTCCGTAGAGCTCCATGACAGGATTGTGTCGAGGCACTGCTCTGGTGAAGGGTACCAAACATTTCTGCAGCACTGAAGGTCCCCAATAACACAATGGCCTTCATCATTCTTAAATAGAAGAAGTTTGGAACCCCCAAGACTCTTCCTAGAGCTGGCCGCCCGGCCAAATTGAGAGAAGGGAGAAGGGCCTTGGTCAGGGAGGTGACCAAGAACCCAAAGGTCACTCTAACAGAGCTCTAGAGTTCCTCTGTGGAGATGGGAGATCCTTCCAGAAGGACAACCATCTCTGCAGCACTCCACCATTTAGGCTTTTATGTTAGAGTGGCCAGACGGAAGCAACTCCTCAGTAAAAGGCACATGCCAGGCCGCTAGGAGTTTTCCAAAAGGCACCTAAAGGACTCTCAGACCATGAGAAACAAGATTCTCTGGTCTGACGAAACCAAGATTGAGCTCTTTGGCCTGAATGCTAAGCGTCACGTCTGGAGGAAACCTGGCACCATCCCTATGGTGAAGCATGGTGGTGGCAACATCATGCTGTGGGGACTGTGGAAGCCTAGTCAAGATTGAGGGAAAGATGAACGGAGTAAAGTACAGAGAGATCCATGATGAAAACCTGCTCCAGAGCGCGAAGGACCTCAAACTGGGGTGAAGGTTCATCTTCCAACAGGACAACGACACTTAGCACACAGCTAAGACAATGCAGGAGTGGTTTCGGGATAAGTCTCTGAATGTCCTTGAGTGGCCCAGCCAGAACCCGGACTTGAACATCTCTGGACAGACCTGAAATCACTAATAGTATGCTATTACGTCCCCAATTTGTTTTACACTACCCAAAGGGAAATCTACTTGCTTTGAGAGGAAATATGTTAAATTATGCTTATGGTGGCACAATACGCTGGATGATGGCATGCAATAGCGCTCTGTTGTTCATGACAACTGACCTCTGTTCTGAGACCAGTGATTTGGCAGGTGTTGTCCACGTACAATATATATACAAAAGTATGTGGACACCCCTTCAAATTAGTGAATTTGGCTACTTCAGCCACACCCATTTTTGACAGGTGTATAAATATCAAGCACACAGCCAAGCAATCTCCATAGCCAAACATTGGCAGTCGAATGGCCTTACTGAAAAGCTCAGTGACTTTCAACGTGGCATAGGATGACACCTTTCCAACAAGTCAGTTCATCAAATTTCTGCCCTGCCAGTTACCCTGGTCAACTGTAAGCGCTGTTATTGTGATTAATCAATTTTAGAATAAGGCTGTAACGTAACAAAATGCAAAAAGTCTGAATACTTTCCAAATGCGCTGTATAAAGGACAAATTGGTAATACCAAAACTGTAAATTGGTGCATGTCATTCTCCTTAATTAAATTGTTACTAAAGCCAGAAACAATCTCTTTATGTTTTGTCTAGGCGACAGAATGATTTTCAAATTGGTAGTGCTATGTTTCTCTCATCCATAAAAACACAGACACAGTGCCTTGCGAAAGTATTCGGCCCCCTTGAACTTTGCGACCTTTTGCCATATTTCAGGCTTCAAACATAAAGATACAAAACTGTATTTTTTTGTGAAGAATCAACAACAAGTGGGACACAATCATGAAGTGGAACGACATTTATTGGATATTTAAAACTTTTTTAACAAATCAAAAACTGAAAAATTGGGCGTGCAAAATTATTCAGCCCCTTTACTTTCAGTGCAGCAAACTCTCTCCAGAAGTTCAGTGAGGATCTCTGAATGATCCAATGTTGACCTAAATGACTAATGATGATAAATACAATCCACCTGTGTGTAATCAAGTCTCCGTATAAATGCACCTGCACTGTGATAGTGTCAGAGGTCCGTTAAAAGCACAGAGAGCATCATGAAGAACAAGGAACACACCAGGCAGGTCCGAGATACTGTTGTGAAGAAGTTTAAAGCCGGATTTGGATACAAAAAGATTTCCCAAGCTTTAAACATCCCAAGGAGCACTGTGCAAGCGATAATATTGAAATGGAAGGAGTATCAGACCACTGCAAATCTACCAAGACCTGGCCGTCCCTCTAAACTTTCAAAGGCCAGACCTGAATCCAATCGAGAATCTGTGGAAAGAACTGAAAACTGCTGTTCACAAATGCTCTCCATCCAACCTCACTGAGGTCGAGCTGTTTTGCAAGGAGGAATGGGAAAAAATGTCAGTCTCTCGATGTGCAAAACTGATAGAGACATACCCCAAGCAACTTACAGCTGTAATCGCAGCAAAAGGTGGCGCTACAAAGTATTAACTTAAGGGGGCTGAATAATTTTGCACGCCCAATTTTTCAGTTTTTGATTTGTTAAAAAAGTTTGAAATATCCAATAAATGTCGTTCCACTTCATGATTGTGTCCTACTTGTTGTTGATTCTTCACAAAAAAATACAGTTTTATATCTTTATGTTTGAAGCCTGAAATGTCGCAAAGTTCAAGGGGGCCGAATACTTTCGCAAGGCACTGTATCAGTTATATTAGCCTACCTTTAAAAAAATGAATATTAAAGCCATATCAGGTGTTATTTCATCTTGATCATCTGAGTAAACAAGCACATTTGCAACATTCTTTCTTCTATTAGGCTACTTTCTGACAGTATCAGACTAAAAAAAAGTGATAGGATTTACTCGGGGGGAGGGGCTGATCCAAATCTAAGTGTCAGGGAAAAAATGCCCCACTCTTCCCAACATTACAAATATTTTCACAGGACCCTGCCCTTGTACTGTAAAATAAATGGAATACCCCACCCCCGGGATCGGGGGCACTCAAATTACTATGATATGCTAAGTTTGGTTAAATAACGTAAAAACGAACCCAAAGTGTGCGAGTTCGAATCTCATCACGGACAACTTTAGCATTTTAGCAACTTTTCAACTACTTACTACTTTTTAGCTACTCTGCAACTACTTAGCATGTTAGCTAATCCTTCCCCTAACCCTAACCCTTTTAGCTAACCCTTCCCCAAACCTTAACCCTTTAACCTAACTCCTAAACTTAACCCTAACCTTAGTCCTAACCCTTAGCCTAGCTAATGTTAGCCACCTAGCTACAATTAGTAACATTTCATAAGTTTAGCAAATTCTCAACATATTGTAAAATTGAGGCAAATTTGTAACATTTTTCAAACCAAGTAAAGACAAGGATGATCAAAGGCACTTGAAAGAGGGGTGGAACACAAAGAATTTCTAAAAAGACCAACACCAGCAGAAACCTCAAACATATCCAGAGCTGAAATACTGCTGAATGTGAATTGCGAGAGACCAATAAAAGCTGCAATTAAACTACAAAAGAGTGGAAAGGCAGCTGGAGCCGACAACATTCCATCGGAGGCCTTTGAGGTGATATCAACGCATCTACAGACATGCTCTATGAGGGGTCTGGGAAAAGGAGAAAACACCCAAAGAATGGGCTGAGGGGCACATTGTCAAGCTTCCGAAAAACGACCTAATGGAATGCAGGAATTACTAAGGGATTACTCTGTCTATACCCTGCAAAATCCTGAATAGGATCATCCTCATGCGCCTTCAAAAAGCTGATCAGGGACCAGCAGGCCAGGTTTAGAAAAGACAGACAATGTACGGACCACATGGAAACACTACGCATCATCATAGAACAATCAATAGCTAGACGATTATGGCCAAAATATCATATTATATTTTTCAACCAAAAGTTGATCTCATTTGAGATCATTTCCACACTGCAAGATATGGCCAAAAAAAGACATGCTCAGGAACTTTAGCGACTACTAAGTATTTTTGGGCTAGATGTGTCAATGTGTAGTTCATGCATGTATAATATATGACCAGAATTACTGTTTTACCTCAAATAGCCACGAAATCCCTAGTTTGATAGCAACTGTTTTTCTGGAAGCTGTGCTGCACCATTTTCCCCCACGTTTCCGAGCCCCTAGCAATTTGAGTTCAACCAATGAGCTTCAGCTTCTAGCTATATGAGTGACAGCTAGCAAGATGCACATGATACACACACAGAAGAGCGAGAGAGAGCAATGACATAGTGCACATACAGTGGGGAGAACAAGCATTTGATACACTGCCGATTTTGCAGGTTTTCCTACTTACAAAGCATGTACAGGTCTGTAATATTTATCATAGGTACACTTCAACTGTGAGAGACGGAATCTAAAACAAAAGATATTAACTGCACCTGTTTGAACTCGTTACCTGTATAAAAGACACCTGTCCACACACTCAATCAAACAGACTCCAACCTCTCCACAATGGCCAAAACCAGAGAGCTGTGTAAGGAAATCAGGTATAAAATTGTAGACCTGCACAAGGCTGGGATGGGCTACAGGACAATAGGCAAGCAGCTTGGTGAGAAGGCAACAACTGTTGGCGCAATTATTAGAAAATGGAAGAAGTTCAAGATGACGGTCAATCATCCTCGGTCTGGGGCTCCATGCAAGATCTCACCTCGTGGGGCTATAATCCAAGTTTATCATTTTAAAAGGCTAATTAATCATTAGATAACCCTTTTGCAACGGTATTGTTTATTGTTGTTCTTAAAATTTGAATTCTATATTGCTCCAAATGTGCACACACCCCATGTTCCATAACATTGTCATGGAAAATATGAATTATGTTTCCAACTACCAATCAGTCAGTAACTGCGCCTTAAATCCAGCTGCATATTGAACGTTGAGATTTCTGAATGGCCAGTCTCTTTGGCAAATAAAAGGAGTGTTAGCTAAAAAGACTGGTACCCAGACTGATCTATTGGACTGGAGGTATTCGATAGAAGCAGCCAGCCAAGCCTGGTATCGATGCCTCTAGTCCAGGGGTACCAACCTTTTCTTTTTTTTACCCCTTTTTCATGGTATCTAATTACTAGTTAACAGTCTTGTCCCATCGCTGCAACTACCGTACGGACTCGGGAGAGGCGAAGGTCGAGAGCCACGTGTCCTCCGAAACATAACCCAGCCAAGCCGCACTGCTTCTTAACACAATGCCCGCTTAACCCGGAAGCCAGCGGCACCAATGGGTCTGAGGAAACACTGTACACCTGGTGACCATGTCAGCATGCATTGCGCACAGCCCGCCACAGGAGTCGCTAGTGCGCGATGGTAAGAGGACATCCCTGCCGGCCAAACCCTCCCCTAACCCGGACCACGCTGGTCCAATTGTGTGCCGCCCCATGGGACTCCCGGCTGCAACAGAGCCGGGAGCAACAGAGCCTGAACTCGAACCAGGATCTCTAGTGGCACAGTTGGCAGACCACTGCGCCAGTCGGGAGGCCTGTTACCAACCTTTGAGTCAAGATCACTTTTGGAGTCAAAAGGCAAGCCGAGATCTACGTCTCAGATTTCTTTTTAAACATGACAAAAAAATAGAACCCTATGCAACATTAACCTAATAAAGATAGTTCTGTAGAAATGAGGTTTGTGCATTAGGCCTAATACATTATCACAGCATATTGGCTATTTGATTGGGCTGCCAATATTGTTAATCAGACCATATTATATTTCAAAACTCGAGCTTGATAACAAAATAGATCAGTTGTTGTATCACTTGCGAGCATAAATTTAAATAATTCCCTTTTTTATTTTACTGGACTGATGGTACCTGCATCTGATGGTCAGTCTCAGCGGAGGGAGAGAGCAGCAAAGGGTTCGCCTCTCACGTTCCCTGCTCTCTCCTTTCCTCCGGTGAGATTGACCAGAGAGAGGGGACACCGTCTTCCACCTGGTGGCAAGACTAGAGTCGCACCACATTATTTCTGACTCGTGCACAAATTCATGTTGTTCCTATGATGAAAGAAAGTGAAATATTCCCTCGATATTAAAATAGACACGACGATCTGCTAATAATAAAAACACAGGCCTATCGATACACTTGGCTACTCATTGATTGCAGCTGCAGTGCTAGTTGTAGCATGAGTGGAAGTAGGGCGTTTTATGTTTTGTAAAAGTGTTGAATAAAAACAGTGTTGACAGTGCTGAATAAACAAACAAACAAACTCATTAAAATATTAGCTCTATGCTGTATTTGTTGACAGTTTCTCTCTGGTCATGGTTTTAAAAGTTATAAAATCTCACATAGGAGGATATCAAACTTTGCCGTGGGATCGTGGAAGCTGTAGGCACGGTGATTTGAGCTATCCGATTGGCCAGCGCAGTAAGCACACTTGATTTAGTTATCCTGGTCCACCGGGTAGGTGGAGTTTGTCCCTTCAGACAAATTAAATGGTTCAAAATGGGAACACTTTGCCTACCCAGTGTGCAGGGTTTCTGAATAAAGTGCACCTACCACCAACAGCGCAGGACAAATTGAAACAAAGTAGGAGCGCAAGGATTTATCGCTGGAATTTCTACAGAAATGTTTGGTGATTGACTAGGAATGCCTTGAAGATTGACCAGTTGGTCGACCGGTTGGTGACCACTGTGCTCTAGTCCCTTACACAACAAAGAGAGGCAAGCCCAGGCATTGACAACTCTAAAATTTTGAACACAGTGGCTCTATTGACAGAATAGCTCTAGATGGCTATTGTGGAAATCCTGCTTCCAGAGAGCAGCACAAACACATTAATACACATTTTGACACATCGTAGGGCTCGGAGTGGATTAAATATTTTGGTAGGTAGGTAAATGTCTGTATGTCATTCACCTCAGGGTGTCCTGCTTTTTTCAACAATTATTTTCTACTCTACAAGTACAACGTGGGATCTACTGTATAGTCAGTGGGTGTTGTAAGGATGGTTGAGTGAGAGTGATGACAGTTAAAGATAATATTGGTGTATTTCTTGGGAGTATGCCGTTTCTGACTGAGAGAAGTGCACTAACCTTGCATGCTTGGCAAAGGCCTCCTTCAAAAAGTGGATGGAAGGTTGCCGCTCGTGTTTTCCCACATGAGAGGCAAAACTCTGCCAGAAAAAAGACAGGTAGATAAAGTCTTCAGACTAAAGCACTTTTCGCAGTTTATGTTCCATAGCTACATCAATTAGAGATCTTTTTTTGAGAAATGTCCAAAACTAAAATGAGAACATACCTTCTATACTTCTGTTATTCTTCAAAACTTCATGCACCATTTGTTCTGAAGGGCAGAGAGGATACACAGAGAGAGACACACACATCCAAGTCAATAATCAAGACAGGTCTTGAGACACATGAACAATAACATACTACCGTATAATAATAAAGAACAATCTTAAGGGAATTAGCTACATATGTTTGAAACAGACAACTCCAGGATCGTATTCATTAGGGCATAACATTTGAAATCGTTTTGCAACAGAAATGGGAAATTAATGTTTCTTATAGGACAAATCTAAGTAGTCCCTCCCTGTTTCAGTCTGTTTTCTTCTGTTTGGTGCCTAATGAATATGACCCTGGTACTCCAGGTTGACCCGTTTGGTTGACCTCTGACCTCTACTGTAGACCTCCTCTGGGCTGCTCTTGGCCTTACAAAGGCTGATGCGGGGCCTCTTGGTTGTGGGGAAATACTCTAGCAGACTGACGTCCAACACTTTGTGGTTTAACGGGTTGCTGTCTAGAGAGGACACATACAGAACAAAAACAACAAGTCAAATTATAACACAGATTAAGTTATACCAGCTTACTTTCAGTGAGATAAAAAAAAGTTTAGGCAAATGTTGTATTACTTTTTTAAATCTCACTGACAGTAAATTATTGGCCAAGTAATATCGGGGTGAAAGTAAGCCGGGACAGTCCGGTATGGAGTAGACGTTACGGCGAACCAGTATAACATGAGCCTATCACAATAATTAAAACAAAGATGCCAAGAAAACCAAAGGCAATTACAATATTATTTATCATTACTGCATGTCATTTGCATGACAAATGAAAGAATGGACATGAAAACGTGTAGAATACACTCCAAAATGCAGTGTGGTTTGACGATAAAAGTTACATTTTGCGAAGGCAGAGGTGAGTGTCAGAGACTGAGACTCTTGCGGACAGCAGTGGACGCATCATTTCAGGTTACAAGTGTAGGCCTAATGAATGTGTCACACCCTGATCTGTTTCACCTGTCCTTGTCTCCACCCCTCCAGGTGTTGCTTATTTTTCCTGGTGTATTTTTCATTGTGCTTCCTGTCTCTCTGTGCCAGTTCGTCTTGTACGTCTTTCAAGTCAACTAGCGTGTTTTCCTGTACTCCTGCTTCTATTCTCTTTTTGCTAGTCCTCCTGGTTTTGACCCTTGCCTGTTTTCTGGACTCCGTACCTGCCTGCCTGCCCTGACCTCAAGCCTGCCTGCCACTCTGTACCTCCTGGACACTGAACTGGTTTTGACCTTTTGCCTGTCCATGACCACTCTCTTGCCTACACCTTTTGGATTGATTAATAAATATCAAAGACTCAAACCATCTGCCTCCCGTGTGTGCATCTGGGTCTCGCCTTGTGCTCTTAAAGAATGACAATCACTGATGGTCATTCATTATACTTTTTGGTGTTTTGTAACAGATGTTTCTTTCCATGCCTGCCATTCTGGACCCTTTGCACCCTCTCTGGATTACTGACCTCCAGATATGCTTCCTAGCTTATTCTAGCAAATTCACAACTATTGTATGATGTGAAAACTGAAAAAACGGCAGCTATCCCTTTAAGGGGCCCATAGTGGACAAGACTGGACAGAAGGGGGCCAGGAGAAAAACCCAGCAATGGCATTAAGACCTTATATTGACTTTGGTTAGTGAGTCTCACCAGGGTTCTCTGTGGGTTTGAGGCCCTCTTGGCCCTTAGGCAGGAAGCCCCCGTTGGCCCAGTCCAGCATGGGCTTGACCTGGTCCTCTGGCCCCTCTGACTCACACGGAGGGAATGGCTTCTCAGCACGCAGACTGGCCATCTGAGAGAGAGGGGGAAAGAGAGGAAAGGGAGGAGGTAGGGTTGTGGAAGAGGGAGAAAAGGTGGGGTGAGGGAAGGAGAGAGGGAGGAGAGGGAGAGGGAGAGGTAGGAGGTTAGGTGGAAGATAGAGAGGTTGTAAATGAGAACTTGTTCTCAACCAGCCTACCTGGTTAAATAAAGGTGAAAAAAAGAATAATAATAATTTAAAAAAATACAATTGCTTGTGTGAGTATACCTTTTAGGGGAAATATTATAGGCCTATTTAACAATGAAAAGGAATTGTCTAAGTTAAATTAAAAAATCCATGTGACATTGTCACATACAAATATATAACCTGACATTTGATATTCTTAATTTAATAAAACAACAACTTTTAAATGTAGTTTGTATCCTCTGCACCCCATAAAAAACATATCCCACTTGTTGTGTCTGCCAATCAAAGCGGCACTACAGTCATAGAGGCTCCATGTGTAGCAAGTCAAGTGAGAGATCATTGTTATTTGTTGCTATTTGTAGACAAGGACAGGAAGCACAGCAAAATTTTGCCTCAATTAGCCTAGCTAGCTAGCTGGCTAGTTTAGGTAACTTCTCTTCTCCGATTTGATGCAGTCAACACAGGCACTGTCAGATGGGACTATAAATAACATATGGCATCAACAAGTTAGCGCGAGTTGACTAGGCTACATTGCATCTCTCTCTGCCTCACCCTGTTTGCTCAGCACACCCCTTACACACACACTGGCACCTCCCCCCGCCTGCTTTGCTGCAGCAGAGTGCATTGCCTCTACCTTGCTGAGCAAGTGTTCAGGTTAAAAACATAGCGAAGTTAAGGAAACACATGTATTACGAAAATCTGAATACCCCTCAAAAATGTATGATATTTTTCAAATAGTAACATTATTTCAAATTCCCATACCTACTGTCTGTCTGTTTGTCGGTATTGTGAAGTTATTAACAGGCCCTAGTATTGAGATCAAGGAAATGCAGGGAAATTCCCGGACCCTGTATTGACATTAAAAATTAATATACAGTACCAGTCAAAAGTTTGGACACACCTACTCATTCAAGGGTTTTTCTTTATTTTTACTATTTTCTACATTGTAGAATAATAGTGAAGACATCAAAACTATGAAATAACACATATGGAATCATGTAGTAACCAAAAAAGTGTTAAACAAATCTAAATATATTTTATATTTGAGATTCTTCAAAGTAGCTACACTTTGCCTTGATGACAGCTTTGCACACTCTTGCACACTCTGTGGTAAATTCAATTGATTGGACATAGGGTTGTGGCGGTCACAAAAATGTAGTCAGCTGGTGATTGTCAAGCAAATAACTGTCGATCTCAAGGTAATTGACCATTAATTAACACACACTTTTATTTTTAATGCAATTCTAAAAATGGCTAAAAACCTGTTTTTGCTTTGTCATTAGGGGCTATTGTGTGTAGATTGATGATGGGAAGAAACAACTTAATCTATTTTAGAACAAGGCTGTAATGTAACAAAATGTGGAAAAAGTCAAGGGGTCTGAATACTTTCCGAATGCACTGTAGAGTAACCAAATCCTCCCCCACACATCACACATATATACACACACACACAAATTAATCTCTACATTCTTCTTTGCCACCCTCCTCCTCCCCCTCCTTACCTCCAGTGTCTGGAAGATGGCCCTGCGGTAGGATGCCAGCTTGGCGTAGGAGGCTTGGTTGAAGAACTTGGGGAAAGCAGTGATGGAGTCCAGCTTGTCAGCTGAAACCTGGTGAGGATGATGTGTGGAAGCCAAGGACAAGACATTAGCAGGTGGAGATATAGAAGGTTAAAAGCTCATTCATTGCTTTACTGTAAAACAAGGTCCATATTCACAAAGCGTCTCAGAGTAGGAGTGCTTAACTAGAATAAGGTGCCCCCTGTCCATGTAATGTTATTCTTTATGATCTACAAGAGGACTGATCATCGACCAGCACTCCTACTTCGTGTCGCATGAGCCTCGTTTACACCTTGCACTAATATGTGGGGTTCATGATCTTATCAATAAGATCCAATCACTATCTAATCAAGGTTTATCTTTCATCCATCCACTGTGTCCGCATTTTGACCAGATTTCCTAGTCCCTCCCTGTATGCAATTTCTTTGCATTCAGATAATATGAATGTATTTATTTATTTTAAGAGACGATTATTGGTATCCAGATTTGTCTACACTTGATTGATTTCCAGACACAATGCTTGCCTGACTACCTCCAGATGTGGTCAGGAAGATCTGATCACAACCAGATCACAATTGTCTACACCTGTCTAAAAATGTGGGCACAATCAGAATGTGGACAAGATAACGTCAAAAGGATGAATGTTAGCCCCGGGTATAAACGGGGCTTTTGTCAATGCTGACCCTGAAATATAGCAGACTTTATGACAGCCATAACATCCAAAATGTTCCTCTCTGCCAAAACAATGATGGAGTGTTGTGATTGTTGTGAGTACACAGGGTGGGAACCATCCTCCTCAATTCTCACCTCAGAGAACTTGCCATCACCGAACCACTGCAGCCACCTCATGCCATGAGTGGCTTGTCGTTTGCCCGTGGCGCGCCAGGTGACCACGATGCCTGGCCACCAGGAGAACCCCTTGATCTTCCCCCACACCAGCTCTCCAATGCCAAAACCCTTGTTGTCCTGCGAGGGGAGAGGACGGGGGACAGTTTGAGAGGTAAAGAGGTGTGTGTGTGTGTGCAAACTAGATTTGGAGTTTGAAACAGGTGGGTCTTTGACTCTAGGACATGTCAGCGCATAGACAATCCGCCAGGTGCACATCATTATAATGGATATACCACTGCTAGGGGACTGTGGGTTCCATTAGTCTTGTTGTGGATACAGGTTGACCTCCAAACACACATTACAAAGACTCAGTCTTACTATGAGACTATGTTATACTTCATTTACTTCCTGTGCCACTGCCACTGACTAACCGCACACCACACAGCTCTGTAGACCTGTGAGGTTACAGACATCAAAGACAATGGAGGCAGAGATGTACAAACACACACAGTCAGTCATGCTCTAAACACACATTGTCTCTGCAGGTGGACAAACAGAAGGGATGGGAGACTTCTATGATATTATCCACATTCTCCTCTCGTTTTCTGTTAAAACTTAACTCCCTCTTCTATTGGCCCTATATTCCCCCCTTTGTCCTCTCCCTTCTCTCTCCCCCTTCCTCACTTCCTCCCCTCTCCCTGTCTCCCCTCCTTCCTTCTCCCTTCCTCTGTCCTCTATCCCCTTCCGTTACCTTGTACTCTGGCTGGCAGGCAGGCTCTGTGGTGTTGGAGGCCAGGGAGGTGGAGGAGGTGCTCTGGGCCGAATCCTTAGAGTCCTGCTCAAGGAGCTCCAGGGAGGGGCTCTCAGGGACCACGGACACCAGTGGCCCGGGGCCAACACTGCAGGCCAGGCTCTGTGGAGAGAGAGAGACAGGTGGGAGGGGGAGAGATGGGAAGGAGAGAAGGACAACGCATTAAACCTTAGTTGGGATAAGGGTTGCAAAATTCCAGGAACGTTCAATAAATTCCCTGGTTTTCCCAGAATCCCGGTTGGAGGATTCCTGTTTATTCCCTCCAATTCTGAGAATATTCTTTATTGAATGTTTCCGGAATTTTGCAACTAGCTTTATGAGAAGGTTACATGTTTTGAAGTGTATTAAAACCTATGTGTAATTACACAATGTTACCAAGTACGAACAACTGCTAAATCTGTGTGTTTTTTTTGTTTAATTTGGTCCCTATCCACCTGATGTTCCCTACTCCACCCAATCCTAGTTCTTAGCTCCATCAGTGTGTGTTTTAGCATAGTTCTCGTGACCCAAATGGACTTCCACGTCTACCCAGATAATCCAGAACATCAATTCGGCACCTACTCAGTGTCCTTTAATCCAGACCATCACCTTGGAACCTACTCAGTGTCCTTTAATCCAGACCATCACCTTGGAACCTACTCAGTGTCCTTTAATCCAGACCATCACCTTGGAACCTACTCAGTGTCCTTTAATCCAGACCATCACCTTGGAACCTACTCAGTGTCCTTTAATCCAGACCATCACCTTGGAACCTACTAGGTGTCCTTTAATACAGACTAACACCTTGGAACCTACTCAGTGTTCTTTAGTCCAGACCATCACCTTGGAACCTACTCAGTGTCCTTTAATCCAGACCATCACCTTGGAACCTACTCAGTGTCCTTTAATCCAGACCATCACCTTGGAACCTACTCAGTGTCCATTAACCCAGACCATCACCTTGGAACCTACTAGGTGTCCTTTAATACAGACTAACACCTTGGAACCTACTCTGTGTTCTTTAGTCCAGACCATCACCTTGGAACCTACTCAGTGTCCTTTAATCCAGACCATCACCTTGGAACCTACTAGGTGTCCTTTAATACAGACTAACACCTTGGAACCTACTCAGTGTTCTTTAGTCCAGACCATCACCTTGGAACCTACTCAGTGTCCTTTAATCCAGACCATCACCTTGGAACCTACTCAGTGTCCTTTAATCCAGACCATCACCTTGGAACCTACTAGGTGTCCTTTAATACAGACTAACACCTTGGAACCTACTCAGTGTTCTTTAGTCCAGACCATCACCTTGGAACCTACTCAGTGTCCTTTAATCCAGACCATCACCTTGGAACCTACTCAGTGTCCATTAACCCAGACCATCACCTTGGAACCTACTAGGTGTCCTTTAATACAGACTAACACCTTGGAACCTACTCTGTGTTCTTTAGTCCAGACCATCACCTTGGAACCTACTCAGTGTCCTTTAATCCAGACCATCACCTTGGAACCTACTAGGTGTCCTTTAATACAGACTAACACCTTGGAACCTACTCAGTGTTCTTTAGTCCAGACCATCACCTTGGAACCTACTCAGTGTCCTTTAATCCAGACCATCACCTTGGAACCTACTCAGTGTTCTTTAGTCCAGACCATCACCTTGGAACCTACTCAGTGTTCTTTAGTCCAGACCATCACCTTGGAACCTACTCAGTGTCCTTTAATCCAGACCATCACCTTGGAACCTACTCAGTGTTCTTTAATCCAGACCATCACCTTGGAACCTACTCAGTGTTCTTTAGTCCAGACCATCACCTTGGAACCTACTCAGTGTTCTTTAATCCAGACCATCACCTTGGAACCTACTCAGTGTTCTTTAGTCCAGACCATCACCTTGGAACCTACTCAGTGTTCTTTAGTCCAGACCATCACCTTGGAACCTACTCAGTGTTCTTTAATCCAGACCATCACCTTGGAACCTACTCAGTGTCCATTAACCCAGACCATCACCTTGGAACCTACTCAGTGTCCTTTAATCCAGACTAACACCTTGGAACCTACTCAGTGTCCATTAACCCAGACCATCACCTTGGAACCTACTCAGTGTCCTTTAATCCAGACTAACACCTTGGAACCTACTCAGTGTCCTTTAGTCCAGACCATCACCTTGGAACCTACTCAGTGTCCATTAATCCAGACCATCACCTTGGAACCTACTCAGTGTCCTTTAATCCAGACTAACACCTTGGAACCTACTCAGTGTCCATTAATCCAGACCATCACCTTGGAACCTACTCAGTGTCCTTTAATCCAGACTAACACCTTGGAACCTACTCAGTGTCCATTAACCCAGACCATCACCTTGGAACCTACTCAGTGTCCTTTAGTCCAGACTAACACCTTGGAACCTACTCAGTGTCCTTTAGTCCAGACCATCACCTTGGAACCTACTCAGTGTCCATTAATACAGACTAACACCTTGGAACCTACTCAGTGTCCTTTAGTCCAGACCATCACCTTGGAACCTACTCAGTGTCCTTTAATACAGACTAACACCTTGGAACCTACTCAGTGTCCTTTAGTCCAGACCATCACCTTGGAACCTACTCAGTGTCCTTTAATCCAGACCATCACCTTGGAACCTACTCAGTGTCCTTTAATCCAGACTAACACCTTGGAACCTACTCAGTGTCCTTTAATCCAGACTAACACCTTGGAACCTACTCAGTGTCCATTAATACAGACTAACACCTTGGAACCTACTCAGTGTCCATTAATCCAGACCATCACCTTGGAACCTACTCAGTGTCCTTTAATCCAGACCATCACCTTGGAACCTACTCAGTGTCCTTTAGTCCAGACCATCACCTTGGAACCTACTCAGTGTCCTTTAGTCCAGACCATCACCTTGGAACCTACTCAGTGTCCTTTTCTCTTTTTGATGTAATTAGCAATCTCACTGGTAACTGAAATAAAGCAACCTTTTTGCAGGTACTGTAGACTGACAGAGAGACACACAGGGTATGAGAGAGACAGAGAGAGAGAGGAAGAGAGGTGATGAGAGAGTGAGAGACAGAGAGGGGGAGAGACAGAAAGAGGGACAGAAAGCAAAAGAGAGAGAGCACAAGAGGGAGAGTGAAAGAGACAGGGAAAGAGAGAGATAAAGAGCCGTTGAACATTGTCAGTCACAAAGGGCAGACGCCGAGCACTTAAGAAGGCACTTTTGAAATCTCATCACATGATGGACAGCAGACAAGCATGTTTTAACTGGCTCACTCTGCAAACAAGAGACTTCAGAAAATAAACCACGAGGATCCAATTGTACACTGACTGTCACTCCTTCCAGGCCGCAGCGTTTCACACAAAGGCAGCCCCTATGGTTGCTGTGTGTGTCTCCAACAGTTTGGTTTCTCCTCTGTACCTACCCTCTCAGAGCTGCTGTTTGAGCGTGGCAAGTGTGTGTGTGTGTGTGTGAGTGTGTGTGTGTGTGTGTGTGTGTGTGTGTGTGTGTGTGTATGTGTGTGTGTGACTGTTTCAGAGTGACAAGTCATTCTTGTTGGATGGTGTGTGTTTCTACAGGTGCTGTCTCATAATTTCTCAGAGAACTGACAGAAGACACACAGAGCTACATTCCTCCAGCCACATGTCATGTCTTGTCCTGTCATACTCTGTTAGTTGTGTTAATGGCAAGGATGTTGCCATGGTTCAGAGTGATTTTTTTTTATTTCACCTTTATTTAACCAGGTTCGGCCAGTTGAGAACAAGTTCTCATTTACAACTGTGACCTGGCCAAGATAAAGCAAAGCAGCGAGACAAAAACATTACACATAGGATAAACAAAAGTACACTCAATACAACAATAGAAAAAATCTATATACAGTGTGTGCAAATGGAGTAAGGAGGTAAGGCAATAAATAGGCCATAGTAGCGAAGTAATTACAATTGAGCAAATTAACACTGGAGTGATAGATGTGCAGAAGATGAATGTGCAAGTAGAGATACTGGGGTGCAAATAGAGCTAAAAAGTAAATAAAAACAACATGGGGATGAGGTAGTTGGGTGGGTTATTTACAGATGGGCTATGTTGAGCTGCAGCGATCGGTAAGCTGCTCAGATAGCTGATGCTTAAAGTTAGTGAGGGAGATATGTCTCCAACTTCAGCGATTTTTGCAATTAGTTCCAGTCCTTCGCAGCAGAGAACTGGAAAGAAAGGCAGCCAAAGAGTGTGTTGGCTTTGGCGATGACCAGTGAGATATACCTGCTGGAGCGCATGCTACGGGTGGGTGTTGCTATGGTGACCAGTGAGCTGAGATAAGGCGGAGCTTTACCTAGCAAAGACTTATAGATGACTTGGAGCCAGTGGGTCTGGCGACGAATATGTAGCGAAGGCCAGCCGACGAGAGCATACAGGCCGCAGTGGTGGGTGGTATATGGGGCTTTGGTGACAAAATGGATGGCACTGTGATAGACTGCATCCAGTTTGCTGAGTAGTGTGTTGGAGGCTATTTCGTAAATGACATCGCCAAAGTCAAGGATTGGCAGGATAGTCAGTTTTACGAGGGTATGTTTGGCAGCGTGAGTGAAGGAGGCTTTGTTGCGAAATAGGAAGCCGATTCTAGATTTAATTTTGGATTGGACATGCTTAATATGAGTCTGGAAGAAGAATTTACAGACTAGCCAGAAACCTAGGTATTTGAAGTTGTCCACATATTCTAAGTCAGAACCTTCCAGACTAGTGATGCTAGTCAGGCGGGCGGGTGTGGGCAGCGATCGGTTGAAGAGCATGCATTTAGTTTTACTAATGTTTAAGAGCAGTTGGAGACCACGGAAGGAGTGTTGTATGGCATGGAAGCTCGTTTGGAGGTTTGTTAACACAGTATCCAAAGAAGGGCCAGATGTATACAGAATGGTGTCGTCTGCGTAGAGGTGGATCAAGGAATCGCCCGCAGAAAGAGCGACATTATTGATATATACAGAGAAAAGATTCAGCCCGAGGATTGAACCCTGTGGTACCCCCAACGAGACTGCCAGAGGTCCTGACAACAGGCCCTTGACTTCTAGGTTAGACTACTGCAATGCTCTACTTTCCGGCTACCCGGATAAAGCACTAAATAAACTTCAGTTAGTGCTAAATACGGCTGCTAGAATCCTGACTAGAACCAAAAAATGTGATCATATTACTCCAGTGCTAGCCTCCCTACACTGGCTTCCTGTCAAAGCAAGGGCTGATTTCAAGGTTTTACTGCTAACCTACAAAGCATTACATGGGCTTTCTCCTACCTATCTCTCTGATTTGGTCCTGCCGTACATACCTACACGTACGCTACGGTCACAAGACGCAGGCCTCCTAATTGTCCCTAGAATTTCTAAGCAAACAGCTGGAGGCAGGGCTTTCTCCTATAGAGCTCCATTTTTATGCAACGGTCTGCCTACCCATGTCAGAGATGCAAACTCGGTCTCAACCTTTAAGTCACATATGTCAGAGTCAAGGCCCGCGGGCCACATCCGGCCCGCAAGAAGGTTTTTTACGGCCCCTGGGATGATCTTGATTTATTATTAGAACCGGCCCGCAGCAAGCCGGCAGCCCGCAGATCTTTTACACGCACCAATACTACATTTCCCACAATGCAAAGGTGACGCACCGAGCAGTAGGCTGCTTCATTTCAATATTTATTGGCACAGCAGTCGTCAGCATCACAGTAAAATTAACTTTCAGATACCCATCAAAAATGGCAAAACGGAAGGTGGATACTGAGAACCGGGGGTTTCAAACAAGGTGGGAGTCGGAGTATATGTTCACGAAGGTAGCTGGAAAACCTGTGTGTCTTCTGTGTGGAGAAAGTGTGGCGGTACTGAAAGAGTATAATCTGAGACGACATTATGAAACGAAACACGCGGACACACACGCGGACGCAACTGTCAAGGCCAGTTTTATTTTGGCAGAAGAGATCGCTAAATCAGCCCGGCCATTTACGGAGGGGGATTTCATCAAAAACTGCATGATTAAAGTTTGTGACGAAGTTTGCCCAGAAAAAAGGCAACTCTTTTTAAATGTGAGTCTGAGCAGAAACACCATTGCCGAGAGAGTAGACCAGTTGTCCATCAATCTAAAAGAGCAGCTTGTGAAAAAGGGAAAAGATTTTATTGCATATTCCTTGGCTGTGGATGAAAGCACCGACATTTCTGACATTGCCCAGTTGTCAATTTTCATCCGCGGAGTGGACTCCAACCTAAGCGTGACAGAGGAGTTTTTGGCTTTACGTCCTATGCATGGCACAACTACGGGGCATGATTTGTATGAAGAGGTGTCAAGATGTGTAAATGAGATGGAGCTGCCTTGGGAAAAACTCGTGCGTTTGACAACCGACGGAGCACCTGCGATGTGTGGACACAGGAGCGGACTGGTGGCGAAGATACGGGAAAAGATGCAAGAGGAAAACGCGACAGGTGAGCTGACAGCTTATCATTGTATCATACACCAGGAAGCGTTGTGCGGTAAAGCCTTGAAAATGGAGCATGTAATGAGCATCATCACGCGCACAGTTAACTTTATCAGAGCCAAAGGTTTGAATCACCGCCAGTTCAAGGCATTTCTGACGGAGTTAGAAACGGAGCATGGTGATTTGCCTTATCACACAGAGGTGCGATGGCTAAGCCAGGGAAAGGTGCTTCAAAGATGTTTCGAGCTTCGTGAGGAGATTTGTCTGTTCTTGGACAGCAAAGGGAAAGACACAACACAACTCCGAGACGAAATGTTTCTGTGTGAAATGGCTTTTCTGTGTGACATTACGAGTCATCTGAATGCAATAAACTTGCAGCTGCAGGGTCGGGATCGTGTCATCTCTGATATGTACAGTACAGTGAAGGCATTTAAAACCAAACTGACTCTGTGGGAGACGCAGATGCGGAAAGAAAATTTGAGCCACTTTCCCAGCTGCCAGACCATGAAAGAGAAGCTCTCTACCAGTGCGTTCCCGAGCACACAGTTGGCTGATAAAATAGGTATGCTTGCCGCTGACTTTCGACGCCGATTTGCTGACTTTGAAGCACAAAAAAGCAGGTTGGAACTGCTCGGTAACCCATTTGCTGTTGACGTGGAAAGCTCACCACCAAACCTCCAAATGGAGTTGATTGACCTCCAATGCAATGATGCACTGAGGGCAAAATATGCGGCAGTGGGTGCTGCGGAGTTCGCCCGTTTCCTCCCCGGCACAATGCCCCAGCTGCGCATCCAGGCTGCTCAAACGTTGTCTATGTTTGGCAGCACATACCTGTGTGAACAACTGTTTTCTTTGATGAACCTGAACAAAACATCACACAGAAGTCGACTTACTGCTGAACACCTCCACTCAATTCTGAGGATTTCTTCAGCTCAGAGCCTTACCCCGAACATTGATGAACTTGTGGAAAAGATGGGACACCACCAAGTATCACCCTCAACCTCAAACAAGTGAACATTACTGTGCAATCACATATTTAGAGTTTTTACTCAGTTCAAGTTTAAAAGTTAAAATTTAATATTTGTTTTCACTGCATGTTACTTCTCCTTAAACAAAGTGTTGTTTTTGATTAATAGATTTTTGCACTTTATTTTTTTGTATTTCAATCCAATTATATTTTAAAAATATTTCAGTTGAGTGGATGATAGAAAATTGCTATTATTGTTTTTTCTTTGAAGTAAATTTAGCCCACTTTTGCTAAAATAGAAAATATAGTCTACTGATGGTGCCTTGAATACCGGTTTCTTTCATTTAATGTTCATGTTATGGGGATATTTATATAAAGGAAATTTGTCTTTTGTGTCTGTTGAAAATTAAAGATTACTGACAGAGCCATAAGAAAATATTGCTTTATTTATCTGATCATATTGTAATATATTTGTTAGGTTTTCAGTAGGTTCAATTAGGTTCACTAGACTATATGCGTCATTTAAAATTTTTTCAATGAACATTCGAACAGTCCGGCCCTCGTCTTGTAGCTGATTTTTTTATTTGGCCCTCCGTCCATTTGACTTTGACACCCCTGCTTTAAGTCTTTACTGAAGACTCATCTCTTCAGTGGGTCATATGATTGAGTGTAGTCTGGCCCAGGAGTGGGAAGGTGAACGGAAAGGCTCTGGAGCAACAAACCGCCCTTGCTGTCTCTGCCTGGCCGGTTCCCCTCTTTCCACTGGGATTCTCTGCCTCTAACCCTATTACAGGGGCTGAGTCACTGGCTTACTGGGGCTCTCTCATACCGTCCCTGGGAGGGGTGCGTCACCTGAGTGGGTTGAGTCACTGATGTGGTCATCCTGTCTGGGTTGGCGCCCCCCCTTCCCCCCTCCCTTGGGTTGTGCCGTGGCGGAGATCTTTGTGGGCTATACTCAGCCTTGTCTCAGGATGGTAAGTTGGTAGTTGAAGATATCCCTCTAGTGGTGTGGGGGCTGTGCTTTGGCAAAGTGGGTGGGGTTATATCCTTCCTGTTTGGCCCTGTGCGGGGGTGTCCTCGGATGGGGCCACAGTGTCTCCTGACCCCTCCTGTCTCAGCCTCCAGTATTTATGCTGCAGTAGTTTATGTTGCAAATTAATGAGAGCCAGAACTTGCTCCAATAAAATGGGGCTAGGGTCAGTTTGTTATATCTGGAGTACTTCTCCTGTCCTATTCGTTGTCCTGTGTGAATTTAAGTGTGCTCTCTCTAATTCTCTCTTTCTCTCTCTCGGAGGACCTGAGCCCTAGGACCATGCCTCAGGACTACCTGACATGATGACTCCTTGCTGTCCCCAGTCCACCTGGCCGTGCTGCTGCTCCAGTTTCAACTGTTCTGCCTTATTATTATTGGACCATGCTGGTCATTTATGAACATTTGAACATCTTGGCCATGTTCTGTTATAATCTCCACCCGGCACAGCCAGAAGAGGACTGGCCACCCCAAATAGCCTGGTTCCTCTAGGTTTCTTCCTAGGTTTTGGCCTTTCTAGGGAGTTTTTCCTTGCCACCGTGCTTCTACACCTGCATTGCTTGCTGTTTGGGGTTTTAGGCTGGGTTTCTGTACAGACCTTTGAGATATCAGCTGATGTACGAAGGACTATATAAATAAATTTGATTTGATTTGACACACTGAACTCTATCTGATAAGTATAGTATGACTACCTAGTCATGTATCACAGACAGGATTGACAGAATATATATTTTTAATATCAAATGTCTAAGGTACTGTTAGAACAGAGTAATTCATTTCTGTGGGGGTGTCAAATTTGAATGAAAAAATATGTCAAATCAAATATGACTCAGAAGTGGATTTGTTTTTCTTTGTGAGAACATAAAACAACAGAGCTGAATATTTTTGACAGACTAGTTGTGAGCCCTGGGGTATATAGTGTCTGTTCATTACGTTGCTGCATATTCAGTCTACTCTGAATGGCGTGTGTCCACATGTAGTGTGTGTTCTCACCAGAGTACTGCTGTGGTGCTCCAGCTTGTTCTGGCGTCCTCCCCTTCTCTGCTCGCGGCTGCGTGGTTTGCTGTGAGGGGCCAGCAGACCGGCCTGGAAGATGGTCCTGGGAGAGGGTCTCTGTCTCAGACCCGAGCCAGACTCCGAGCCCCCCACTCCTGCTACCTTGGCCTTCTGCTGTAGAGAAGACAAAGCACTGCTAAACCATGGTTGACCAACTCCCTGCCCAATCTGGCTGACCTTTGGACCATCATAAGAAGGTTCATGTCCATTCCTGTATCCTAATTCTACAGCGCACAGTGTCTGGCTACGAGACAACATCATCACCGTTCAGGTTTTGTTGATGAGATGGGGTTCAATACAGACTAACAGCAGGGCTAACTGGTTCTCCTGTTAGGATCATCACTTTGAGCACTACGTATTTGTGCAGATAGTGTTCTCCTGGCATTCGGCAAACCCAGATTCGTCTGTCGGACTGCCAGATGGTGAAGAGTGATTCATCCCTCCAGTGTTTCCACTGCTCCAGAGACCAATGGCGGCGAGCTCAACACCATTCCAGCCGACACTTGTTATTGCGCATGGTGATCTTAGTCTTGTGTATGGCTGCTCTGCCATGGAAACCCATTTCATGAAGCTCCCGACGAACAGTTATTGTACTGACGTTGTTTCCAGAGGCAGTTTGGAACTCGGTAGTAAGTGTTGCAACCGAGGAGAGATTATTTTGACGCGCTACGCACTTCAGCACTCGGCGGTCCCATTCTGCCAGCTTTTGTGGCCTACCACTTCGCGGCTGAGCAGTTGTTGCTCCTAGACATTTCCACATCACAATAACAGCAATTACCAGGGCAGCTCTAGAAGGGCAGAAATTTCACGAACTGACTTGTTGGAAAGGTGTCACGTTAAAAGTCACTGAGCTCTTCAGTAAGGCCATTCTACTGCCAATGTTTGCCTACGGAGATTGTGTGCTCGATTTTATACACCTGTCAGCAACGGATGTGGTTGAAATAGCCAAATCTACTAATTTGAAGGGGTGTCCACCACAGGAGGTTGCTGAGGGGAGGGCGGCTCATAATAATGGATGTATTTTATGCCAATCCACATATTCCGCTCCAGTTATTACAATGAGCCCATCCTCCCCAATTAAGGTGCCACCAACCTCATGTGGTGTCCACATACTTCTGTACATATAGTGTACCTTGAGAAGCAACTGCTCTCGATGTATCCCGTCTTGATCCCGCAATCTTTTGTCTCTTATGTAGCAGGTGTAAAAGAAACACAGACCAGACAAGTAGATTATGGTTGGATTGGATTATGGTCATTGTAGTTCAGTATCACGTATTCTGCGCTAAACTATGCAGAACATTGGCCTGTTGGAAACTACAACCCCATACAGTTTGGGCATGATCTGATTTATTTCTAGAGAAACTGCAGCACAATTTGCAGAGTCTGGTGGAGTAGAGTGTTGGGCATTGTGTGTGTGTGTGTGTGTGTGTGTGTGTGTGTGTGTGTGTGTGTGTGTGTGTGTGTGTGTGTGTGTGTATCTACATGTGTGTATCTATGTATGAGTAAACTGTCCGCACGCATGTGTGTGTATGTGGGTCTATGTAGTGTGAATACTCACCTCACTATAGGAGGAGTCCCAGCTGCAATCTTCCTCCTCAGAGGACCTCTTCCTGGTTCTCTTCCTGCTCCCAGACAACTGGTTAACATCTGAGTCTGGGGAGAGAGATGGTAGGAGAGAGAGCAAGAGAGAGAGAGAGCGAGAGAGGGAGAGAGAGAGCGAGAGAGAGAGAGGGAGAGAGAGAGAGCGAGAGAGCGAGAGAGAGACATGGTGACTAATGAAAACACAGGGTACAGAGAGTGTGTGAGAAGTTTAGGCTTGAGAGGTGAGAGGAAGCTGCTACTTAATGCGGTAGTCAAGTGTAAGGTGAGAATTTGGTCAAACGAATCAAATAAAGCCCTTTGTACATCAGCAGATGTCACAAAGTGCTTACAATTGAAGTCGGAAGTTTAAATAAACCTTGGCCAAATATATTTCAACTCAGTTCTTCACAAATCCGGACATTTAATCCTAGTACAAAAATCCTGTTTTAGGTCAGTTAGGATCACCACTTTATTTTAAGAATGTGAAATGTCAGAATAATAGTAGAAAATTATTTTTCATCACATTCCCAGTGGGTCAGAAGTTTACATACACTCAATTAGTATTTGGTAGCATTGCCTTTAAATTGGTTAACTTGGGTCACACGTTTTGGGCGCCTGCCACAAGCTTCCCACAATAAGTTGGGTGAATCTTGGCCCATTCCTCCTGACAGAGCTTGTATAACTGAGTCAGGTTTGTAGCCCTCTTTGCTCGCACACGCTTTTTCAGTTCTGCCCACAAATGTTCTATAGGATTGAGGTCAGGGCTTTGTGATGGAAATTCCAATACCTTGACTTTGTTGTCCTTAAGCCATTTTGCCACAACTTTGGAAGTATGCCTGGGGTCATTGTCCATTTGGAAGAGATATTTGCGACCAAGCGTTAACTTCCTGACTGATGTCTTGAGATGTTGCTTCAATATATCCACATAATTTTCCATCCTCATGATGACATCTATTTTGTGCACCAGTCCATCCTGCAGCAAAGCACCCCCACAACATGATGCTGCCACCCTCGTGCTTGTCACACTGACCATTATTTGCATTGTTTGTTTCTATGTTTTGTTTGGTCAGGGTATGGGCATTCTATGTTACATGTTTAGTTTGTCTGTTTCTATGTGTTTTGGCCTGATATGGTTTTCAATTAGGGACAGGTGTTTGTTGTTGTCTCTGACTGGGAACCATAATTAGGTAGCCTGTTTTGTATTGTGGTTCGTGGGTTATTGTCTATGTGAAGTTGCCTGTGTCTGCACTCGTTGGTCATAGCGTCACGTTCGTTTTGTTGTTTTTGTTTAACTGTTCTTCGTGTTCTTCTTTCAATAAAATGTTTTCTAATCACGCTGCGCTTTAGTCTCCCCATTACGACGATCGTGACAGTGCTTCACAGTTGGGATGGTGTTCTTTGGCTTGCAAGCTCCCCATTTTTCCTCCAAACATAACGATGGTCATGATGGCCAAACAGTTCTATTTTTGTTTCATCAGACCAGAGGACATTTCTCAAAAAAAGTATGATCTTTGTCCAGTAGAAAACCGTAGTCTGGATTTTCTATGGAGGTTTTGGAGCAGTGGCTTCTTTCTTGCTGAGCTCACTTTCAGGTTATGTCGACATAGGACCTGGTTTACTGTGGATATATACTTTTGTACCGGTTTCCTCCAGCATCTTCACAAGGTACTTTGCTGTAGTTCTGCGATTGATTTGCACTTTTTGCACCAAAGTACGTTCATCTCGAGGAGACAGAACGCGTCTCCTTCCTTAGTGGTATGACGGCTGCGTGGTCCCATGGTGTTTATACTTCCCTTGAAACACATCCCCAGGTACACCTCCAATTGACTCAAATTATGTCAATTAGCCTATTAGAAGCTTCTAAAGCCATGACATCATTTTCTGGAACTTTCCAAGCTGTTTAAAGGCACAGTCAACTTAGTGTATGTAAACTTCTGACCCACTGGAATTGTGATACAGTGAAATAATCTGTCTGTAAACAATTGTTGGAAAAATTACTTATGTCATGCACAAAGTAATGTCCTAACCGACTTGCCAAAACTATAGTTTGTTAACAAGACATTTGTGGAGTGGTTGAAAAACAAGTTTTAATGACTCCAACCTAAGTGTATGTAAACTTCCGACTTCAACTGTACATACTGTATGCGGCTACAGTAAAAACGACAACACGATATACAGAAAATAAGGAACTTACTTTGATAGGAACGAACACATGTCCAAAGTTATTATGTGTAAGGAAAAAAATAAGGATAGGCAAAGCGAGCGCCAGCAAGAAAACATTCAAATTCTTGCAAGACTGTGCAAATATAGTCATACTTGATCAGCACAAACATGAGTGAAGTACGGTGGGTTCTCCTGGAAGAGAGAAGTTTATCTGGCTCAGTAAAGCCTCAAACATAAATTGTGAATTAATGAGGAGGGAGGACACACCTCAATTCAAACTGTTGTTAGAAAATACAACTTGTTCGAAAATAATTTGAAATTGACAAGTTCAAACATAGCCTATAGATAATTAGCAGGAAGCGCATGTTAAACTGTCCTGTTGCGTAATAATCATATTTTGGAACAGTGAGTGAATTCTGACATCAAGTGCATTAAAAAACTCACACTGTTAGAGATATTTGGAACTCACATGTGAAAAGGTTAATGCGTTTGAGCCAACCATTTGCACACACTGTATATAGACTTTCTTTTTTTATTTTGTGTTATTGACTGTATGCTTGTTTATTCCATGTGTAACTCTTGTGTTGTTGTTTGTGTCGCACTGCTTTGCTTTATGTTGGCCAGGTTGCAGTTGTAAATGAGAAGTTGTTTTCAACTGGCCTACCTGGTTAAATAAAGGTGATTTTTTTTTAAAATCAGTTGTGTTGTGACAAGGTAGGGTTGGTAGACAGAAGATAGCCCTATTTGGTAAAATACCAAGTCCATATTATGGCAAGAACTGCTTAAATAAGCAAAGAGAAACCACAGTCCATCATTACTTAAGACATAAAGGTCAGTCAATGCAGGAAATATCAAGAACTTTGAAAGTTTCTTCAAGTGCAGTTGCAAAAGCCATCAAGCAACTATGATGAAACTGGCTCTCATGAGGACCGCCACAGGATAGGAAGACCCAGAGTTACCTCTGCTGCAGAGGATAAGTTCATTAGAGTTACCAGCCTCAGAAATTGCAGGACTATCCTGATAATTCCTACAAAGATTTTCAATGGGGTTGAGATCTGGAGACTGGCTAGGCCACTCCAGGACCTTGAAATGCTTCTTACGAAGCCACTCCTTCGTTGCCCGGGCGGTGTGTTTGGGATCATTGTCATGCTGAAAGACCCAGCCACATTTCATCTTCAATGCCCTTGCTGATGGAAGGAGGTTTTCAATCAAAATCTCATGATACATGGTCCCATTCATTCTTTCCTTTACACGGATCAGTCGTCCTGGTCCCTTTGCAGAAAAACTGCCCCAAAGCATGATGTTTCCACCCCCATGCTTCATAGTAGGTATGGTGTTCTTTGGATGCAACTCAGCATTCTCTGTCCTCCAAACACGACGAGTTGAGTTTTCACCAAAAAGTTATATTTTGGTTTCATCTGACCATATGACATTCTCCCAATCTTCTTCTGGATCATCCAAATGCTCTCTAGCAAACTTCAGACGGGCCTGGACATGTACTGGCTTAAGCAGGGGGACACGTCTGGCACTGCAGGATTTGAGTCCCTGGCGGCGTAGTGTGTTACTGATGGTAGGCTTTGTTACTTTGGTCCCAGCTCTCTGCAGGTCATTCACTAGGTCAACCCCCCCGTGTGGTTCTGGGATTTTTACTCACCATTCTTGTGATAATTTTGACCCCACGGGGTGAAATCTTGCGTGGAGCCCCAGATCGAGGGAGATTATCAGTGGTCTTGTACGTCTTCCATTTCCTAATAATTGCTCCCACAGTTGATTTCTTCAAACCAAGCTGCTTACATATTGCAGATTCAGTCTTCCCAGCCTGGTGCAGGTCTACAATTTTGTTTCTGGTGTCCTTTGACAGCTCTTTGGTCTTGGCCATAGTGGAGTTTGGAGTATGACTGTTTGAGGTTGTGGATAGGTGTCTTTTATACTGATAACATGTTCAAACAGGTGCCATTAATACAGGTAACGAGTGGAGGACAGAGGAGCCTCTTAAAGAAGAAGTTACAGGTCTGTGAGAGCCAGAAATCTTGCTTGTTTGTAGGTGACCAAATACTTATTTTCCACCATAATTTGCAAATAAATTCATTAAAATCCTACAATGTGATTTTCTGGATTTTTTTTTCTCATTTTGTCTGTCATAGTTGAAGTGTACCTATGATGAAAATTACAGCTCTCTCTCATCTTTTTAAGTGGGAGAACTTGCACAATTGGTGGCTGACTAAATACTTTTTTGCCCCACTGTATGTGATGTCAGGTCAATTACAGTAGTTGTTTAAAAACAGTAAAATAACCTACATTTCTGTTCATCACTTAGCTCTACTGTAAACCAACTAGAGAGCTTAAAATATTTTAAATGTCCCTTTCCAGTCTTGCTGCCATGCATGTTTGCTACTATCAGTGTTGTATGTGTTCCTGACCTGCAGGTGAAGCAGCGTCTCCGTTTTGCTTGGGGCTGAAGGGGGAGGGCGGCTCAGCAGCGGTCAGCGGGCTGTTCTCATTGGTCATCTCTGCGCCACTGTCGTTCTCTGATGGTCCCTCGGCTGCAGGAATGTCCCCGTTCACCTCAGCCTGGGGACGACAGAAGATGTGCTATCAACTCAGTTAAAAAAAACAGCAAAACAGTCCAAACAAACCACCCCAAACAGCAGCCAACTACCTATAGACCAGTCAGCTTCCATCACAAACCACCCCACCTAACATAACACTTAACATAACACAACAACAATTGTCATCAAAAAAGCTTGAAGCATTCATCAGAAAACTTGCATATTAGCAAGTCAAGCTACGGGCAGTAATTTTCTGTCTATGTGTGCTTTCACTGTGCACAGTATGTAAGAAATGATGCAGATTCAGAAATGGTGTCAGTCTCGTGGCAAGAATCAAACGTGTATGGACTGCTAGATTTGAATGACTCAGCTGTGGTGCCTGTGTCCCACTTCAGCAATCATCTCTTCCCCTTGAATTACACCCTTTAATCTAGAGACAGCCAGTAAAGGAGTGATGAAAAATTAGGCGGTCTCTCTCGCCGTGGCTTCAATAGCATTGTGGGTCTATAAATCACATGACCCAGCGTCCTCTTTGCTAATTCTGCCACTAAGACAACACTACAGTTTTTCTCAATCGCGTACAAGCATTTTTGGAACAATGCTGTCAATTTTCAAAACAATCCAATCTGTGTTTTTTTGCAAGACAGTACATGTGTTTTCCAAATGAAGTTGTCAAAATTGCAAATACATTCATCAAAACAACACGACTGCCAGCAAAAAGATTAACGCAACCATATTTATCTCGAGTCCAAGCAGACAGAACAGAAAGTTAGTCTGTGTTTAAAAAATCCCAGGAGATCAATACATTTTCTTTGCAGTCACTAATGATGATACAAATGTCTACCCCTGTTTGGACCCCAGGAAGAGTAGGTGCTGCCTTGCCAACAGCTACTGGGGATCCTAATAAATACTACTAAAAGTACAACTATGCAAAGATGAAGAATTATGGGCAATTACTCTCCCTTTATGCATATTTCACACAACAATTTCATACACATCAAATCAAATACTATTCCTGTAAAAACTAAAATAAAAAACAAGCACATCGTGTTCAGGATTCATTCATCTGTATCATCACAATCCATCAGCGAAAATGTTTTGCAAATTCGGCATGCGGGCAGCCAGTTGGGGAACCATGTACATGGTATGACATGTTATGACACTGACGGAATGATTTAGAATTCCATGCAGTAGTATTTACTGATTGCCTGAAACAATGAACACAATTGCACACCTTTATCTTCTGATTAAAACAATGTGTTAATATTCTGGGAACAAAACATTTAACACTGAATGTGTATTCACTGATAACATTTGCATTTAATGGACAGAGCTGGTGTAACTGAATCAGGTTTGTAGGCCTCCTTGCTCGCACACGCCTTTTCAGTTCTGCCCTCAAATGTTCTATGGGATTGAGGTCTGGGCTTTGTGATGGCCACTCCAATACCTTGACTTGGTTGTCCTTATGCCATTTTGCCACAACTTTGGAAGTATGCTTGGGGTCATTGTCATTGCCATTTCCGACCAAGCCTTAATTTCCTGACTCATGTCTTGTGATGTTGCTTCAATGTAGCTACATAATTTTCCTTTCTCATGACGCCATCTATTTTGTGAAGTGCACCAGTCCCTCCAGCAGCAAAGCACCCACACAACATGATGCTGCCACCCCCGTGTTTCACGGTTGGGAGGGTGTTCTTCGGCTTGCAAGCCTCCCCCTTTTCCTCCAAACATAAAGATGGTCATTATGGCCAAACAGTTCTATTTTTGTTTCATCAGACCAGAGGACATTTCTCCAAAAAGTAAGATCTTTGTCCCCATGTGCAGTTGCAAACCGTAGTCTGGCTTTTTTTTATGGCGGTTTGGAGCAGTGGCTTTTTCCTTGCTGAGCGGTCTTTCAGGTTATGTCGATATAGGACCCGGTTTACTGTGGATATAGATACTTTTGTACCGTTTCCTCCAGCATCTTCACAATGTCCTTTGCTGTTGTTCTGGGATTGATTTGCACTTTTCACACCAAAGTTCGTTCATCTCTAGGAGACAGAATGCGTCTCCTTCCTGAGCGGTATGACAGCTGCGTGGTCCCTTGGTGTTTATACTTGTGTACTATTATTTATACAGATGAACGTGGTACCTTCAGGCGTTTGGAAATTGCTCCCAAGGATGAACCAGACTTGTGGAGGTCTACAGTTTTTTTTGAGGCCCTGGCTGATGTCTTCTGATTTTCCCATGATGTCAAGCAAAGAGGCACTGAGTTTGAAGGTGGTCCTTGAAATACATCCACAGTTACACCTCCAATTGACTCAAATGATGTTAATTAGCCTATCAGAAGCTTCTAAAGCCATGACATCATTTTCTGGAATTTTCCAAGCTGTTTAAAGACACAGTCAACTTAGTGTATGTAAACTTCTGACCCACTGGAATTGTGATACAGTGAATTATAAGTGAAATAATCTCTCTGTAAACAATTGTTGGAAAAATGACTTGTGTCATGCACAAAGTAGATGTCCTAACCCACTTGCCAAAACTATAGTTTGTTAACAAGACATTTGTGGAGTGGTTGAAAAACGAGTTTTAATGACTCCAACCTAAATGTATGTAAACTTCCGACTTCAACTGTAAGTCAGGTAAAAAGGCAAGAAAATAATCACATGGTGCCATCTTTAATGTTAATGTTATTATTTACATTTTTATGCACACAAAAAGTACATAGTGCTGCTAATTGTTGTTTGTTTATTTAATTTGCTTACTTACGGTTGTGTTCATTTAAACCTACACTAGGGAAACTTTTGTTGGTTGTTGTTTTTCATTATAAAACTTGATGAAATTATTTCAGTATGTGTATCAGTACTTTTTGAACATTTCCAGCACATTTTAACAATACCGCAATAATACTGATAACCGTAATCATTTTGGTCACTATAATCGCGATATGAAATGTTCCTGCCATTTCATCTCTATCAATGGGTATGCATACTTTCTGAAGGAACTGTAAATCCCCCTCTGTAAATGGTATGTTCCCACTGCAATGAGCCTATACTCCAGAATTTGTTTATTGTTCCGATATTGTATATTCTGTATGATGTCTATGTTGGCTTTTGTCTGTATTCCGTTAGTATATTTTCTATTGCTGGTAGTGCCTTCTCACTAAGTCAAATTACGGGTGTAGGTAAATATACTTGGCGAATAAAGGTCATTCTGATTAGTAGCTTTGTAGTCTTGTGCGGATGGCATTTCTACGTAAAAAGACCCATGAGGATTAACATGTGAAATTGATAGGAGCATATCAAATTGGATGTAAAAATAAAGCTCAGTCTATATTTTGGGGAAATTAAGGCATACATTTTTCTAAAATGTTCCATCTTAAAAATGTGGAATGAGTAAAGGTTCATATGGAAAAGGGGTCTTAGAAAACATGTACCAGAAAAGGTCTCAAAAGGTATTTGAAATACATAACACAGTAATGTTTCATTAAAGACCCTTATCAACTAATATCAACACTGACATTTCATTTTGGAGAAGTTATTTGACTTCTGTAAGTTTAAGAAAAATGACCTAATGTCTTGTCATTCTGTTAGCAAAAACCCACATATATTTATGATCATTTTTGGGGGGGTTGTATCATTTGATTTACACAACACTTTGAAGATGCAACATATTTTTCATTGTGAAACAAACAAGAAATAAGACCAAAAAAACAGAAAACTTGAGCGCACATAACTATTCACCCCCCCAAAGTTAACATTTCGTAGAGCTATCTTTTGCAGTAAAAGGTGCAAGTCTCTTGGGGTATGTCTTTATAAGCTTGGCACATCTAGCCACTGGGATTTTTGTCCATTCTTCAAGGCAAAACTGCTCCAGCTTCTTCAAGTTGGATGGGTTCCGCTGGTGTACCGCAATCTTTAAGTCATACCACAGATTCTCAATTGGATTGGTTTTGCCTAGGCAAGGCATTTAAATGTTTCCCCTTAAACCACTCAAGTGTTGCTTTAGCAGTATGCTTAGGGTTATTTCCTGATGGAAGATGAACTTCCGTCCCAGTCTCAAATCTCTGGAAGACTGAATCTGTTTTCCCTCAAGAATTTCCCTGTATTAGCGCCATGCATAATTTCTTCAATTCTGACCAGTTTCCCAGTCCCTGCTGATGAAAAACATCCCCACAGCATGATGCTGTCACCACCATGCTTCACTGTGGGGCTGACCTTCTCAGGGTGATGAGAGGTATTGGGTTTGCGCCAGACATAGCGTTTTCCTTGATGTCCAAAAAGCTAAATTTTTGTCTCATCTGACCAGAATACCTTCTTCAATATGTTTGGGGAGTCTCCCACATGCCTTTTGACGAACACCAAACGTGTTTGCTTATTTTCTTCTTTAAGCAATGGCTTTTTCTCTGGACACTCTTCCGTAAAGCCCAGCTCTGTGGAGAGCACAGCTTAAAGTGGTCCTATGGACAGATACTCCAATCTCCGCTGTGGAGTTTTGCAGCTCCTTCAGGGTTATCTTTGGTCTCTTTGTTGCCTCTCTGATTAATGCCCTCATTGCCTGGTCCGTGAGTTTTGGTGGGCGGCCCTCTCTTGGCAGTTTTGTTGTGGTGCCATATTCTTTCCATTTTTAATAATGGATTTAATGGTGCTCCGTGAGATGTTCAAAGTTTCAGACATTTTTTTTATAACCTAACCCTGATCTGTCCTTCTCCACAACTTTGTCCCTGACCTGTTTGGAGAGCTCCTTGGTCTTCATGGTGCTGCTTGCTTGGTGGTGTTGCAGACTCTGGGGCCTTTCAGAACAGGTGTAAATATACTGAGATCATGTGACAGATCATGTGACACTTAGATTGCACACAGGTGGACTTTATTTAACTAATTATGTGACATCTGAAGGTAATTGTTTGCACCGGATCTTATTTAGGGGCTTCATAGCAAAGGGGGGAATACATATGTACATACCACTTTTCTGTTTTTTTTAAACAAGTTATTTTTTAATTTCACTTCATCAATTTGGACTATTTTGTGTATGTCCATTACATGAAATCCATATAAAAATATATTTAAATTACAGGTTGTAAAGCAATAAAATAGGAAAAACACCAAGGGGGATGAATACTTTTGCAAGGCACTGTAAGTAACAAGGTAGTCCTACCAATTATGTGTAGTGATTTTCCTGATTTTAATTTAGTTTATGAATTATTATGTGATTAAAACTCTTTCTGTTACAAAATTGGTAAAATAATTACTTTAAATAATTGATGGAATTCCTGCAATTAAATTGACTACAATGGGAAATCATAGTAGTCACAAACAACATTTGGGTCACATGCTCCCTTCCACTGGCAAACTGTGATAATCAGTTCAGCTCTTAACAACCTCTCTCAATTTGTATCTTTTCTCTCTCTCACTCCATTTAAAGGGATATTGTGAAATTCTGTCAATTAAGTTGTTCTACTTACCCAGAACTAGTGGATACCATTTTTAGAGGTAGTTTACCGAGCTAATTCTAACTACTGTAGCATTAGCGCAATGACTGGAAGTCTACAGGTACGCTAGCATATGAATAAAAAGGTTAGCTAGCTGCAAGACTCAGTGACTCTATATGCCAGAAGGAGTGAGTGGGGCCAGTGGTGGAAGAGTGTATGGATGGATACATGTTTGTTTTTTCCTTTCCCTGTATTTTTCTGTCTCTCTCGATCTCTATTCAAGCGAAGGCATTATAACCTGGTATGGCAACTGCTCAGCATTTGATCGTAAGGCGCCCCAGAAGGTAGTGCAAACAGCCCAGTACATCACTGGGGCCAAGCTTCCTACCATCCAGGACATATATAATAGGCAGTCTCAGAGGAAAGCCCATAAAATTGTCAGAGACTCCAGTCACCCAAGTTATAGACTGTTTTCTCTGCTACTGCACGGCAAGCGGTACCGGAGCACCAAGTCTAGGACCAAAAGGCTCCCCAACAGCTTCTACCCCCAAGCCATTAGACTGCTGAACAATTCATAAACAATACATTGACCATCCCCTTGTACACTGTTGCTACTCGCTGTTTGTTTGTTGCCTATGCAGTCACTTCGCCCCCAACTACATGTACAGATTACCTCAACTAGCCTGTTCCCCTGCACACTGACTCGGTACTGGTGCCCCCTGTAAATAGCCTCGTTATTGTTATTCTTATTGTGTTACTTTTTATTATGACTTTTTATTTTAGCCTACTTGGTAAATATTTTCTTCTTCTTGAACTGCACTGTTTGTTGGTTAAGGGCTTGTAAAGTAAGCATTTCACAGTAAAGTCTACACTTGTTGTATTCGGCGCATGTGGCAAATAAAGATTGATTTGATTTAAACGGGACTGCAAGACTCCAGTGCTTTGCCAAATGCCAGCTAAAGATGTGGAGTTTCAGCAGCATCAACTGCAGCCTTGTTTTTTTACCCTAACACGGAACCCAAACCGGCTGCGCGTGTGCACCATCGTGCATAAATATATTTTGTCCCCCTACACCAAACGAGATCCCGACACGCAGGTTAAAATTTAAAAAAAACTCTGAACCAATTACATTAATTTGGGGACAGGTCGAAAAGCATTAAACATTTATGGCAATTTAGCTAGCTAGCTTGTACTTGCTAGCTAATTTGATATAAGTCTCCAGCTTCAGTGATTTTTGCAATTTGTTCCAGTCATTGGCAGCAGAGACATGGAAGAAAAGGCGGCCAATGGGGAAGTTGGCTTTGGGGATGACCAGTGAAATATACCTGCTGGAGCGCATGCTATGGGTGGGTGCTGCTATGGTGACCAGTGAGCTGAGATAAGGTGGGGCTTTACCTAGCAAAGACTTATAGATGACCTGGAGCCAGTGAGTTTGGCAACGAATATGTAGCGAGGGCCAGCCAACGAGAGCATACAGGTCACAGTGGTGGGTGATATATGGGGCTATGGTGACAAAACGGATGGCACTGTGATAGACTACATACAATTTGCTGAGGAGAGTGTTGGAGGCTATTTCGTAAATGACATCGGCAAAGTTAAGGATCGGTAGGATAGTCAGTTTTACGAGGGTATGGTTGGCAGCATGAGTGAAGGATGCTTTGTTGCGAAATAGGAAGCCAATTCTAGATTTAATTTTGGATTGGATATGCTTAATGTCTGGAAGGAGAGTTTACAGTCTAACCAGAAACCTAGGCATTTGTAGTTGTCCACATAGTCTAAGTCAGAAATTTAAGCCCTGGATGACTGTAGAATCTAAGAGTAAAAACAAACTGTTATCTTAAGTAAAGTTCATAGGTTAAAACAATGAGAGTGATGGGATCTGCTGACTTGATTAAAGGTAAAGGAGAAGAATGTTAATTCCAGCTGTGAAATAGATGCAGAGGTAGCTATAGGAACACACACACACCAAAATAAAACAAGACCACAAAAAAAATATAACAACATAGAGAGATACAGAGTTAAAGCATCTATCCAAAATATTTAGACTGAACACTGGGCTGAGACTGGAAGAGGGTGAGAGAGGTGGAACTCCCTGAGGGGGAGACAGCCAGGGAGTTGGGGGTGAGAGAGTTAAGGGCCTTCACCCCATTGGCAGGCTTCCTCCTAAGGAAGCGTAAGCCCTTGGCCTTGGGAACAATGCATGCGGTTGTGGGATATCAGGAATCTTCCTCTGGAATGCCAGTCTGAGTCACGTTTCCCTTACCACCATCGCTGTCCTCCAGTGGCACAGTCACTTGCCAAAGCTAACACAGCCAACCAGCAGGCACAGGGGAAGACACAAGCCAACCCAGGCTAGCACAGCTGCACAGTAGAGCTGAGCATAGTTCAATTACATACCACACACTGTGCACTCTCTCACTCTAGGAAACCAGCACTGCAATACAAACGCTATACAAAGAAATAAGCAGTTTCTCTCTGTCTCAAACCCTCTCTCTCTCCTGCCCCCCCCCCCCCCCCCTCTCTCACAGGCAGCAGTGAGATTCTTTCTCACGCACCTCCAACCGTGTCAGCTCAAATCACACCTCACCTAAGCCAACCTGAGCCGCTCAGCACAGTATAACATAGTAGAGCACGACACAGTACAGTTATAGACCCCAAAGCACTCAATGCACCGTGGATAAAGGGATTATTAAGGCCACAGGGGCAAAGGTGGAGAGAGAGAACTAGAGAGGGGGAAAGAGAGAGAGAGACAGAGTGAGGGTGAGAATGAGAGAGAGAGAGAGAGAGAGAGCACGAGAGAGAAAGAGAGACAGACAGACAGAGACAGAGAGAGAAAGAGAGGAGACAGAGTGAGGGTGAGAGAGAGAGACAGCTAGGTCAGCAGGTCAGTGCCAGAGTTTCTCTCATTAGTGAGATTAGACCTGAGAGAGACGCCTTTTTCCAGACCAGGAAACCCCTCTACACCTGTCAACACTTCGTCTGCTACCCCCATTGCCCCTCCCTAATCTCCTGTCTGCACCCTTTCACCCCTCCTTCTCTCTCAGCCCCACATCTGGCTAGGAGAGGCTAAAGGAACATCTCAGGGCAGACGGCTATGAAAACCGTGTCTGACATAAGACAATGCACGTGTGGATTGATTAAAAGTGTGTTGACAGATTAAAAGAGCAAGACCTTTGGTTGATCTGTCTGTCCGTCCATCCCGTCTGTTTCTGCCCACTCAAACGTCCTCAAAATAAATATTCCCTGACAAAGTACATCTTCACCCCCCCCAGCCCAAGCTGAAGGGGCCCAGACAAGGCTCTGCCACAGCCCCTGCTTTTGTAAAAGGAGAACAAAGTATGAGTGGAAACTAGAAGCTGGGGCTCAGACCAGGTGTCTAGGAGCCCTTTCAGTATATCTGCCTCCCTGACACCTCAGCCCTTGATCTGCTTTCTGGGTTGGACACAGATACGGGAAACAAAGGAGAGGTTAGGAAGGATGGACTCAGTTGGAGAGAGATACTCCCTTTCAATGGACCCATACCTGACCTACAGTATAGCACACACACCTTCCAGACACATTTACAACATGAGGCACTGGCTAGCCATGTAAATGTGCTTAGCTAATGTCAGTTACTCTCATCCCTGGCTTGGCACAAAGACACCAAGATAACAGCGTGACAGAAAACCCTAAAGGGGAACTACATAAACTATACACCTGTGAATACCATGTCTGTGCTTTAACTGCTTTCTATAGAACAATATTATTCTTATCTGGGATCACAGATTCACATAGTTGAGAACCAGTTTGCCAGGAAGACCCAGGAATGATTCAAAAAACTATTGTAAAAGCATGTAGAAACCCATAAGGCATTTCCCAGGGTATCACTGTACACTGTGTTCCAAGGTATACCGAAACTACTGTACTTTTCTAATAAAATAAAAATACATTCAGTACAAATGTGTTTCTCGGCATTGAGAGTCTATCAGCGGAGTGGAGCAAAGTACCTGCTCTACTTCCTCATTCATTGTTAGAGCTGTCTGGGCTGCATTGTTACCTCCCCACTCGTGCTGCACAGAAATTAACACAATTGAATTTTTGACCTTTATTTAACTAGAAAAGTCAGTTAAGAACAAATTCTTATTTTCAATGATGGCCTAGGAACAGTGGGTTAACTGCCTGTTCAGGGGTAGAACGACAGAACCTTGTCAGCTCGGGGGTTTGAACTTGCAACCTTCCGGCTACTAGTCCAACGCTCTAACCACTAGGCTACCCTGCCGCCCCTCAATAACGCAACACTATATGTAGAAATGTTGACACTGTTCATTACTGTTCGCAAAACAATGTCCATACAGGCTAGAACACTTTTACAATGCAAGACAATGCCGGTATCTTTCAGCTTTAATTGAAGGCTAAATTTCCTTCCTAGTTTACAGATGAATTCACTACTTTGTTTGTGATAATATGCAAACATAACGCAAAATATGCTGATTTCAAAGCTGATTGTCACCAAAAATGTTATTAATTGACTTTGTCTCCCTTGCCAACAAAAAGTAATTAACTTCTTCATCTCCCTCGCCTCCCGTCTGGTTTCCACTAGATTCCATGGCCACAATGTCAGATTCCACAGCCGTGTGAATGATGTCATAACTTTCTAAGAGACAGCATACACTTTTATAAAAGAAGAGATCGCTTCTTCTATGCAAATGTTATACAATAAAATAATATGTTCTCCTAGCAGTTGCCAATAAAATAAGTCTTAAATTGGAGGTACTGTTTGTCATCTGTAGCCTCATGAAATCAGTTAAAACAAGCTCAAATATTTTTTTAATTGAACATTTATTTAACTAGGATAGTCAGTTAAGAACACATTCTTATTTACAATGACAGCCTAGGAACAGTGGGTTAACTGCCTTGTTCAGGGGCAAAACGACACATTTTTACCTTGTCAGCTCGAGGATTCAATCTAGCAACCTTTCGGTTCCTGACCCAATGCGCTAACCACTAGGCTACCTACTGCCCCTCAATACCCGAATGCATGCACACTCTCCTATTGAATCATATGAATTCACCTGTATTGTGAATAGACCTAGGCTAAATCTTCATTTACCCAGTTTATCAACAGAGATTTACCATTCAAATAAATTATTACCACTATGTTGTTTTGTAAAAACGAAGTCAAATTGATTGTTTAATTGATTAAATAATGCATATATGGCTGTAGGGCTGGGCAATATGGCCTAAAAGTAATATCTCTTTACATGGTTCAGATGATTCACTATATATATCTCCATTTCTTGTTTCTCTCTAAACAAATTAAAAAAGGCCAAGACTGTCACGACTTCCACCGAAGGTGGCTCCTCTCCCTGTTCGGGCGGCGCTCGGTGGTCGTCGTCACTGGTCTACTATCCGCCACCGATTCTTTTTTATTTTCTGTTAGTTTTGTCTTGATTGTTTTCACCTTGTTACTTATTTGTTGTTAATTATGGCCTATTTAAAATTCCAGGGCCCGCCTGCTTTTGTGCGGGCTTATTCTCACTGTCAGTGGTGAAATTGTTTTGCTTACGTATTTTGTTGTCTGTTATTTTCCCTGGTTTTGGGGACATACCTGTTTATTGGTCATTTTGCCAGTTTGTTGGCTAGACCCAGCTTAATAAACGTATGTATTGGAAGCATTGCTCTCTGCGCCTGACTCCACACCCACCGCTCCTAGCTATCCGTGACAGAGACATAATTCTTAACTGAAGTTAAAAAAATTAAAAATGTACAACGCCTTAAGGCCTATTTGTGCAAAACAAATGAACAACCCCCCCCAAGTCTATTCTATTGTTTAGAAATGTTTGACAAATAGCTGTTTGAATAAGTAATTTATATAATCATTTTGATTGAAAATGTATTAATTTAGTTAATTTGTTATAATTAAAACAGCCTGTGGTTATTTGCTATTGGATTGGAGGAATGACTCAACTACTAACACATTAGCCTACAGCTGGCCTGAACATAACTTTTTTGAATGCACTTTAATTATCCAATGTCACATTTACCGATGGCGAGGTGAAGCCTGTGCCCAAAGCACTGCTGGCGGGTCCAGTTGTTCAAGTACAATGCATTTATCATGTTGCTCCTGCTGTCAGTTGTCATGCACACCTGTCGGTCATCTTCCACGATGCCAGAGTCTTTTGAGATCCTGGGCCATATTTCACCCATATGCTCATCTGGGAAGTAAGATGTCTGGAGGCAGACATTTTGCCATTTCCAGTCTTCATTTATGTAGTGGACTGACAAACTTAGGTATGGCTCTGACGTTCTGTGGTGGAGAAATAAGAAACCTCGCCAGCTTCTCTGCGGCTCTTTCGCGGGTAGCAGTGTATAATCGCAGCAGGGCTTCTTCCATGAAATACTTGCGGCTTGGCAGCTGATATTTGTGGCCAACTGCAGCTTTTTAAAGCCTGGCTTTTCTACTGTAAAGATTGGAACCATATCATTTCGCTATGTAATAGGTCACTGCATCTGTTATCTCCTTCCACCTCAAACTTTTCTTGTCATAAGGGATTACGTTTGAAAAGGATGTGGCTATGGTAGTTTGTCTTTTAGCAGACGTTTTGGGAATCGGGCAACTGGAATTGGCACTGCGTAGTCTCACGCATTCCTTCCATTCCACCGCGTGTTTCAGTTGCAGGTGATGGAAAGGGTTGGTTGTACTGCTGCGTTTCGTGCCTTTCAACACATTTTGCACAAGACATTTGTTTGCTGAACATCAGACTTCTTAAACCCGAACCACTTCCATATTACTGAAAAAACATTGCCACCCTTTTTGGGGATGATTTCATCCTCACGAGAGGCTGAGCTGCCTTCCCCATTTTCCATTTTGGTGGAACTCTTACTGCTGCTACACTTCTCTGGCGTGGTTACAATTTGTGAAAGGCTGTCTAGGGTGGTGATTGGTGGATAACCTCTGTGCACATGTTGTCTCACAATTGGGACATTATTTGACATTGGGCTGAAAGAGAAGAGACAGTGAGATGCTGCATTTGTAAAACGTTCCAACATTATAACAGAACCTCGATTCTTGCGATACAGGCATTTCCATATCGCGCTAAAACATAAATTCGAATATATCTAAAAAAACCTTGATATATCGCTCAGCCCTATATGGCTGTCATAAAAATGTTAACCTCAACATGTTAAAATGTAATGATATTGAACTCAAAAGATGGCCAACAATTGAATAGGGCAGTAGCTGAGTTTATCTGTCTGGATGAAGTGCCATTCTGTGACCTTGGCTAATACGCCTTATTTTTTGTTGTTGTAGTATCGTGATGGGATCGAGTACTGTGATACTAAACCTGGTATCGATGTCAAAATTCTTATATCGTGACAACACTACTGTACACTTTCTGAAAAAATATGGTGACCACCGGGCCAACTCTTGTCTGCCACGCTACTAAGCCCCTCGGGCAAGAACCAACAGGCCTAAGAAAGGAAGCGTCTAGGAGTCCTACAGTGTCTAATGCTATGGAAGGTGGAAACACAACACACATACCACACCAGTAGACAAAGTTGAAATACAACTATGCCCCCCAAATGGTGATCCATCCATCATGAGTATAGTGGCCCATTACAAGACCATTATGACAGAGACAAGCAGGCCTCCCACAAGTCTCCAGAAGCTTCTGAAAGCCTGGTCCCTGAGGGAGAGGGTGAGGTGATTGAGGTAAGGGGTTAGGCGATTGAGGTAGGGGGTTAGGTGATTGAGGTAGGGGGTGAGGTGATTGAGGTAGGGGGTGAGGTGATTGAGGTAGGGGGTTAGGGAGTTCCAGTGGCTGTGTGGTTTATTGTACTGTAGCAATAGAGCAGGACCGGAAGCAACAGGATGAGAAATGGGGGGAGAGAGAGAGAGTTCCCTGATGCCGTAAAGACTAGTGTGGGCTCTGAGGCATAAATCACACTGAATCATAGTTAATAACTATCTCACTCTGGGATAGAGCAACAGCCAACACTACACTACCACAGAAGGTCATTTATTACATTTATTATAATGATATGCAGATTTATCTAGATAGTCCTTATAACAACATTTTTAAACATACGCATGGTACTAATGGTATAATCCAGGAGTGAAGGCCAAAACCCAACTGGCAAAGGATGCTACTGGGGCTGCCTGGAAGTAACTTTTTTCTAATGTAACTAACGGGGCAGAAATATTGTCCTACTGAATGGAAAAGGTCTGAGGGCAAAAGATCTGAGGGCAAAACTGATCCAACCAAAACTTTCAGTCACAGTGTATCATGGTCCAGTTTTGTGTGAGAGTGTTAGTGGGTGAACCAATAGGCGTGCTATCTGGTAAAAATTGGACCTAGTGGCATGCTGTTGAGTTGTGGACGCAGGAGAGAACAATCATCCTAAAATCTCATTAGAAATTAGGTGTTTCTTTGTCTTACAGTAACATTATACTTTGCTATTATATTCGGTTCTGTTATGTACAATGCTATCATTATGTGATTTTGCAGACATTGATTCAGCTTTGATGTAACTATTAAACAAGCACCATTCACCAGAGTAGCCTGTTCTCTACGAGTAGCACATGCTTCAGGACCTTTAGCAGTTGGGAAGAAAGGTCCAGAAAAGTCAGCTCTGCAGCCACTCTGTAAAATAAAAATGGAGACCCACACTACTTACTGTTGCCGTCATCTTGTCACTCTCAACCATGATGGCTGAAGAATACTTGTTGGATGGCATTACTGTTGCAGTTAACTTCCTCGATTCTTGTTATTTTGATTATCTTCTAACCTGGAGGCAAAACAAACAAGACAATGCAGTAGTTAGGAGAGTGCACAAAACAGTACATTTAAATGTGCAATATTCATGCATAAAATCACACTGAATCACTAGCTGTGATTCCTTGAACAATTTTTCTGAGTAACATCTGTTTCTCAAACTAGACACTCTAATGTACTTGTCCTCTTGCTCAGTTGTGCACCAGGACCTCCCACTCCTCGTTCTATTCTGGTTTGTCACGCCCTGACCTTAGTTATCTTTGTTTTCTTTATTATTTTGGTTAGGTCAGGGTGTGACGAGGGTGGTATGTGTGTTTTTGTCTTCGTCTTTGTCTTTTTTGCATGTCATGGGGTTTTGGTATGTCTAGGTATATGTAGGTCTATGGTGGCCTGAATTGGTTCCTAATCAGAGACAACTGTTTATCGTTGTCTCTGATTGGGGATCCTATTTAGGTTGCCATTTTCCATGTTGGTTTTGTGGGTTATTGTCTATGTGTAGTTGCATGTCAGCACTAGTTGGTTATAGCGTCACGGTCGTTTTTGTTAGTTTGTTTAGTGTTCTTTGTTTAATAAAGAAGAATGTATTCATATCACGCTGCGCCTTGGTCTCCTCGTTATGACGAACGTGACAGAATAACCCACCAATCCAGGACCAAGCAGTGTGAAAAGGAGGAACAGCGCTTAATGGGGAGATGGACCTGGGAGGAGATATTAGATGGAGCAGGACCCTGGACGCAGCCGGGTGAGTATCGCCGTCCTAAGGAGGAGATGGAGGCAGCGAAAGCGGAACGGCGATACTACGAGGAGAAATACCGGAAGGTATTAGCTGGCTAGCACGGAAGCCCGAGAGGCAGCCCCAATAAAAAATGTTTGGGGGGGGGGGGGGCACACGAAGAGATTGCATGAGTCAGGTCGGAGACCTGAGCCAACTCCTCGAGCTTGTAACTGGTCAGGCACTGTGTTATGCAGAGATGCGCATGGTGTCTCCAGTGTGCTATTCTAGCCTGGTGGGCTCTATTCAAGCTCCTCGCATTTGCTGGGCTAGAATGGGCATCCAGCCAGGACGTATTGAGCCAGCTCTATGTTCTGGATCTCCAATGCATCTCCACGGTCCAGTGTATCCTGTACCTCCTCCCCGCACTCGCCCTGAGGCGCGTGTCCCCAACCTGTACAACAATAAAAAATGTTTTTGCTCAGAAAACTTGTGGGGACAAATAAAACTTGCATGCTGCCAGTTGGAGAACCGTGGCACAGCCTATATTATAGCGCTTCCCAAACTCGCTCCTCAGGTGCACGTTTTGTTTTCTGCCGTAACACTACACAAATTATTAAAACGATCAAAGCTTGATGATTAGTTGAGTATTTGAAAGCTGTGTAGTGCTAGATCAAAAACCAAAACGTGCACTCCTTGGGGTCACGAGGACCGAAACCCTGAATTAGCTATTGCGGTTTGGTGCGGATGAACAAACAGCTGACACGCGCACGACTAACGCGGGCACTCTCCGAGAATAAAGACCCAACTTCAAAAACTGCAAATTTGATTGAAAAAAATCCACGCAGGTGCACAACAGTCCACGAAATTGTGTCATACTTAAGCGACTAGCCTGTGGTTATAGGCATATTATATTATGTTTCAGCATTCGAATTGAAATTCCACTACAGGGAATGATTATCAAGGCATACAGAAGACAATTATTTCAAATAAACCATACAAAAATACTAAACGACCTGTCTAACGGCATGGAGTAGGAAACATGCACTTGTTTGAATGAAAAACAACGCAATCGAACTTATAGTGATTTTGAGGAAATTGTGCCAATACCACAAGAAAAATCTAACCCTTCATTAGTGAAGTTGAAGTTCAACAAACGTTGAAATAAACGTCCAAGACACGCTAAAAATAAATACATCACCACCTGATTGGAAACCACAAACTACCCACGCATAAAAATCCATTAGGTTCCACTCGCAACATCTGTAGCCTACTGTAGGCTACAATACTGAGTGCGCGTGACGCAGATCAACTCTGAATTGAAACTATGCAATAACATATGCAATAACATTCCCATACAAAAAAAGTATCATTATTTTATTATAGGATAAATATCCTTATATTTACCATGTTTGAGGATATGTTGGGTATTTTCCCTTTCTTGTCTCCAATTTATATAATCATCGACGCAACATTGTTTCATCAATTGATTCGAAATGTAATGTTACCCTACGTCTTTCCGCAAAAAAGTTTAAATTAAATTGACTCTATTGAGCAAATTACTGTAACAGTAAGAAAGTTATCAAACCTCATGCATGAATTCTTCCAGTTTCTGACAGCATGCTGTTAACTGATCTCCTAAATAATGTTCAGCAGACTAGCATGCATAAACACATCATAAATGGCAACTGCACAAAAATGTACCTGTTGCAGGGGTAGTCGTTCGGTGAGCGGGGAAGAGTTGAGATTGATTGGTCCTCTCTCACTGCTTGCCAAGGTGCCTCGAAGTGTCACACTACTTACCTCAACATATGCATGCCTTTATACCCTGTGGGGCAAATATCTAAGTGGAGTTCTCTTCTTTTCAAACTTGCCTGTTGTAATCTTTTTTTCTTCGTTTTTTTTCCACAATGTGCCACAATGTTCAGGCGTAACTTTTCCCGGGTCTCGAATCACACTGTATCTGAATGGAAACTAGATTTACCTTTTCCAGTGTTAACCCTTAATACAAAGGTATTGCATTTATACACCATTATATGCAGTTCTGCCAATGGTCTACTACCCTGCTGGCAAATACAAATACTTTAAAGTGCTACTTAAGTCGTTTTTGTGGGTATCGTTACTTTACTATTTAGATATTTTTCAACTTTTACTTTTACTTCACTACATTCCTTAAGAAAATTATGTACATTTTCCTCCATACATTTTCCCTGACACACAAAAGTACTCAGTACATTTTGAATGATTAGCAGGACAGGAAAATAGTTAAATTCACACACTTATCAAGAGAACATCCCTGGTCATCCCTACTTCCTTTGATCTGGTGGACTCACTAAACACACATGCTTAGTTTGTAAATTACATCTGGGTGTTGGAGTATGCCCCTGTCTATATGTAAATAAAACAATTGTGCCTTCTGGTTTGCCTAATATAAGGTATTTGCAATTATTTATACTTTTACTTTTGATGCTTAAGTACATTTTAGCAATTACATTTACTTTTGATACTCAAGTAGTATTTTACTGGGTGACTTTCACTTTTACTTGAGTAATTTTTACTAAGGTATCTTTACTTTTACTCAAGTATGACAATTGGGTACTTTTTCCACCACTGGTCCTTATTAGGAGAGTGCGTGAAGCCTAATGTTCACAATAAACCAACCCATCCAAACATTTGATGTTGTCACTGGAAAAGGATTGTTCATTGAATGAATATACTGAAATAGTATAAAGGGTAGAGTTAGCTATATGAAATGTAGATGCTCAAAGTAAACAGCATAGTGGGTCAATTTCCGCAACAACTAAGAGCATTGGAGAGCAAGGCTAAACTTCTCCACTGTTTTAATCCCGTAGCTACCACATTCCAAAAGCATGAAGCGAACCCATGCACATGTGCAGATACTCTGTGTGATTGTGTGAGAGCAAAGTCTTGTATCTTGCTCATTGCAATATCTGGCTACCTTATTGCTCATCCCAATATCTGACTATCTTTAAATCCATTGGTATAATAACAGATACATAATCATATAATAATAATCATAACTGTGCCCATTTAAATTATATCACACTATTGTCTTACGTGTCTCTGTTATTGCATTGTAGCCTGTGTAATGTTCTGTGTTCATCCTACTTGCAAACCAAACCTGACCTTTGACCCCTTCTCTTCTGACCAGATCCAATTTCTGAAACCCAGAACTAAAATATTGCATAATTGCGTCAGCTGCTCGATACCAGTTAGGCTATGTTATGTGTGTCTGTCCATGAGATATTAGATCAGATATAAACCAGAAGATTATAGGGGGATATGACAGACTGTGTATAACCTCTGCTGAGGGTGCATACACCCACTTATTATATGGTTGCCACTCAAATCAGAAGCAGACCACAAGGCCCACAGCCTAGCCTACTGAACAGTCACAACTCACCACATTGTCTGAGTATTGTCGTCATTCATAAGTAGGCCCTATTGTCACGAATGCAATAGATCAGTATTAGAGTATTGCTATGACTCATGACTGAAATAAAACTTTTGAATTGGCTTTCCTTATTGAATCCAATAATGTGCGTAGCAACTAACCATACCTTTTACCTATTGGTACAAGCAAAATACAATATGTGGATGCTATAATATAAATCATAACCACTTAATTTAACTGATGCTGTCGCCCCGTAGCACTCACTTCTGTCAACATGAAGTGCTTTGAGAGACTAGTCAATGATCATATCACCTCCACCCTACCTGTCACCCTAGACCCACTTCAATTTACTTACCGCCCCAATAGGTACACAGACGATGCAATCACCACCACACTGTACACTGCCCTATCCCATCTGGACAAGAGGAATACCTATGTAAGAATGCTGTTTATTGACTATAGCTCAGCATTCAACACCATAGTACCCTCCAAGCTCATCATTAAGCATGAGGCCCTGGGTCTGAACAGCGCCCTGTGCAATTGGGTACTGGACTTCCTGATGGGCCACCCCCAGGTGGTGAATGTAGGACACAACACCTCCACTTTGCTGATCCTCAACACTGGGACCCCACAAGGGTGCGTGCTCAGCCCCCTCCTGTACTCTCTGTTCACACATGATTGCATGGCCAAGCACACCTCCAACTCATTCATCAAGTTTTCAGACGACACAACAGTAATAGGCTTGATTACCAACAACAATGAGACAGCCTACAGGGAGGTGAGGGCTCTGGGAGTGTGGTACCAGGAAAATAACCTCTCACTCAACGTCAACAAAACAAAGCAGATGACTGTGGACTTCAGGAAACAGCAGAGCCCACTTATCCACATCGACTGGACAGCAGTGGAGAAGGTGTAACGTTTTAAGTTCCTCGGCATACACATCACTGACAACCTGAAATGGTCCACTCACACAGACAGTGTGGTTAAGAAGGCGCAACAACGCCTCTTCAACCTCAGGAGGCTGAAGAAATTTGCTTGTCGCCTAAAACCCTAACACACTTTTACAGATGCACAATTGAGAGCATCCTGTCGGCTGTATCACCTCCTGGCACGGCAACTGCACCGCCCACATCCGCAGGGCTCTCCAGGGGGTGGTGAAGTCTGCACAACACATCACTGGGGGCAAACTACCTGCCAAAAAGATAATCAAGGACAACAACCAACTGAGCCACTGCCTGTTCACCCCGTTATCACCCAGAAGGCAGCATACCATTGCTGGCTTGCTTCTGAAGATAAACAGGGTTGATCCTGGTCAGTCCCTGGATGGAAGACCAGATGCTGCTGGAAGTGGTGTTGGAGGACCAGTAGGAGGCTTCCTTTCCTCTGGTCTAAAAAAAAATATCCCAATGCCCTAGGGCAGTGATTGGGGACATTTCCCTGTGTAGGGTGCCGTCTTTCAGATGGGATGTTAAATGGGTGTCCTGACTCTCTGTGGTCACTAAAGATCCCATAGCACTTATCGTAAGAGTAGGGGTGTTAACCCTGGTGTCGTGGCTAAATTCCCAATCTGGCCCTCATACCGTCACGATCACCTAATCATCCCCAGTTTACAATTGGCTAATTCATCCCCCTCCTCTCCCCTGAAACTATTCCCCAGGTCGCTGCTGTAAATGAGAATGTGTTCTCAGTCAACTTACCTGGTAAAATAAGGGTTAGATCAAAAAAAGTGAGGTCCGTACAGGTGCATCAAAACTGGGACTGAGAGAATGAAAAGCTTCTCTCTCAAGGCCATCAGACTGTTAAATAGCCATCACTAGCAAAGAGAAGCTGCTGCCTATATACACAGACTTGAAATCATTAGCCACTTGAATAAATGGAACACTAGTCATTTTAATAATGTTTACATATCTTGCATTACTCATCTCATATTCCATATTCTGTATTCTACACTATTCTACTGTATCTTAGTTTATGCTGCTCTGACATTGCTTGTCCATATATTTTTATATTCTTAATCCATTTCTTTACTTGTTAGATATTGTTGCACTGTCGGAACTAGAAGCACAAAATAATTTAGCTATATCCGCAATAACATCTGCTAAACAAGTCTATGTGACAAATAACATTTGATTTGATGAATAGCCATGCCATGTGCTAAATTGTAGCGGTGAAGATTGAACAAGGTGCAACTCCCTTTGTATTGCACCTTGTTCAATCTTCACTGCTACAATTTACCACATGGCATGGCCATTCATCAAATCAAATCAAATGTTATTGGTCACATAGACTTCATTTCATTGTAATTACAGCACCATTTAAGGCCAAATCTTCTCCAATAGGCCTATGTTATCCAAGGCAAGTTATCTTTAATGCATTAGAGGTGAGGATTGTCACACTTCCATTGTATTTAACTATTGCCACACGTGTAACAATGCATGAACAAATAAAGCATAAAATACTTTACAACAGATTGTGTATTTTTGTAATAAATATATTTTCAATTCGATTATTATTATTTTTTAAATAAAATTGATGGTTTTCCCGCCTTGAATGCACTGTATAGGCAAGATAAAAATATGGAATGTGCTGAGTTGAATAGCAAGATAGCTTCATTTGAGTATACCATCACGGAAGTAGCCACTAAAGTAAACATTTCCAGGCCGACAGCTATAATGTTGCAACTGCAATTTACCAAAGATACTTTACCAGATTCTGTGAGCAATGACTTTCAGAACTTGAACAAATTCAACGAACAGGTGAGCATTCAATAACTCGAAATGTTCGTTTTGAGCGTTAGATAAGAACAGTGAATTGCATGCAAATCTTAGCTGTATGCTTGTAGTCAATATAATAGACAAGCTTTGCTCAGGAACAAATTAATTGACATACCGGTAGTAGTCAAACTGTTATAGAATCATGCTGTTTTTATTATGATACAATGTTGCAAAATGAAGATGAAACACATTTGTGTCGACAAATATAGACATTTGTTCCTTAGCAAAGATTGTCTATTATATTGACAAGATAGTCAAGGGACTGCTCTAACAATGGAAATACATGTCCTCAAAGATGGAAGGCAGGCTAGAGGAGGCGAGATCAGACTGGGCAGATACACGTGCAAAGAACAGAGTCAGAATCTAAGAGATAGAGGACTCATCTTTGTATCGGTGTCATTATAGTGTCTGTGACAGCATGGGCAGCGCCATTGAGGCCATCTCCATTTTATTTAAAGTATTCAATTTTTTTCTTCTTGACTGATTGCTCCCAACTCATAGGAATCCCCACCTGGTTGACTACTTTAAAATGGTGGAATCCCTAAATGGCAATGTCTATGCTAAAATGGGTTATATCCATGATGAGTCCTCTATTTTTCTCTATGAAAACGGGCACAACAAGTTGCAGAAATGCTCACTTATATCAGTGCATTCGTAACAACCTAACCATTATGACATTTCTATTAGATCAAATAAGCCTCACGTAGCAAATGAGCAATTACATTTTTTGTTGACCAAATTCAACTCTCTCTCATTGACCTCTATACAAAAATTCCTCACTTTGTGGGCATATTTTCATAGACAGATTTTTATTTAGGCAGAGTAAAACCTCTCACTTTGTCTCATCCTCTCTGGCCTAAGTCAACATCCCGGGTCACATGACTAGCAAGTGTCACATGATTCATAATTCAAATTAGGTCTTACCTGCCTTACATGTCAACAAAGTAGATCTGTGGCAAAATAGCAAATACTGTATTGAAGAGGCCAATAAACACATTTTAAACTGTTTCCCTGTAGCAATTCACAAGTCTGACTGAGATTCTTTTCAATTTCCTGTTGGAGCCAAAAGAGGTAAACACACCCATGCATGAACTTATTTTTGACATTTTAGTCATTTTGCAGACGCTCTTATCCAGACCGACTTAGTCAGTGCATTCATGTTAAGACAGCTAGGTGAGAGAACCACATATCACAGTTGTAGTAATGCATGTTTTCCTCAATAAAGCCGTTATCAGCAAAGTCAGTGCAAGTAGGAAAAGTCAAGTGCTAGTTTTTATTTTTTGGGGGAGGGAGGAATAAGACTTATTTAATATATTATTTGAATAGCTTTTTCATTCATGGTGTGCTGTGTGGACAGACAGCCACTTGACTGGTGTTTCATTCATTGTGTTGTGTATGCAGGCGGACAGGTTCCTGCATCAGCTGAGTGAGTTTGCAGGAGAGAATGGGATGAGTGCAGGCCCACTGAGGAACCTCATGAAGAGCCTCCTGCTGCTTCCCCATGGTGAGCACTCACAAATAAGCAGATTAAAAAAAAACAACTTTTGTATTTAGCTTCAAATGTGTACAACATGAAATACACATACACCAAAATATTGTAAAGATTCCATCACACATCTTAGATATATGGTATATCAAGGAAAAATTCATTTTTTGTGGTCCATACTGTTACCACCATAGAGAGCAAAAATGTAAATGCAAAATGTAACAATTTTAAAGATTTTACTGAGTTGCAGTTCATATAAGGAAATCAGTCAATTTAAATAAATAAATTAGGCCCCAATCAATGGATTTCACATGACTGGGAATACAGATATGCATCTGTTGGTCACAGATACCTTAAAAAAAAAAGGTAGGGGCGTGGATCAGAAAGTCAGTCAGTATCTGGTGTGACTACCATTTGCCCCATGCAGCGCGACATACAGTGGGGCAAAAAAGTATTTAGTCAGCCACCAATTGTGCAAGTTCTCCCACTTAAAAAGATGAGAGGCCTGTAATTTTCATCATAGGTACACTTCAACTATGACAGACAAAATGAGAAAAAGAAATCCAGAAAATCACATTCTAGGATTTTTAATTAATTTATTTGCAAATTATGGTGGAAAATAAGTATTTGGTCACCTACAAACAAGCAAGATTTCTGGCTCTCACAGACCTGTAACTTCTTCTTTACACAGGTACAAATATCTTACTTTTTGGAGAATTGTCCTCTGGTCTGATGAAACAAAAATATAACTGTTTGGCCGTAATGCCCATTGTTATGTTTGGAGGAAAAAGGGGGAGGCTTGCAAACCGAAGAACACCATCCCAACCGTGAAGCACGGGGGTGGCAGCATCATGTTGTGGGGGTGCTTTGCTGCAGGAGGGACTGGTGCACTTCACAAAATAGATGGCATCATGAGGAAAAAAAATTATGTGGATATATTGAAGCAACATCTCAAGACATCAGTCAGGAAGTTAAAGCTTAGTCGCAAATGGGTCTTCCAAATGGACAATGACCCCAAGCATACTTCCAAAGTTGTGGCAAAATGGCTTAAGGACAACAAAGTCAAGGTATTGGAGTGGCCATCACAAAGACCTGACCTCAATCCTATAGAACATTTGTGGGCAGAACTGAAAAAGCATGTCTAAGCAAGGAGGCCTACAAACCTGACTCAGTTACACCAGCTCTGTCAGGAGGAATGGGCCAAAATTCACCCAACCTATTGTGGGAAGCTTATGGAAGGCTACCTGAAACTATTGACCCAAGTTAAACAATTTAAAGGCAATGCTACCAAATACTAATTGAGTGTATGTAAACTTCTGACCCACTGGGAATGTGATGAAAGAAATGAAATCTGATATAAATCATTCTCTCTACTATTATTCTGACATTTCACATTCTTAAAATAAAGTGGTGATCCTAACTGACCTAAGACAAGGAATTATTACTGGAATTAAATGTCAGGAATTGTGAAACTGAGTTTAAATGTGTTTGGCTAAGGTGTATGTAAACTTCCGACTTCAACTGTATGTAGGGTTTCATCCAAATCAAAAGTGGTGGTGTCAAAAGGTGATTGAATTCAAATGGATTTACTCAAAAGGGATGAAGTGTTGTATAATTTAACTCAAACCAAGATTTTTTTTAAATTCTAGGTTCCCTGAAGAAAAATCTGACAGAAGACCAAGTCAAAGAGGACCTTCTCACTTTAGGTCTGTTGTAATATGAAATACCATATGCTGTATGTATCAAAGCTAATCCATACTCCTGTCTCCACAGTCCTGAGTTTTACAGTGTCACTGTATAATGTTTTCATTTTTAGGAGTCAGTGAAGACAAGGCAGACCATTTTTCACAACAGGTATATTTGATATCATATCCTCCATGCTGTGTCAGTACTCTATTTAAGTACAGTTCTGAATTGAGAAAAAAGGTAATTGATTGACTTTTTATATATATTTTTTTTTTCAGTGGAGCCTCCACTACCCTGTGTTGTCCAGGCTGGCTGTAGGACAGACACTGATGGTCAACCAGCTGGTGGACATGGAGTGGAAGTTTGGTGGTAAGACTTAATCAGGGACTGACATCTTATGAACAGAAGACCAGGGCCTGTAAGAACAGTAGTGCTGATCTAGGATCAGTTTAGCCTTTTAGATAATAATGAATACTTATTATATGGCCAGGATGGACCTGATCCTAGATCCGTACTCCTACTCTGAGATACTTTACGAATAGGGGGCAAGGATAGAATTGCCGTTGTAAATAACCCTCATCGTATTATAGATAGATGGATGTTGTGTATAGTGTGCATTTGGGATGGATGAATTACCCTATTCCTGGTCTTCTCCATGAAGGATGAGGGAGAGAGGGGGCAATACGGAGCTTATCTTTGGGGAGGCACAGCTTTCTCTTTTCTCGTTGAGATGTACAAAGGCCACTAAATTGCTCTATACACTTGAATAGGCACGAACAGAGCCGTGTATTTAGAGAGTTGGGCCAATGCAGTTTCTACATTATGATGCATTTACATGAACGCTTCTTGCTCCGGGCCAAACTCTACGCCACACCCACGGACTTTAGTTTCTTCTCCGCAATGGGTTGAGACAGAGGCAGAACACACGTGGGTAAAGCAACGTTTTGAAAATGAAATTGCTTAGAGCAGTGGTTCCCAAACTTTTTATAGTCCAGTACCCCTTCAAACATTCAACCTCCAGCTGTGCACCTCCTCTAGGGTCAGCGCACTCTCAAATGTTGTTTTTTGCCTTCATTGTATGCAGCTGGAGGTTGAATGTTTGAAAGGGTACGGGACTATAACAAGTTTGGGAACCACTGCCTTCATTGTTAAACATAAGAATGAGTGAGTTTTTGTCACAACCCAGCTCGTGGGAAGTGACAGAGTTCTTAAAGGACCAGGGCACAAATAATAATCAATAATGTTGCTCTTTATTTAGCCATTTTACATTGTAAAATCGTATTTGTTCATCAAAAATTGTGAATAACTCAACACAGGTTAATGAGAAGGGTGTGCTTGAAAGGATGCACATAACTCTGCAATGTTGGGTTGTTTTGGAGAGAGTCTCAGTCTTAAATCATTTTCCACACACATTCTGTGCCTGTATTTAGTTTTCCTGCTAGTGAGGGCCGAGAATCCACTCTCACGTAGGTACGTGGTTGCAAAGAGCATCAGTGTCTTAACAGCAAGTTTTGCCAAGGCAGGATACTCTGAGCACAGCCCAATCCATAAATCTGGCAGTGGCTTCTGATTTAAATTATATTTTCACAGAACCGCTTGTTACAATTTCGATGAGGTTCTCTTGTTCAGATATCAGTAAATGGACTGGAGGCAGGGCATGAAAGGGATAACGACTCCAGTTGTTTGTGTCGTCCTTTTCGGGAAAGTATCTGCGTGATTACGCACCCAGCTCACTCAGGTGCTTCGCTATAGCACATTTGACAAGCTTGAGTTCATTTGCACACAAAAAATCATACAATGATGGAAGGACCTGTGCGTTGTCTTTGTTAATGCAGACAGAAAAGAGCTCCAACTTCTTAATCACAGCCTCAATTTTGTCCTGCGCATTGAATATAGTTGCAGAAAGTCCCTGTAATCCTAGATTGAGATCATTCAGGCGAGAAAAAACATCACCCAGTTAGGCCAGTCGTGTGAGAAACTCGTCATCATGCAAGCAGTCAGACACGTGAAAATGATGGTCAGTGAAAACTTTAAGCTCGGCTCTCAATTTAAAAAACATGTAAATTCTTTGCCCCTTGATAACCAGCGCACTTCCGTATGTTGTAAAAGCGTTACATGGCCGCAGCCCATATCATTGCAAAGTGCAGAAAATTCACGAGAGTTCAGGGGCCTTCCTTTAACAAAGTTATCCATTTTCACTGTAGTGTCCAAAACGTCTTTCAAGCTGTCAGACATTCCCTTGGCAGAAAGAGCCTCTCGGTGGATGCTGCAGTGTACCCAAGTGGCATCGGGAGCAACTGCTTGCACGCGCGCTACCACTCCACTATGTCTCCCTCTCATGGCTTTTGCGCCATCAGTACAGATACTAACGCATCTTGACCACCAAAGTCCATTTGATGTCACAAAGCTGTCCAGTACTAAATATCCTCTCCTGTTGTCCTGGTTTCCAGTGGTTTGCGGAAGAGGATGTCTTTCTTATTTGACCCCCCCCCCCCATAAACGTAACGGATGTATACCAGGAGCTGTGCCAAATCTGTTGACTCGTCCAGCTGTAACACATATAATTCACTGGCTTGTATGATAAGCAGTAATTGTTTCAAAACATCTCCTGCCATGTCACTGATGCGTCGTGAAACAGTGTTGTTTGATGAAGTCATTGTCTGTATAGTTTTGTTTTTGCCTTTTCCCCCAGTATTGTCCCAGTCATATCCGTGGCAGCAGGAAGAATTAAATCCTCCACAATAGTATGGGGCTTGCCTGTCCTAGCCACTCAGTAGCTCACCGTATAAGATGCTTCTAGCCCCTTCTTATTAATGGTATCTGTTGCTTTTATACGTCTTACTACTCGAAAGTTGTCTTTATTCTTCCTCAAAATCCCGTGGCTTATTTTTCAAATTGTCATGTTTCATTTCTAAATGTCTGTGCGAGAGTGAAGTTTTCCCGCGAGAGTAATGGTTCATGTGATTTGATGTTAATTATTTAACTAGGCTACCTGTATTTGACATTGTTTTTATTTCGCTGAACACTAGATGGTTTCATTTTATTGTTGGCAGTGAAATGAGGCTACTCAGGCGAGAGAAAAACCTCACCTAAATGTATAGCCCTGTTGGAAAATATAAATGTACTGTATGAAAATGTTAAGAAAAATATTTTTTTTGTTGAAGAAAAAAAAATCACATTTTTATTTGGCGTACCCCAGACGGCATTGCGCATACCTCTGGGGAATTCCTGGCTTAGAGGATCCAATCGCTGATTACTTTGTTTTGTACAACAACCATCATCACAAACTACTTCAACGATGGCAGTCTCACTGAAGTATGTAGCGAACATAGAGCAGAGGAACCATTCCGTTTGAGTCGTCAGGCAAAGTCATGTTAGCTCTCCATTAACATAGCACTGTTTAAATATTCCCCATGTTATGGAACTTAAAGTCTAAAATTAGAACAATATTCAAAATTCTAAAAGTTGACCTAACTCTCTAAATATATGTCTCTGGGCACGACAACATTAGCAGAGCATGCTATTGTGGTTTGTTGGCTTTAGACTCATTAAGTTATCTGTTGTGATTAGGTGTACAACGATACATAAAATGTTTGTGATCAGTGAGTGGTCTAAACTGAAAGATTTAACAGTGGCCTAATGACTCAACCAATCAGTATTCACTATGCTAAGTAACAATTATGCTAAGTACTATACGTGAGTATGCTAAGTACAATCTTAATTTAACAAATTACTGCTCAGGCATGCCTATTATTGCTCAGGCATCTGCGCATGTCTATAATCCACGTGTCTCGAGCACTTGGCTGAAGCCAAGCTAAATGCCTCCCTCTCTTGATAGTTAAAAGTGCAGTTCAATTACAATATGGACAATAAGGCATTGTGATTGAATGTTGTCTGTCTCCATAGTGACCGTGGGGACGAGTGAACTTCAGAAAGTTGGAAACACCTTTCTACAGGTATTATTTGTTGCCATCATGATTACATATAGAATACATGTACAGTGCCTTCAGAAAATATCCATACCCCTTGACTTAATCCACATTTTATTGTGTTACAGCCTGAATTGAAAATGTATTTAAATTTTTCAAAAATCTCACCCAACTACACACAATACCCCATAATGATAGTGAAAACATGTTTTTAGAAATGTTTGCTAATTTATTGAAAATTAAATACAGAAATATCTAATTTACATATGTATTTACACCCCTGTGTCAATACATGTCACCTTTGGCAGCGATTACAGCTGTGAGTCGTTCTGGAAAGTCTCTAAGAGCTTTGCACACCTGGATTGTACAATATTTGCACATTATTATTATTTTTTTAAATTTAATCTTCAAGGTCTGTCAAGTTGGTTGTTGATCATTGCTAAACATACATGTTCAAGTCTTGCCATATATTTTCAAGCTGATTTACGTCAAAACTGTAACTAGGCCACTCAAGAACATTTTATGTCGTCTTGGTAAGCAACTCCTTGTGTATATTTGGCCTTGTGTTTTAGGTTATTGTCCTGCTGAAAGGTGAATTTGTTTCCCAGTGTCTGTTGGAAAGCAGACTGAACCAGGTTTTCCTATAGGATTTTGCCTTCGCTTTATTCCATTTCTTTTTATCCTAAAAAACTCTGTATTCCTTGCCGATGACAAGCATACCACAACATGATGCAGCCACCACTATGCTTGAACATATGAAGTGTGGTACTCAGTGATGTGTTGTTAAATTTGCCCCAAACATAACACTTTGTATTCAGGACAAAAAGTAAATTTCTTAGCCACATTTTTGGAAGTTTTACTTTAGTGCCCTATTGTAAACAGGATGCATGTTTTGGATTATTTTTATTCTGTGCATGCTTTCTTCTTTTCACTCTGTCATTTAGGTTAGTATTGTGGAGTCAGTTATCTCCAATCACAGCCATTCAACTCTGTAACTGTTTTAAAGTCACCCTTGGCCTCATGGTAAAATCCCTGAGCGGTTTCCTTCCTCTCCGACAACTGAGTTAGGAAGGACACCTGTATCTTTGTAGTGACTGGGTGTATTGACACACTATCAAAAGTGTAAATAATAACTTCACCATGCTCAATATTCAATGTATGTGTGTGTGTGTGTGTGTGTGTGTGTGTGTGTGTATGTATATATATATATATATTTTTTTTTTAACCAATCTACCAATAAGTGCCATTCTTTGCGAGGCATTGGGAAAACCTCCCTGGTCTTTATGGTTGAATCAATGTTTGAAATTCACTGCTCGACTGAGGGACCTTACAATTATCTGTATGTGTGGGGTAACGAGATGAGATAGTGTTTACAATGATTTTTGAAAGACTATTATTGCAGTCCATGCAACTTATTATGTGACTTGTTAAGCACATTTTTACTCCTGAACTTAAGCTTGCCATAACAAAGAGGTTGAATACTTATTGACTCAAGACATTTCAGCTTTTCATATTTGATTAATTTGTAACTTATTCTAATAAACATAATTCCACTTTGATATTATGCGGTATTGTGTGTAGGCCAGTGACACAATCTCTATTCAATCCATTTTCAATGCAGGCTGTAATGAAACAAAATGTGGAAAAAGTCAAGGAGTGTGAGTACTTTCTGAATAGATTGACCAGGTTCTCAAATATGGCTAATACAATATGGATTCAGTGTGTATCTACTGTCTAGACCATAAACCCATAGCGTAGAGGTTAAAATAAGGATTGATGGACAGTAACATTTTATTGTAAGAAGTGTGAATTATGAATGTTACAGGTTTATGGACTGACCGATGGTGTGCTAGATCGCTATGACAACAGACTTAGCCGTTAGTTTTCGTGGTCTGCCTTCCTACTTGTCAAAATTCCTGCGGACTGCTAATACTGTATTTCTCCCCTTCAGCCGCTTTAATGTGTTGACAAAAGTATGTCCACACACAGTGAAAGTAGCACTCTGAATGACCATAGCATGAGCATATGTTTAGTACTAGCACAATATACACAATCTGTCCTCACCAATGTCTAATATTTCAAAGACATTGGCACATTGCTGTTTTCTACTGCACTATTTTAAAATATATATGTCTTTTCCAGCTTAAGTTGGTCATCAGAAAGGGGAACTCAACTGAAAATGTCTACATGGGTGAGTCTCTAACTCGTACTGTACACCAGTCAGTATGTCATTGGTTCACTTTGCTTATTGTTCTTGGTATCATTCACAGATTTTGTCTTTTTTTTTGTTGTTCTTTAAAAAAAATTTTTTTTAGAGTTGACCCTCCCCCAGTTTTACAACTTTCTCCATGAAATGGAGAGGGCCAAAGCCAGTATGGACTGTTTCAGCTGAGCCTGATCGCCAGTAGCAAGAGCATGTACTGAATATGTGTCCTAGAGGGGCAGCAGAAAACAAAAGAGGAGATGGAAGTGATTGACACTGGATGGATCCCAATTGGCACTCTATTCCCTTTATAGTGAACAGGGGCAATTTGGGGCATGCATGCAGTTCAAAATAGAACATACTGAATCTGAATGAACCTTCCAGCTTCTCACATACCAAGATTTCAATATTTCTTTTGTGTAATTTTGACATTTGTCTTTTGAAATGTGCACAATTGTTTTGCAGTAGTGATTTTGTGTGTATTAGTAACTGTCCGTGAGTTTGTTTTGCGAGAAAGTATTATATTGTAACCCAATGACTTCAATTCCATTGGCTGTCACGACAAGTGATGTGAGGCATACGTGTAACAATTTTTTGCAATCTCTCATCATTTATATTACTGATTTGCTTAACTTTATTTTTAACTAAATCAAATGGAACATGATTCACACTTGCACTTACTTTTTTCTCTCCAAATAAAGTATTCAGATGTTGTCATATTGGTCTGCTGTAGGTATTCACATAATGAATGAATGATAGAAATTCTGAATAATATCCTCAGACAATTACACAACAAGATAGTCAGTTATTACGCTGATATAGAACATACTGTAAAATTGGTTCTAATAACAGGTTTCAGTAGATATTCCACTGACACCAACATGAGACAACGATGGGGAGCCAAATACACTGTAGAGAGAAGCATGTGAATACTAGTTGTTATTCCATCCTACTTTTATACCTTAATTAGCCAAGAAGTCACATTAAATGTACACCCATCCATTTCCCCAAAAGGAAATAGTTCATACTAGCATTTGGGCCTGCAACAATGATCTGTCATTTGTGGACATTCTGTATTCATTAAATGTTGTGAATAAGAGCTTGAAGCAGAAAACAACTTTAATATTGTAATCTCTACCATCCTTACCCTAACTGGAGTAAACTAACAGACAGCAATACTTCTACTTCACTCACATCTATGGTACCTGTAGTTAAATATTTATAGATGTATTCCTAATTTCCTCAAGTGCTTGATCTTTACCCACAGCGTCCACTCCACTATTCATTCTGATCTTAACTCCAAATCTTTATTTTACCTTTATTTAACTAGGCAAGTCAGTTAAGAACAAATTCTTATTTTCAACGACGGCCTACGAACAGTGCCCCTGCCTTGTTCAGGGGCAGAAAAACAGATTTTTACCTTGTCAGCTCGGGGTTTCGATCTTGCAACCTTTCAGTTACTAGTCCAATGCTCTAACCACTAGGCTACCTGCTGGCCTGGATTGATTTGTCAATTATTGTTTTATATGTCAGTTCATACACCCTATGCCACGGTATTGGTACATCAAAAAACTGTTTCCAACTGTCTTGAATTATATACGGTATTACTGTCAAACTTTTTGACTTTAAGTGAAACTGATACATTTTGTCAATTTATAATTTGAAGTAATTTATGATTTTTTTTATGGGTGGTAGACAGACAAATTAAATAAAGTAATTGTCTCTTCCAATTTTGTGGCAGAGCCGCAATGAGTTGGTTATCATTTTGTATTGATCATACACCTCCATACACTATTGTTAGTTGCTTGTGTGACAATTTTACCGTTCTTGTTTTACAATGTCCTTCATAAATATACTCTTATACATTTTTTCCCCCATTTAAAAATAATATTAAATATTTTTTTCTCTGTCAGTATATTGGAGTTTAGCCATATTATTTACTGTACTATTAGAACTGCCTTTTCTGGAGGATGAAATTTGAAATTGTAGCCAACTATGTATGACTTAATTTTAAAATTAGGATAAACAGGGATCCATTTTCAGTACCACCAATGGGTCAAAAAGGAAAAGAGCCCACTCTCCTAGTAGCTTCCTAGCAAATCCATTTGGATTTAGATACAATGGAGGCTTTAGGAGAGAGGTTTGGGTTTAAACAAAAACAACCTAACACTGCCTGCATTGCTGCTTACATGGTTATTATGACAAATAGGATGTTGAGCAGAATGTGATTTGTTTTTGGAGATGTAAAACTTAAGAGGAATGTCTGTCTCCACTTGTCTCAGTGAATGTACAGTATATGATCTTGCACTTGTTTGTATTAAGTAACTTATCAGCCATGGCTTTCCACGTTTAATGACAATGTCATCAATTCATTCGATTACTCATTCAGTCATCTTGGGTTTAATGTCTTCTTTATGAACACATCTTCTGTCTGACCCTACTCACTCTTTCAGTTTCTCAAGTTGCTGGCCTCCTCCCAAAATCCCCCCTCTTCTCCTCTTTCACTTTTTATCCACTCTTCCCTCCCTGACAATCCCTGCATGTCGGTGCTTGTCCCAGCCAATACTAAGTCTATTCAGAAGAAGAAAGGAGGGAAATATTGGTCTCTACTTAAGTGAGCTCCAAAAGTTTTGGGACAGTGACAATTGTGTTGTTGTTTTGGCTCTGTATGCCAGCACTTTGGATTTGAAATTACACAATGACTGAGGTTTATAGTGCAGACTGTCAACTTTAATTTGAGGGTATTTTCATCCATATCGGGTGAACCGTTTAGAAATTACAGAACTTTTTGTACATAGTCCCCACATTTTAGGGGACCAAAAGTATTTTGATAAATTTACTTGTGTAGTAAAAAGTTTAGTATTTAGTTCCATATTCCTTGCTCAAAATGACTACATCATGCTTGTGACTACAAATTTGTTGGATGCATTTGCTGTTTTTTGGTTGTGTTCCAAAATATTTTGTGCTCAATAGAAATGAATGGTAAATATTTTGTGCCCAATAGAAATGAATGGTAAATATTTTGTGCCCAATAGAAATGAATGGTAAATATTTTGTGCCCAATAGAAATAAATGGTAAATATTTTGTGCCCAATAGAAATAAATGGTAAATATTTTGTGCCCAATAGAAATAAATGGTAAATATTTTGTGCCCAATAGAAATAAATGGTAAATATTTTGTGCCCAATAGAAATGAATGGTAAATATTTTGTGCCCAATAGAAATGAATGGTAAATATTTTGTGCCCAATAGAAATGAATGGTAAATATTTTGTGCCCAATAGAAATGAATGGTAAATATTTTGTGCCCAATAGAAATAAATGGTAAATATTTTGTGCCCAATAGAAATGAATGGTAAATATTTTGTGCCCAATAGAAATGAATGGTAAATATTTTGTGCCCAATAGAAATGAATGGTAAATATTTTGTGCCCAATAGAAATGAATGGTAAATATTTTGTGCCCAATAGAAATTAATGGTAAATATTTTGTGCCCAATAGAAATGAATGGTAAATATTTTGTGCCCAATAGAAATGAATGGTAAATATTTTGTGCCCAATAGAAATGAATGGTAAATAATGTATTTTGTCATTTTGGAGTCGCTTCTACATTAAATCGAATCCAATTTTATTGGTCACATACACATGGTTAGCAGATGTTATTGCAAGTGTTGCGAAATGCTTGTGCTTCTAATTCCGACAGTGCAGCAATATCTAACAAGTAATCTAACAATTCCACAATGACTACCTAATACACACAAATCTAAGTAAAGGAATGGAATACGAATATATGGATGAGGAATGACAGAGCTGCATTGGCAAGATGCAATAGATGGTATAAAATACAGTATATACATATGAGATGAGTAATGCAAGATATGTAAACACTATTAAAGTGACTAGTGACCGATTTGATTAAAGTGGCCAATGATTTCAAGTCTGTATGTAAGCAGCAGCCTCACTGTGTTAGTGATGGCTGTTTAACAGTCTGATGGCCTTGAGATAGAAGCTGTTTTTCAGTCTCTCGGTCTCTCTGTCCCTGCTTTGATGTACCTGTACTGACCTCGCCTTCTGGATAGTAGCGGGGTGAACAGGCAGTGGCTCGGGTGGTTGTTGTCCTTGATGATCTTTTTGGCCTTCTTGTGACATCGGGTGTTGTAGGTGTCCTGGTGGGCAGGCAGTTTGCCCCCGGTGATGCGTTGTGCAGACCGCACCACCCTCTGGAGAGCCCTGCGGTAGTGGGCGGTCCAGTTGCCGTACCAGGCGGCGATACAGCCTGACAGGATGCTCTCAATTGTACATCTGTAAAAGTTTGATGGTTTTTGGTGACAAGACAAATTTCTTCTGCCTCCTGAATTTGAAGAGGCGCTGTTGCGCCTTCTTCACCACACTGTCTTTGTGAGTGGACCATTTCACTTTGTACGCCGAGGAATTTAACTTTCCACCTGCTCCACTGCTGTCTCGTCGATGTGGATTAGGGGGTGATCCCGCTGCTGTTTCCTGAAGTCCACGATCATCTGCTTTTGTTTTGTTGATGTTGAGTGAGGGGTTGTTTTCCTGGCACCACACTCCGAGAGCTCTCACCTCCTCCCTATAGGCTGTCTCGTCATTGTTGGTAATCAAGCCTATTACTGTTGTGTTGTCTGCAAACTTGATGATTGAGTTGGAGGCGTGCATGGCCACGCCGTCATGGGTGAACAGGGAGTACAGGAGGGAGCTGAGCACGCACCTTTGTGGGGCCCTAGTGTTGAGGGTCAGCGAAATGGAGATGTTGTTTCCTACATTCACCACTTGGGGGCGGCCCGTCAGGAAGTCCAGTACCCAATTGCACATGGCGGGGTTGAGACCAAAGGCCTCAAGCTTAATGATGAGTTTAGAGGGGACTATGGTGTTGAATGCTGAGCTATAGTCCATGAACAGCATTCTTACATAGGTATTCCTCTTGTCCAGATGGGACAGGGCAGTGTGGAGTGTGACGGCGATTGCACAGTCTGTGGACATATTGGAGCGTCTGTGGACCAAATGTGGATTTTACCATGATTACAGATAGTCTTGAATGAATAATGATGAGTGAGAAAGTTAGACGCACAAATATCATACCCCCCAAGACATGCTAACCTCTCACCATTACAACAACAGGGGAGGTTAGCATGTTTGGGGGGTTATGATATTTTTGCATCAAACTTTCTCACTGGTCATTATTTACGATTCATTCAGGATTATCCGTAGTCATGGTAGCATCTACGTTAATGCAGAAGTGTTTAGAAACATTCTATTCTTATTTACGATAAAGGTATACAAGATATATTGATGTACATGATGCAGTTTTGAAAGGGGAAAGAGGGAGGATAGTTCTATTAATACCTGCATGTTGTCAGAAATCTGCCTTTCTAAGAAATCCAGCTTTGTCCTATTTCCAGTGTATTCTAGTGAGGAAAACCCCTTGGCGAGAAATATCCATAATAATTCAAATGAAAGCAAGCCCTTTTTTGCATGTGGGTGTGTGGGAGGGAGAATACCGTTGGTGAGTACAGCACAGAAGAGGAAGTAGAAGCTTGATTCAGGTTAGTTATTTCTCAGAACCTACTGCCATTACTTATGCCTTTTACACTTTGTTGACTTTGGTACTTTGAGCAGTTTCACAGTTGGGTGTGTCCTCTGGTAAGTCCCCTGAGAGAGACGGTATCAATACAAGAGTTCAAGAACTTGCAGCTACTGTACAGCTTTCCTTTTTTCCATTGATTATTTTTGTCAAAACATTTCTCAACTTCATGTATGTTCAACATTTCCACCAGGTTCAACACCACTCCTCTAGTTCTCATCCTGCCCCTAAATGAAATCAAATCCTATTGGTCACGTACACGTGTATAGCAGATGTTATTGTGGGTGTAGGGAAATGCTTGTGTTTCTACTTCTGACAGTGCAGTAATATCTAACAATTTCACAACATATGTCCAATACACACAAATCTAACTAAAATAATGGAATTTAGTATATATTTAATATAATTTAATGTAATATATAAATAATATATATAAATAAATAAATAAATGGATGAGCAATGTCAGAGCGGCATGGACTAAGACACAGTAGAATAGTATAGAATACAGTATAAAGATATGAGATGAGCAATGCAAGATATGTAAGCATAATTAAAGTGACTAGTGTTCCATGTATTAAAGTGGCCAGTGATTTGAAGTCTTTGTATATAGGCAGCAGCCTCTATGTGCTAGTGATGGCTGTTTAACAGTCTGATGGCCTTAAGATAGAAGCTATTTTTCAGTCTCTTGGTCCCAGCATGATGTGGTAATGGCCCACATCAACACCATTATCCCAGAAACCCTATACCCACTCCAATTTGCATACCACCCCAACAGATCCACAGATGATGCAATCTCTATTGAACTCCACACAGTCCTTTCCCACCTGGACAAAAGGAACACCTATGTGAGAATGCTATTCATTGACTACAGCTCAGTGTTCAACACCATAGTGCCCTCAAAGCTCATCACTAAGCTAAGGATCCTGGGACTAAACACCTCCCTCTGCAACTGGATCCTGGACTTCCTGACGGGCCACCCCAGGTGGTAAGGGTAGGTAACAACACATCTGCCACGCTGATCCTCAACATGGGGGGCCCCTCAGGGGTGCGTGCTCAGCCCCCTCCTGTACTCCCTGTTCACCCATGACTTTATAACCAGGCACCACACCGACAACATTAAGTTTGCCGACGACACAACAGTGGTAGACCTGATCACCAACAACGATGACACAGCCTATAGGGAGGTCAGAGACCTGGCCGTGTGGTGCCAGGACAACAACCTCTCCCTCAACGTGATCAAGATAAAGGAGATGATTGTGGACTTCAGGACGAGGAGGGCAGAGCACGCCCCCATTCTCTTCGATGCAGCTGTAGTGGAGCAGGTTGAGAGCTTCAAGTTCCTTGGTGTCCACATCACCAACAAACTATCATGGTCCAAACACACCAGATAGTTGTGAAGAGGGCATGACAACCTATTTCCCCCTCAGGAGACTGAAAGGATTTGTCATGGGTCCTCAGATCCTCAAAACGTTCTACAGCTACACCATCGAGAGCGTGACTGGTTGCATCACCGCCATGTATGGCAACTACTCGGCCTCTGACCGCAAGGCACTACAAAGGTACTGGGCCTTACGCACTACCATCACTGGGGCCAAGCTTCTTGCCACTCAGGACCTCTATACTAGGCAGTGTCAGAGGAAGGCCCTAGAAATTGTCAAAGACTCCAGCCACACTAGTCATAGACTGTTCTCTCTGTTACCGCACGGCAAGCGGTACCGGAGAGCCAAGTCTAGGTCCAAAAGGCTTCTAAAACAGCTTCTACCCCAAGCCATAAGACTCCTGAACAGCTAATCAAATGGCTACCCAGACTATTTGCATTGTTCCCAACCCCACACCCTCTTTTACGCTGCTGCTACTCTCTGGTTATTATCTATTGTTGGGTTTGACATTTTGAAAATTGAGATATTAAATACATGATAGAATCAAAGGAGAAAGTTAAGGGTTCTCTGTAGAAGGACAGATAGCTGTGGAATATGTTGGGGGACGGGAGCAGAGCACCGTGTTGATACAGGAAAGACAGATGGACATCTGTGGATTAGATGAAGGAGGGGTTGAGGTCAGGTCACCTGAAGGGAGTAATAAGGGTTTGGGATCTTGTTACTCTTTTCCTGTTAAACCATAAGAAGAATTGGAGAGAAGGAGGAGTGTCTTAAGTGGGATATAAATATCTGGATGGGACAAATGTTTGGTTGTCTGATTACAGCTGTACAGAACCTTTGGGAGGAATTAAACTTGGTTAAAGCTTCTCTAGTGTCTGTGGGTTATTTACTCTGAAAAATAAGAACCTAACACTATGCATAGTCACTTTAACTCCACCTACATGTACATATTACCTACCTTGACTAACCGGTGCCCCCACACAGTGACTCTGTACCGGTACCCCCTGTATATAGCCTCGTTACTGTTATTTTACTGCTGCTCTTTAACGATTTGTTATTTAAATGTTTTACTTATCTATTTTTTACTAATACTTATTTTTCTTAACTGCATTGTTGGTTAAGTGTTTGTAAGTAAGCATTTCACTGTAAGGTCTACTACACCTGTTGTATTCGGCAAATGTGACAAATGAAATTCGATTTGATGCACCTGATATGACCTCGCCTTCTGGATGATAGCGGGCTGTACAGGTAGTGGCTCAGGTGGTTGTTGTCCTTGATGATCTTTTTGGCCTTCTTGTGACATCAGGTACTGTAGGTGTACCAAGTGGTGATACAGCCTGACAGGATGCTCTCAATTATGCATCTGTAAAAGTTTGTGGGGGTTTTAGGTGACAAGCCAAATTTCTTCAGCCTCCTGAGGTTGAAGAGGTGCTGTTGCGTCTTCTTCACCACACTGTCTGTGTGGGTGGACCATTTCAGTTTGGCAGTGGTGTGTATGCCGAGGAACTTAACTTTCCACCTTCTCCACTACAGGTCTCGTCGATGTGGATAAGGGGGTGCTCTCTCTGGTGTTTCCTGAAGTCCACAATCATCTCCTTTGTTTTGATAACGTTGAGTGAGGGGTTATTTTCCTGGCCCCACACTCCCAGAGCCCTCACCTCTTCTCATCATTGTTGGTAATCAAACCTACTACCGTTGTGTCGTCTGAAAACTTGATGAATGAGTTGGAGTTGTGCTTGGCCACGCAGTCGGGTGAACAGGGAGTACAGGAGGGTGCTGAGCACAGACCCTTGTGGGGCCCCAGGATTGAGGATTAGCGAGGTGGAGGTGTTGTTTCCTCCCTTCACCACTTGGGGGCGGCCCGTCAGGAAGTCCAGGACCCAGTTGCACAGGGTGGGGTTCAGAGAGGGCCTTGAGCTTAATAATGAGCTTAGAGGGTTCTATGGTGTTGAATGCTAAGCTATAGTCCATGAACAGGTTTCTTACATAGGTATTCCTCTTGTCCAGATGTGATTGCATCGTCTGTGAATCTATTGGGGTGGTAAGCAAATTGAAGTGGATCTAGGGTGCCAGGTAAGGTAGAGGTGATATAATCCTTGACTAGTCTCTCAAAGCACTTCATGATGACAGAAGTGAGTGCTATGGGGCGATAGTAATTTAGTTCAGGTACCTTTGCTTTCTTGGGTACAGGAACAATGGTGGCCATCTTGAAGCATGTAGGGACTGGAGACTGGGATAGGGAGAGATTTGAATATGTCAGTAAACACTCCAGCCAGCTGGTCTGTGCATGCTCTGAGGATACAGCTAGGGATGCCTTCTGGGCCGGCAACCCTGCGAGGGTTAACACTCTTAAATGTCTTACTCACATCGGCCACGGAGAAGGAGAGCCCACAGTCCTTGGGAGCGGGCCGCATCGGTGGCACTGTGTTATCCTCAAAGCGGGCCAAGAAGGTGTTTAGCTTATCCGGAAGCAAGATGTCGGTGTCCGCGACGTGGCTGGTTTTCTTTTGTAGTCCGTGATTGTCTGTAGACCCTGCCACATACGTCTCGTGTCTGAGCTGTTGAATTGTGACTCCACTTTCTCTATACTGACGGTTTGCCTGTTTAATTGCCTTGCAGAGGGAATAACTACATTGTTTGTATTCTGCCATATTCCCAGTCAACTTGTCAGGGTTAAATGCAGTGATTCGCGCTTTCACTTTTCCGTTAATGCTGCCATCTGTCCACATGCCTCTGGTTGGGGTAGGTTTTAATAGTCACAGTGGGTACAGCATCTCCTATATACCTCCTTATAAACTCACTCACCGAATCAGCATATACGTTGGTTTTATTCTCTAAGGCTACCCGGAACATATCCCAGTCTGCGTCATCAAAACAATCTTGAAACGTGGATTCCGATTGGTCAGACCAGCGTTGAATAGTCCTTAGTACGGGTACTTCCTGTTTGAGTTCCTGCTTATAGGAAGGGAGGAGCAAAATGGAGTCGTGGTCAGATTTGCCGAAAGGACGGCAGGGGAGGGCCTTGTAGGCATCCCGGAAGTTGGAGTAACAGTGGTCGAATGTTTTAGCAGCGCGAGTACTACACTAGATATGTTGATAGAACTTCGGTAGTGTTTCCCTAAAATTTGCTTTGTTAAAATCCCCAGCCACAATAAATGCAACCTCAAGATATGTGGTTTCCAGTTTGCATAGTCCAGTGAAGTTCTTTGAGGGCCGTCATGGTATCGGTTTGAGGGGGGATATACACGGCCGTGGCTATAACCAAAGAAAATTGGGAGATAATACGGTCGGAATTTGATTGCGAGGTATTTTAGGTCAGGTGAACAAAAGGACTTGAGTTCCTGTATGTTATCACAATTACACCATGAGTCATTAATCATGAAACATTCACCCCTGCCCTTCTTCCCGGAGAGATATTTTTTCCTGTTTGCGCGATGAACTGAGAACCCAACTGGCTGGACCGACTCAGACAGTATATCCCGAGAAAGCCATGAAACAGAGTATGTTACAATCCCTGATCTCTGGAAAGAAACCCTCGCCCTGAGCTTGTCAACTTGAATATACGGAGACTGAACATTAGCGATGAATATACTCTGAAGCGGTGGGTGGGGTGCGTGCCTCCTAAGTCAGACTAGAAGACCACTCCGAGTACCTCTCCTCCGTCGGCGTTGTTTTGGGTCGGCCTCTGGAATCAGTTCAATTGCCCTGGGGGGTGCAAACAAAGGATCCGCTTCAGGAAAGTCGTATTCCTGGTCGTAATGCTGGTAGTGCTGGTGAGTTACCGCCACTCTGATATCCAACAGTTCTTCCCGGCTAAGAATGTAAGAAATAATACATACAAAAATGAAATACTGCAAAGTTTACTAAGAGCTAGAAGCGAGGCAGCCCTCTCTGTTGGCACAATTTCTGTGTATGAGTGTGTGTGTTATCTAGTCAAGAATTTCCAGAAGGTTTAAAACCAACTTCCCCTGACTTGTGTGTGATTACCTGAGGGTGTGTGTGTAATTGTATAACATTTCCCAAAAGTTAAAAACCTTTCCGCTTTTCATTGCACCCTAAAATAAGGGTGTGCACGTGTATGCAAATCCATGTTTTGCTCTGTGTGTGTCTTTTGTCTTTTGAGTCTCACATGACAAGACAGTGGAAGCAGCCATGAATCCATCAAACTGCAGTCTGGGAGCACAATGTCACTGCTAGACCACTGTACTTTTGGAAGAATAGAGGAAAACACTGGTCTTCGAAGAGTCCTTTGAGAGCAATGTGTCTATTGTCTTTACCAGTTTACCAGCATCACTATACTCATACCTGATTTACACTACAGTGCCAACCCGAACTGTACTGGGCTGGCTTGAATATCTTATTTACCATGTTGTTCTTTCCAGCACGGTTCCAGAAACGATGGTGGTAACTATGGTTGGTCTCAGTAGTTTTAGAAGGGTGTTAGATAAGCATCCCATTCATACAGAAACCTTTGGTGGCATACCTGTATAAAGTATGAAACCGATAACATCCTTGTTTTCTTACTCCTCTGCACCCCATATAACCCAGAGGAGCCCAGCTGTGAGGGAGGTGGGGTCATTAGGACAGGCTTCTCCCAGCCCACTCAGCCCAGAGAGCCTCAGCAGGTTGGTGCTTGTCGGGGCGTATCGTCTGGCTGCAGAGGCAAGAGTCAGAGAAATGAAAACATCTTAGAACATGTGTAATAGAAACCTCCATCCTTATCTTTGGAATTTATACTTGTGTGAGACAAGAAATGAACCTTCTCCGAACTGGAAATCCTCAAGGGACTGCATCATAACCCACTGGACACTGACGTCAATTCAACGTCTATTCCACGTTGGTTCATCTTCATTTCATTGAAACGACGTGGAAACAATCTTGATTCAACCAGTGTGTGCCCAGTGGAAAGTCCTTGTTATTGGTGCAAAAACTCTTGTGCGATGTCAAGAATTTGGCTCAGTGAAAAGGAAAATCAGAAGGGACAGGGAGACATCTACACAAAAGTACTACAGAAGCCAGGCTTTTGCAATAGAGTTGGAAGATTCCCTTATCATTCCCATACCATTGCATCTGTTTGTCAGCCCTCTGATCCTACAGAGGGAGACAAGAAGCCAAAAGTAAAATTGCACATTCCTGAACAGACCCCAGGATACTGTAGGCAGGTTGACACCCTGGAGGCAGAACTAAGCGATTTAACCTTAGATAGGCCAGCTGCAGTCCAAATTTATAAAAACAAAAATTATATTTTTGATCTTAACCTGCGCTGTTGTAGCCTGATCCTTGGCATGGTGGCCAACAGTACACCGGAGTCAGCAGGGGCTGTGTATAGTGGCCCCGGGCCCCCAGGATGTGTGTGTTTTTGAATGGGAGTGTATGTGGGGAGGGGAGGAGGTCGTAGGTATGTGTGTGTATATGAGTGTGTGTGAATGGGGGGGTAAGTGTAGTAGCCCGCTCACCGCAGGGCGAGACTGACCCGGGTGATAAGAAGTGTTCCTTCTCCCTCCATCATGTGGTTTCAAAGGGGAAACAGACGTCGGCTCAACATGTCTAACTAATCCCACTTCCTCTATGCCTGTTACTATTACCCTCTCTCTCCGCCTTGTCTCTCTCCTTTTCTGTCTTTGTGCTCCTGTCTTTCTTTCTTTTACGCTCTCTCTCCATCACCCTCACACACGTACAGACGCATGTGTGTGCAGATACTCTCACACACACACACACACACACACTGCTCAAAAAAATAAAGGGAACACTAAAATAACACATCCTAGATCTGAATGAATGAAATATTCTTATTAAATACTTTTTTCTTTAGGTAGTTGAATCTGCTGACAAAAAAATCACACAAATTATCAATGGAAATCAAAGGTATCAACCCATGGAGGTCTGGATTTGGAGTCACACTCAAAATGAAAGTGAAAAACCACACTACAGGCTGATCCAACTTTGATGTAATGTCCTTAAAACAAGTCAAAATGAGGCTCAGTAGTGTGTGTGGCCTCCACGTGCCTGTATGACCTCCCTACACCGCCTGGGCATGCTCCTGATGAGGTAGCGGATGGTCTCCTGAGGGATCTCCTCCCAGACCTGGACTAAAGCACCCGCCAAATCCTGGACAGTCTGTGGTGCAACGTGGCGTTGGTGGATGGAGCGAGACATGATGTCCCAGATGTGCTCAATTGGATTCAGGTCTGGGGAACGGGCGGGCCAGTCCATAGCATCAATGCCTTCCTCTTGCAGGAACTGCTGACACACTCCAGCCACATGAGGTCTAGCATTGTCTTGCATTAGGAGGAACCCAGGGCCACCAGCATATGGTCTCACAAGGGGTCTTAGGATCTCATCTCGGTACCTAATGGCAGTCAGGCTACCTCTGGCGAGCACATGTCGGGCCCTCATACCACCCTCATGGAGTCTGTTTCTGACCGTTTGAGCAGACACATGCACATTTGTGGCCTGCTGGAGGTTGTTTTGCAGGGCTCTGGCAGTGCTCCTCCTGCTCCTCCTTGCACAAAGGCGGAGGTAGCGGTCCTGCTGCTGGGTTGTTGCCCTCCTACGGCCTCTTCCACGTCTCCTGATGTACTGGCCTGTCTCCTGGTAGCGCCTCCATGCTCTGGACACTACGCTGACAGACACAGCAAACCTTCTTGCCACAGCTCGCATTGATGTGCCATCCTGGATGAGCTGCACTACCTGAGCCACTTGTGTGGGTTGTAGACTCCGTCTCATGCTACCACTAGAGTGAAAGCACCGCCAGCATTCAAAAGTGACTAAAACATCAGCCAGGAAGCATAGGAACTGAGAAGTGGTCTGTGGTCACCACCTGCAGAACCACTCCTTTATTGGGGGTGTCTTGCTAATTGCCTATAATTTCCCACCTGTTGTCCTACCATTTGCACAACAGCATGTGAAATTTATTGTCAACCAGTGTTGCTTCCTAAGTGGACAGTTTGATTTCACAGAGGTGTGATTGACTTGCAGTTACATTGTGTTGTTTAAGTGTTCCCTTTATTTTTTTGAGTAGTGTATATATAATGACCCTCTGGAGCAAGGGTCTGTTGAGGGTAATTGATGGCTTCCTGCCCAGCACTGTGAATAACATGCCAGTGAGCCTGTCTCTCCCTGACCACAGGACTAACAGTACTGCCAGGCCCAGACCTCTGTGTGTGTTTGACAGCCCAGGCCTATGTGGTGGATAGGGGGCTTCCTGTCATATTTCACCCCACACTGAGGCCCTCCAATCTGGGCAGGACAGAGGCACAGGACTAGGTCCCATAGGAAAGAGGGACTCCAACACTCAAACTCTGGCTGTGGAGAGATTATACTCTATTTCTCTCTCTCTCACACACACAGTGGCAGGGTTATCTTGATGACACACTATAGAATATGTGACAGCCAGGCACTCTCAGCTGCAAGCTGTGAGTTGTCCTCTGTATCTGTTGTCATGAGCCTCTTGCACAACCATGACACGAGCACACACACTCTCCCCTGCACTGTGGAGCTCCTAGTTCAAACAAAGTCCTGTTCCAGCACGGTTGTGGACCACACAGCATGTCCCATAATCAACCAACTCTGGAAGTACCATTCTAATCTTTCTCTGTTGTGTGCTCCTGTTCCTTAGTTACCCGTTGCTGCGGTTTCCTGCGTTAATCACGTTTCCCTGGCAACCATGCCCATCCCAATGTCTGCGATCCTGCTGTGGTTTTTCTGGGCCTGTCCCAAGGTTGCCCCTCCCCCACCCAGCCACCCACTCAGCCGCACTCCACTCCACTCCACTCTGCTCTGCTCAGCTCCTCAGGGGGAAGGCAGGGCACTGAGAGGGTGGTGCCCACACACACAAATGTACGCATACACACGCACGCACACACTTGCACGGACAACACACACACAAACAAACAGGGCTTCCGAGTGCACTACACCTGTGACCTGGTAAATTCGCACACACACGCACACACACACACACACACACACATACACCAGGTGCTTTTCTGTAGGCTATTGTTAATTGAGCCTCACAGCTACAGTATCAAAGAAAAAATGAATACTCCCGTGTGTAACTGTGTTAAATCTGGTGCTTTGTTGCAATTCTCCAAGGAGACGCCAACACAACAAAAGCAGTTTCTGGGCTTCGACTATTACTACCATATACTCTCTATCACTACCATTCACTCTATCACTACCATTCACTCTCTATCACTACCATTCACTTTCTACAACTACCGTTCATTATCTACTACTACCATTCACTTTCTACAACTACCGTTCATTATCTATAAATACCATTCAATATCTACCACTACCATTCACTCTCTATCAATACCATTCACTATCTACTATTACCATTGGTTATCTACTACTACTGTTCATTATCTATAAATACCATTCACAATCTACCACTACCATTCATTATCTACCACTACCATTCAATATCTACCACTACCATTCAATATCTACCACTACCATTCAATATCTACCACTACCATTCATTATCTACCACTACCATTCAATATCTACCACTACCATTCAATATCTACCACTACCATTCAATATCTACCACTACCATTCAATATCTATCACTACCATTCAATATCTACCACTACCATTCACTCTCTATCAATACCATTCACTATCTACTATTACCATTTGTTATCTACTACTACTGTTCATTATCTATAAATACTATTCACAATCTACCACTACCATTCATTATCTACCACTACCATTCACTATCTACCACTACCATTCACTATCTATCACTACCATTCACTATCTATTACTACCATTCACTATACACTACTACCATTCACTATCTACTACTACCATTCACTATCTACTACTACCGTTCATTATCTCTAAATACCATTCACTATCTACCACTACCATTCACTATCTACTACTACCACTCACTATCTACTACTACCATTCACTATCTACTACTACCATTCACTATCTACCACTACCATTCACTCTCTACCACTACCATTCACTCTCTACCACTACCATTCACTCTCTACCATTACCATTCACTCTCTACCACTACCATTCACTCTCTACCACTACCATTCCCACTCTACCACTACCATTCCCACTCTACCACTACCATTCCCACTCTACCACTACCATTCCCACTCTACCACTACCATTCCCACTCTACCACTACCATTCCCACTCTACCACTACCATTCACTCTCTACCACTACCATTCACTCTCTACCACTACCATTCACTATCTACCACTACCATTCACTGTCTACCACTACCATTCACTCTCTACCACTACCATTCACTCTCTACCACTACCATTCACTATCTACCACTACCATTCACCGTCTATTACTTCCATTCACTGTCTATTACTTCCATTCACTGTCTACTGCTACCATTCATTATCTACTACTACCATTCACTATCTATCATTACCATTCACTATCTACTACTACTGTTCATTATCTTTAAATACCATTCACTATCTATCACTACCATGCACTAATTATCACTACCATTCACTATATATCACTACCATTCAATATCTACCACTACCATTCACTCTCATTGAGATTACTTGTTTAAGGTCAAATTCAAACAATGGGATACTAAAACAATATTCTACTAATCAGACAGAGACATGCTGACTTTTTGAGCTGCACTTGCACTCATGTAACACCAGTGGGCAGTGCTGCACAAACATTCTCCATACATATTGGCTGCAGAGACAATGGTTTTGGATCAGGAGATGCTTTTATGTAGTTTTGTGGCAGGGTAGGGTTGGGGGATGAATAAACCAATACATGATTTATCTTGTACAAAATGCCCGTATGGAAAATATTCCTTCAATCTTTTATAACATATGTTATAAGGCTACTGTTCCCAAGAATCACACCATCGTCTACTCAATCTACTGTATCAGCCATGGGTAGGACAGAGAGGTAGCTTCTGCATCACTTCGAATTAAAGGGAGCAGCAGGACAGGAGCCTTGGGCCATAATTCACTGGTCAATAGCAGGCCTATAGGCTATATATGTAGTATCCACTGAGCATACAAAATATTAGGAACACCTGCTCTTTCCATGACATAGACTGACCATGTGAATCCAGGTGAAAGCTATGACACCTTATTGATGTCACTTATTAAATCCACTTCAATCAGTGTAGATGAAGAGGAGGAGACAGGTTAAAGAATGATTTTTAAGCTTTGAGACAATTGAGACATGGATTGTGTGCCATTCAGAGGTTGAATGGGCAAGACAAATTATTGAAGTTCCTTTGAATGGGATGTAGTAGTAGATGCCAGGGGCACCTGTTTGAGTGTGTCAAGATCTGCAATGCTGCTGGGTTTTTCACGCTTGTGTATCAAGAATGGTCCAAATCCAAAGGACATCCAGCTAACTTGACACAACTGTGGGAAGCAGCGCAGTCAACATGGGCCAGCATCCCTGTTGAATTCTTTCGACACCTTGTAGAGTCCATGCCCTGACAAATTGAGGCTGTTCTGAGGGCAACAGGGGGTGCAACTCAATATTGGAAAGGTATTCCTAATGTTTTGTACACTCAGTGTATATGTGCTGTATGCAGGTTCAATGATCACAGCAGTGTGTAGACATGCTTTACATACATGATATGTGTGCCATGATACGTTTGTTTGTTTTTGTGTGTATGTTGAGATTGGAAGACCCTTACATCACCTGCGGCTGCCGGGGTATGTGCTCTATTAACAGTCCGTAGAGGACGAGCACTAGAATCAAACATGGCCTTCACAGACGGTCTTTTCTGTGGGCGTGGGAGGGCAGGGTTCAGGGTCAAGGCGCCACCTGCGACTTAGGAACTGTAAGAGTTCCTGACTCTATTGGAACAGATGAGAAAGGTGTGGGATGGTCAACTCCACAAGAGTGATATTATATAAATATTTACATTTTCACAACAGATGGCTCATCCAATCTTCTCAGGACAACCATGTTTGCACAGTAAGTCCACATGCAGATCAGGAGAGATGAGACAAGAGATAAAGAGACTGAGATATGCAATGAAAAGTAGAAGAGAGAGTATAAAGAAGGGTTGAGTTGATTAAAGTGGATTGCAGAGAGAGATGAGTTTCGTCTAAGAGGGAATGAAGGAGGGTTGACAAGGTGAGCCCCCAGGGTACAGCTGTTGATGAATGGGGGTCAGAGAGGGCTGAGAGAGACAGGCTGGGGGCAGAGAACAGGTATACAGGGAAAATACTACCGAAGCACCCCCACTTCTCTGTCTCATTCTCTCCTCCCTCTCTCACACACACACCAGACCAGACCAGACCAGACCAGACCACTGACTGAGTCAGAGAAAAATAGGGACAAATAACATTTGGTGTTGTTCAAAAGGATAGATATCCATCAGTAGGTACAGTCTAAGGGGTGTGACCAGTCTGTTTTTAAAACATGGTGTGCTGTATTTTAACATCAGTATAGTTGTGGATTAGCATGTAAATTACAGATAATTACATTATTTTGCATACTTTATGTCATTATTGTGTATGTAAACAACTGTTTGTTATTTTTTTAAATCTCCTTTTTGTGTAACTCTGTAAGCACTGACTGCACACACACACACACACATTGACAAACCACTGGAATTTTACTATGAAGAAACGGAAATATCGAGCCATGGTTTACAAAGATAAACTAAAATCAATGAGGCAAATCTCCAAGTCTGGGCTATGATGTAATCACTGTTAACAGCAATCACAACAGGTTACACAGAGAAAGGGATAGGGCTTAGCGCCAGAGGGAGAGTAGGATGAAAAGAGGAAGGAGGGGGGGCTTGTTCAGAACCTGGACAGGGGGCTTGTCCTTTTTAATTACAGCTAAATGAACTTGCTGACATTAATAATAATTTGGTGCGTGCTTATATTTGTCCTATTTCACACATGTACAAGTGTGTATTAATACTGTGTTTTTTGATATCCTAACGCCCTTTGAGACACTCTCTGAGAGTCGGGTCACGGTCAGGGTCACCATTGTTCAGCGCCCCTGGAACAATTAGGGTTACGTGCCTTGCTCAAGGGCACATCAACAGATTTTTCACCTTGTCTTCTAGGGGATTCGAACTAGAGAACTTTTGGTTACTGTCCCAACGCTCTAACTGCTAGGCTACCTGCTGTGTGAAAGCTTGTGTAAAATGACTCACCTCCACACTCCTGCTTGGGTCCGCTCTCACCCCACCCCATCCCTACACCCAAGCCCCATCAAGGCAGCTGCACGGGAGGCATACGTCGGCCCTGACCTAGGGGCATGGCTTGATAGGCTGGCTGAGGTCAGAGGTCATGTGAGTCAATAGGTTATGTGACATCTTCCTTAGACAGATGGACTCAATGTGTAGCTTAGCAAGCTGATAAAGGCTTGTGTGTGTGTGTGTGTGTGTGTATAGGCCTATGTGTGTTTCTCATAGTGTGGAAGAATCTGTGTTGGTCATTCTCATGATTATTTATCCTGTCCTTGAATCTCAGGCAATCCCTGGACTACTGTGCCTGGCCTGCACACCCGGGGACATGGTGGAACAGAGACAATCTCCTAATTCTCACAATTGTATTTTCTGTCTCCCTCTCTCTCACACACACCACACACACACATAGCATGAGAACAACCAAGCACACACAACATACACACAGATGTTTTATTATCACATACACCAGATAGGTGCAGTGAAATGTGTTGTTTTACAGAGTCAGCCTTAGTATTATGACATCACACACACCAGACCTGGGTTCAAATACATCTCTACTTGAGTATTATATATTTTCAAATACACAGCCCAAAACAAGTACTTTTATCTAAGTATTTAAATGGTTACAAATAGTGTACCAAATTGTTTGAGTATACTATTTTCCAATACCTGGGTTAAATGCATGGGAGTATATTTGAGTATGTGTATTTGAGCATTTTCAAATACTTTCCAAGTGATTTTCCAAATACATTCAAATATTAAACTAATTGTCTTTTCAAATAAAATAGATTCGAAGTAGGCATTCAGATATATGTGAAAGTAATTGAGATAGGAAATATAATTTGAACCCAGGTCTGACACTCACATATTCACAAAAGCACATGCCCACCCCACCTACACACACTGCACACTGATACTCCGTTGTCAAGCTCTAGAGTATGTCTGTTTGACTGGTAGGGACAAGCCTACCCAGCGCTCGTAGATTTGCATATTTTCATCAGGGTAGGGGGGGTTTAGGGGAGGCAGTGCCCTGCTCCGAGTGGGGGGATGGGACAATGCTGAGCTGAGCCTGTACGCTCCCTCCCTTCCCGCCTGCAGCAAGGAAACAGGAAAAAGTGATGTGAGAGGGAAAGGGCGAGAAGCAGGGAGGGAGAGGGTGAGTGTAGAGGTGAACTCACAGCTCAGAAGGCTGTCCCCTGTAGCTCTGTGTGAGGACCATACTCTGGCCTGCTCTGCCAAATCCAATGGAGACGAGAATCCCACTGGATATCTCTGTTCTACACTCTACACACAAGACTGCATCACACACAGATGCATTTGAGAAACATAGCTTTTGGATTACCCAAACTCACTAATGTAATCGGATTACTGAAGACGAACCCTGAGAAGATCTATATACAAAAATGATAAATGTTTTTAATGCTGAATTAAATGTCATTGAGAAAACAAAGGTGTCATACTGCATTTTATTCCCGCAAACATCCTTTCTGAATTTGAAAAAGTATATTTTTGTTGTTGCTGGTAATGTAACTGATTACAACTACAGTGCCTTGCGAAAGTATTCGGCCCCCTTGAACTTTGCGACCTTTTGCCACATTTCAGGCTTCAAACATAAAGATATAAAACTGTATTTTTTTGTGAAGAATCAACAACAAGTGGCACGCCCAATTTTTCAGTTTTTGATTTGTTAAAAAAGTTTGAAATATCCAATAAATGTCGTTCCACTTCATGATTGTGTCCCACTTGTTGTTGATTCTTCACAAAAAAATACAGTTTTATATCTTTATGTTTGAAGCCTGAAATGTGGCAAAAGATCGCAAAGTTCAAGGGGGCCGAATACTTTCGCAAGGCACTGTACGTAATCAGTTACTGATTACAGTTATGTAATTACAGAAATCAGTTACTCCCCAACCCTGACCATGTCTTGTCTGTAATTACCCTGTGCACAACAGCATTGTTAGTAATGAATATTACAGAGGTTTACTTATGGAGTAGACGTTCCATAATGTCTCCTTGGAGCTACAGTTGTTTTAGATTGATACTGTATGAAAAAATAATGGATTAATGAAGAGCTGTATGGGGCCCTGGAGCATGAGGTGCCGTCTTGTTTAGTTTTCTACGTAAGATGGATGGAAGGTTGTTAAATAGCCATTATGGCCTGCTGTACAGGCCTCAGACACCACACTTATCACAGCCATGGTTATGGATCAGTGGGTGGACTGTACACTAGCCTAACATCTCGTAACCAACTGGGCCTTTGGTGCCGAGCCTACCTGTGGGATGCAGTCTTGAATGGATGGCAGAGACATTAGATTTATTTATTTCACCTTTATTTAACCAGGTAGGCAAGTTGAGAACAAGTTCTCATTTACAACTGCGACCTGGCCAAGATAAAGCAAAGCAGTTAGACACATACAACAACACAGAGTTACACATGGAGTAAAACAAACATACAGTTAATAATACAGTAGAAAAATAAGTCTATATACGATGTGAGCAAATGAGGTGAGATAAGGGAGGTAAAGGCAAAAAAAAGGCTATGGTGGCGAAGTAAATACAATATAGCAAGTAAAACACTGGAATGGTAGATTTGCAGTGGAAGAATGTGCAAAGTAGAAATAAAAATAATGGGGTGCAAAGGAGCAATATAAATAAATACAGTAGGGGAAGCGGTAGTTGTTTGGGCTAAATTATAGATGGGCTATGTACAGGTGCAGTAATCTGTGAGCTGCTCTGACAGCTGGTGCTTAAAGCTAGTGAGGGAGATAAGTGTTTCCAGTTTCAGAGATTTTTGTAGTTCGTTCCAGTCATTGGCAGCAGAGAACTGGAAGGAGAGGCGGCCAAAGGAAGAATTGGTCTTGGGGGTGACCAGAGAGATATACCTGCTGGAGCGCGTGCTACAGGTGGGTGCTGCTATGGTGACCAGAGAACTGAGATAAGGGGGGACTTTACCTAGCAGGGTCTTGTAGATGACCTGGAGCCAGTGGGTTTGGCGACGAGTATGAAGTGAAGGCCAGCCAACGAGAGCGTACAGGTCACAGTGGTGGGTAGTATATGGGGCTTTGGTGACCAAACGGATGGCACTGTGATAGACTGCATCCAATTTATTGAGTAGGGTATTGGAGGCTATTTTGTAAATGACATCGCCGAAGTCGAGGATCGGTAGGATGGTCAGTTTTACGAGGGTATGTTTGGCAGCATGAGTGAAGGATGCTTTGTTGCGAAATAGGAAGCCCAATTATAGATTTAACTTTGGATTGGAGATGTTTGATGTGAGTCTGGAAGGATAGTTTACAGTCTAACCAGACACATAGGTATTTGTAGTTGTCCACATATTCTAAGTCAGAACCGTCCAGAGTAGTGATGTTGGACAGGCAGGCAGGTGCAGGCAGCGATCGGTTGAAGAGCATGCAATTGGTGTTACTTGAATTTAAGAGCAGTTGGAGGCCACGGAAAGAGAATTGTATGGCATTGAAGCTCGTCTGGAGGGCTGTTAACACAGTGTCCAAAGAAGGGCCAGAAGTATACAGAATGGTGTCGTCTGCGTAGAGGTGGATCAGAGACTCACCAGCAGCAAGAATGACATCATTGATGTATACAGAGAAGAGAGTCGGCCCAAGAATTTAACCCTGTGGCACCCCCATAGAGACTGCCAGAGGCCCGGACAACAGGCCCTCCGATTTCACACACTGAACTCTATCAGAGAAGTAGTTGGTGAACCAGGCGAGGCAATCATTTGAGAAACCAAGGCTATCGAGTCTGCCGATGAGGATGTGGTGATTGACAGAGTCGAAAGCCTTTTGCAAGGTCAATTAATACGGCTGCACAGTATTGTTTCTTATCGATGGCGGTTAAGATATCGCTTAGGACCTTAAGCGTGGCTGAGGTGCACCCATGACCAGCTCTGAAACCAGATTGCATAGCGGAGAAGGTGCGGCGGGATTCTAAATGGTCAGTAATCTGTTTGTTGAATTGGCTTTCGAAGACCTTAGAAAGGCAGGGTAGGATAGATTTTTGTCTGTAGCAGTTTGGGTCAAGAGTGTCCCCCCCTTTGAAGAGCTGCTTTCCAATCTTTGGGAATCTCAGATGACACGAAAGATAGGTTGAACAGGCTAGAGATGGCAGGAAGGTGCTAGACAGAAGTCTTTACAGTAAAGTCACATGATTTATTCACAGCACGGTGATAATGTTCAGCAGTTGACTTGGATACATACAAATGGATCCACAAAAACACAAGAAAAAGTTAGAGTATATAGCTGTCTTAAAAACACTCTTCCCAGTGTAGGGCCTACAGCTTACATCAAGTATCTCGCAAGCACATTTTGCCCTGAAGGTTTGCAACAGACTGGCATAAATAGCCTACCAGTTGGTAAACTACTACCTGGATTGGGTCGTACCAGCTCACTTCACAGTGTGGGGGACATTGTCTCTCTAAAATCACAGTATTACTCACATAATAAATTGAATGACATTCTTAATTAGTTAGCATAGAACAAAATACCCACATAATCAATCAACAAAAAAGAATACAGAGCCCGTACATGTATATTATCAAAATAACAAACATGGAGAAACTAAACCCTTGCCCCAAAATTGGCGCTTCCGAACCAAAATGAATATGCACCCAACATGGCGCATTGCCTCCCCCTATAGAACTAGGTTGAAGAGTCATTAAGTCATTAAAACTCGTTTTTCAACCACTCCACAAATGTCTTATTAATAAATAGTTTTGGCAAATGGGTTAGGACATCTACTTTGTGCATGACACAAGTAATTTTTCCAACAATTGTTTACAGACAGATTATTTCACTCACAGCTCACTGTATCACAATTCCAGTGGGTCAGAGGTTTACATACACTAAGTTGACTGTGCCTTTTAAACAGCTTGGAAAATTCCAGAAAATGATGTCATGGCTTTAGAAGCTTCTGTTAGGCTAATTGACATAATTTGAGTCAATTGGAGGTGTAATGAAAATGAAAAGAAATCAGCCAAGACCTCAGAAAAAATTGTAGACCTCTACAAGTCTGGTTCATCCTTGGAAGCAATTTCCAAATGCCTGAAGGTACCACGTTCATTGGTACAAACAATAGTACGAAATTATAAACACCATGGGACCTCGCAGCCGTCATACCGCTCAGGAAGGAGACGCGTTCTGTCTCCTAGAGATGAACGTACTTTGGTGCGAAAAGTGCAAATCAATCCCAGAACAACAGCAAAGGAACTTGTGAAGGTGCTGGAGGAAACAGGTACAAAAGTATCTATATCCACAGTAAAACGAGTCATATATCGACACAACCTGAAAGGCCACTCAGCAAGGAAGAAGCCACTGCTCCAAAACAGCCATAAAAAAGCCAGACTACGGGTTGCAACTGCACATGGGGACAAAGATCCTACTTTTTGGAGAAATGTCCTCTGCGTACTATTATGTAAACTTCTGACCCACTGGGAATGTGATGAAATAAATAAAAGCTGAAATAAATCACTCTCTCTACTATTATTCTGACATTTCACATTCTTAATTGAGAATGTGGATGAGCTATAGTCAAGGATGAGGATGAGCTATAGTCAATGAACAGCATTCTTACATAGGTATTCCTTTTGTCCAGATGGGACAGGGCAGTGTGCAGTGCGTTGGCAATTGCATTGTCTGTGGACCTATTGGGGCAGTATGCAAATTGAAGTGGGTCTAGGGTGTCAGGTAATGTAGAGGTGATATGATCCTTAACTAGCCTCTCAGAACACTTCCTAATGACAGAAGTGAGTGCTACGGGGCGATAGTCATTTAGTTCAGTTACCTTTGCTCACTTGGGTACAGGAACAATTATGGACATCTTGAAGCAAGTGGGGACAGCAGACTTCAATATGTCCGTAAACACTCAAGCTAGCTGGTCTGTGCATGCTCTGAGGACACGGTTAGTGAGGCCGTCTGGGTCGGCAACCTTGCAAGGCTTAACACTCTTAAATGTCTTACTCATGTCAGCCATGGAGAACGAGAGCTCACAGTCCTTGTAAGTGGGCCGCATCGGTGGCACTGTGTTATCCTCAAAGTGGGCGAAGAGCAAGACGTCGGTGTCCCCGACATGGTTGGTTTTCCCTTTGTAATCCATGATTGTCTGTAGACCCTGCCACATATGTCTCATGTCTGAGCCGTTGAATTCTGACTCCACTTCACTTGTCAGTGTTCCAAATGGGACATTATTTTTCTCTTTTTACTTAAACTTGCAAACATCATCAGATAGCACTGGAATGACATTCACATTCATGGGATGGGTGGCCAAAAATAACTAACTGAAGGCCACACCCCCATTGAGCCACGAATATGATCGCATTGAGGCATACTGTATGTCTCTGTGCTTCTATGGCTATATGCACCATGCCTACATCATTTGTTCATTTACCAAACAAGTTCATAATCTAGTGCCTTTATCACAGTCGTGTTGACTGTATTTTAGCTTTAATTAACTTTAAAAATACAACATTTTCTCTCAGCCTCATTGCAAAATGTATAGACTTGCAGGAAGGTAGCTGTTCTATATTTTTCTATATTTTCTTTTTGATTTCGGCACATTTGAAAATGTGGCACTGAATCCCCGATGTGGCACTGTTTCAGTATTGTCTCAATGAAGAGTTAAGCGTTCAACTAGCCATGTGATATGTAGGCATAGTTACAACCACTGTCATAGTACAGATGAAGCCTGAGCTGGAATGTGAAGCTAACTGAAGCTGGCTAGATAGAAAACCCTGAGTAGATCTAGCTTCAATCGTAGTATAGCCCTCTGGGAGCATTGGACACGTGGGAAACATAATTAGCTGCCAATTAACATTTCTAAAGTGTGTCATTAATTGCTTTTAACTACTGCAAAAGGCATAATAATTAGCAGGCCACATAAACTGAGTTTGAATAAACTTTCTGAAACCCCACATTCTTGTGTGAACGCAATTGACGGTGATGGTGAAACGAAACAAACACAGAACCGAGCTGCTCAAATCTCCAACCACAATAAGGACTAGAACCTAAAAAGGGTATTCAGCTATCCCTATAGGAGAACCCTTGGATAACTATTTGTGGTTCCAGGTTCCTTTGGGTTCCATGTAAAACCCCTTCCAGAGGGTTCTACATGGAACCAAAAAGGATTCTACCTGGAAGAAAAAAATGGTTCTACTTTTGTGACAGGCGAAGAACCCTTTTGGAACCCTTCTTTCTAATAGTGTAGGCCTATATATGTTAGGAAATGGGTTTGATAAGCAAATAATGACAATAAATACTGAGGTTATCCTCATACAGCGTAATAACAAATGTTTAGGAATGAATTCGGCAAGAGGTAGTCAATCAAACTAATCCATTAATGAATGAAAATTGTGTTCTCTTCTCACTGTGCGAGGCTGGTGCTAGGCTGCATTGTCACAACAACTATTTGAGGAAGAAAGAATAAGTCTGCCTGCATTTAATATTTCACCAGGGACGGCACAGATATATTTTTGATAAGTGAACCCTGGGCAAGAAAAGCAGCCTATTTTTCATTACACAACAGTAACGGGGCTACATTTATTTAGTCAAATATCTATGGATTATTTTCTACTGCATACACAGCGTTCCATCTGCACTGCATAGAACATAGGCCTATAGATATTTATCATAGAACCAACAGATCTATCGTAGAACCTACCGATATATCTTACCAGCAATCATATACAGCTTCCTTGTAATGTAGGTCCTACTATAAACCTACACCTTGGAGCAACATGCCAAAACAGATATTGATCTGTTTGGTTTCCTGATTTCTATATGTGTCCTAGATGGTGATGTATGGCTGAAAGCGTCAGAATATTGAATCAGTCAGACTGACTGACTGCTTGACTGGGGTTGGGCCAGCAACTGAAATGGCGCTGGTTCGAATACCCAAGATGACAAGGTGAAAAATCGGTCGATGTGCCCTTGAGCAAGGCACTTAACCATAATTGGATCCAGGGGTGCTGTACTACTATGGCTGACCCTGTAAAAAACACATTTCACTGCAGCTATCCGGTGTATGTGATAATAAAACATGTTTTTTTTTGTTTGTTTTTTTGGTACAGTATACAGTAGGTCTGCTATTGAGAGACATAGATCTGGTACACAGCACAGAGACCTCCTCAGTGACACAGTTCAACCTGTGGGTTATTTCTATATGTTTCGACGCTCTAACTGTTTCCATCGTTTGTGGCTGTCTCTCTGAGGTTGTGTCTGTGTGTGTCTGTATATGTCTGTGCATGTGCGTGTGCATGACAGTATACCATCATAATAAATAACATCCCCAGATTTATTTACAGAGCTGTGTAAATCAATGTGTGTGTGTGTGTGTGTGTATGTCTGCATCCATGTATGCAAGTGTGTGTGCTGGTATGTTGTTGGTGTGTGACAGTCGTTCCTAGGACCCTGCCTGCACACACAGACAGGCAGAGACAGGATGGCAGGGATCAGGCGTCCTGACCGCCCACTTGCAGTCCCTCCAGCTGACTGCCGTCATGGCAACGCAGAGCTCCATCTAGCCGAGTAAGTGAGGCAAGGAAAGGGAGCAGAGCAGCGAGGTCGTGTGTGTGTGTTAGTGTGTGTGCGTGTGTGTGTGTGTGTAGCCAGGAGCAGGACAGCCTCAGCAGGCAGGCAGGGGGATGCATCAGCCACCGGCCCAGGGGCAGACACCAGCCACAGTCTCTGTGTGCCTGTCTTTTAATATGTGTGTGCGGATGTGTGTGTGTGTGTCTATATTTCTCTATTCTACATTTCCATTTTTGATTCCGTCTTTGATTCTTGTAGTCTTTTGACATTCTGAGTGTAGGATTTCAGCTTTGAAAGTCTGTGTGTGTCTGTAGGGGTAAGGGGGTTAGCTTGATTTGACTTGCTTTAGGTCAGGGGGAGGAAGACATGCTCTCTCCGGGAGGGGGGGGGGGTGCGTGTGCGGGCAGATTGGGGATACTGAACAGGTCAGTATGGGGTTGATTTTTAATCTCAACGAAATCCGGTTAGGAGAAGATAATATCTCCATTATTTCTGAGGAAGGGCTTTGTGTTTGTGTGTGTGTGCGCAAGACAATGTTTGTTCTGCATACTACTAATTAAGAGATAGGATCATCCTCTGTTCAATTTAGACTCAATAACTCCCCACTGTGCAAATCATCCTATTAATAACCATAAACAAACAAACCTCAATAGCATTTCCACTTATGGAATCATATTGTCAGTTTCTATATACATTCCTCATTTTCATAGCACATGTGTGGCCTACTGAGGTCGCCTATCATTGATTTATTTTCGGGATAGTTTCAGTCATTTGCCGTTTTAACATTTTCATTGGACATGTGAGGATAAATAAAGACTTTATGGAGATGAATTGTAGATATCGACTAGAGTTGGGGTTTATATGTGGTAGAAGTATATTGCTCTGTGTAGTGTGAAGGCCTATCCCACTGGGCACACCACGTCATTTCAAAGTGGATATTTGGTTGAGACGTTGATCAATGAGATTTCAACCTTTAGTAACCCACTCGAAAAGACTGCCAGAAGTTTGTGGAATTGCCAATGTGTTATCACTATGATTTCAACCATCTTAAAGCACAACCAAATTCCAATGGAAAAACAATGTCTGTTTGTTTGTTTAACCATCTAAATGTGTTATCTCAGCTTAATCTAATAGCACATCCAAATGACCTGGATTCAGTGGTGTAAAGTACTTAAATAAAAATACTTAAAAGTACCACTTAAGTAGTTTTTGGGGGTATATTTACCCTTACTATTTATATTTTGGACAACTTTTACTTTTACTTCACTACATTCCTAAAGAAAATAATGTACTTTTTACTCCTTACATTTTCCCTGACACCCAAAAGTACTCGTTACATTTTGAATGATTAGCAGGACAGGAAAATGGTCCAATTCACACACTTATCAAGAGAACATCCCTGGTCATCCCTACTGCCTCTGACCTGGCGGACTCACTAAACGGAGAACATCCCTGGTCATCCCTACTGCCTCTGACCTGGCGGACTCACTAAACAGAGAACATCCCTGGTCATCCCTACTGCCTCTGACCTGGCGGACTCACTAAACAGAGAACATCCCTGGTCATCCCTACTGCCTCTGATCTGGAGGACTCACTAAACAGAGAACATCCCTGGTCATCCCTACTGCCTCTGACCTGGCGAACTCACTAAACAGAGAACATCCCTGGTCATCCCTACTGCCTCTGATCTGGAGGACTCACTAAACAGAGAACATCCCTGGTCATCCCTACTGCCTCTGACCTGGCGGACTCACTAAACAGGGAACATCCCTGGTCATCCCTACTGCCTCTGATCTGGAGGACTCACTAAACACAGAACATCCCTGGTCATCCCTACTGTCTCTGACCTGGCCGACTCACTAAACAGAGAACATCCCTGGTCATCCCTACTGCCTCTGACCTGGCGGACTCACTAAACAGAGAACATCCCTGGTCATCCCTACTGCCTCTGACCTGGCCGACTCACTAAACAGAGAACATCCCTGGTCATCCCTACTGCCTCTGACCTGGCGGACTCACTAAACAGAGAACATCCCTGGTCATCCCTACTGCCTCTGACCTGGCAGACACACTAAACAGAGAACATCCCTGGTCATCTTTACTGCCTCTGACCTGGCCGACTCACTAAACAGAGAACATCCCTGGTCATCCCTACTGCCTCTGACCTGGCGGACTCACTAAACAGAGAACATCCCTGGTCATCCCTACTGCCTCTGACCTGGCCGACTCACTAAACAGAGAACATCCCTGGTCATCCCTACTGCCTCTGACCTGGCGGACTCACTAAACAGAGAACATCCCTGGTCATCCCTACTGCCTCTGACCTGGCAGACACACTAAACAGAGAACATCCCTGGTCATCCCTACTGCCTCTGACCTGGCCGACTCACTAAACAGAGAACATCCCTGGTCATCCCTACTGCCTCTGACCTGGCGGACTCATTAAACAGAGAACATCCCTGGTCATCCCTACTGCCTCTGACCTGGCGGACACACTAAACACAAATTACTCATTTTGTAAATGATGTCTGAGTGTTGGAGTGTGCCCCTGGCTATCCGTAAATGAATAAAACATGAAAATGGTGCTGTCTAGTTTGCTTAATATAACGAATTTGAAATGATTTATCCTTTTACAATTGATACTTAAATGTATTTGAGCAATTACATTTACTTTTGATACTGTACATTTGTACATCTGTACATTTAAAATCAAATACTTTTAGACTTTTACTCCAATGGTATTTTACTGGGTCACTTTCACTTTTACTTGAGTCATTTCCCATTAAGGTATCTTTACTTTTACTCAAGTATGACAATTGGGTACTTTCTCCACCACTGCTTGGATTGCAGTTGAACTTACATAGTGCAAGTGATCAATGCTGTTGTAAATTCTGCACAGATTATTATAGCAATTATGAACATCTCCATAGACCTGCAACCTATGAACACGCTCTCTATGAGAACATAAGAAGAAATGTATAGTCACCTCAAAATGTGGCCATGGATGTGTTACTCATTTTAAGGTTGAATAACACCAACAATTTATTATTTACAATGACCGCCTACCGGGGAACAGTGGGTTATTTAGAGGCAGAACGACAGACCTTGTCAGCTTGGGGATTTGATCCAGCAACCTTTAGGTTACTGGCCCAACGCTCTAACCACTAGGCTACGTGCCGCCATGTCATAATATGTCATAACAGCTGACATAACTTGTCATAACCTGTCATAATATGGTCATAACACTGTCATGACACATATTTACACTTGTTGTGACATATATTGTGTTATTGTATGGCTGGTTATGACACCTACTTAATAAGTGTTAAAACCCAAATTTTTTCAAATTAGCTTTTTCCCTACAAAAGAGGTTTACTTTTGTTTGAAAGTTTTATTTCTTAAATCCTTCGTTGTTGATGTGATGAATTCTTTACAGTGTTTCTTTCATCATATTCACCCCCAAAGCCAATTCCTCATTTGGCCGCCTTTCATTCCAGTTCTCTGCTGCCAATGACTGGAACGAATTGCAAAAATCACAGAAGCTGGAGACTCAAATCACTAACTTTAAGCACCAGCTGTCAGAGCGCCTCACAGATCACTGCACCTGTACATAGCCCATCTGTAAATAGCCCATCCAACTACCTCATCCCCATACTCTTATTGCACCCCAGAATCCTTAATTGCACATTCATCTTCTGCACATCTATCACTCCAGTGTGTAATTGCTAAATTGTAATTATTTCGCCACTATGGCCTATTCATTGCCTTACCTCCCTTATCTTACCTCATATGCACACACTGCACATAGACTTTTTTCTATTGTGTTATTGACTGTATGTTTGTTTATTCCATGTGTAACTCTGTGTTGTTTGTGTCGCACTGCTTTGCTTTATCTTGGCCATGTCGCAGTTGTAAATGAGAACTTGTTCTCAACTAGCCTACCTGGTTAAATAAAGGTGAAATTAAAAAATGATTTTTTTATTTTAAAAAAAATTACTTGTAGAAAATACACTTTATGACACTGACATGAAGCATTATGACCATCCAGTGTCACTTTACTTGAACTAAGAATATTCACTGTATGAAACTGTCAGGAAGCATTATGACCATCCAGTGTCACTTTACTTGAACTAAGAATATTCACTGTATGAAACTGTCAGGAAGCATTATGACCATCCAGTGTCACTTTACTTGAACTAAGAATATTCACTGTATGAAACTGTCAGGAAGCATTATGACCATCCAGTGTCACTTTACTTGAACTAAGAATATTCACTGTATGAAACTGTCAGGAAGCATTATGACCATCCAGTGTCACTTTACTTGAACTAAGAATATTCACTGTATGAAACTGTCAGGAAGCATTATGACCATCCAGTGTCACTTTACTTGGACTAAGAATATTCACTGTATGAAACTGTCAGGAAGCATTATGACCATCCAGTGTCACTTTACTTGGACTAAGAATATTCACTGTATGAAACTGTCAGGAAGCATTATGACCATCCAGTGTCACTTTACTTGGACTAAGAATATTCACTGTATGAAACTGTCAGGAAGCATTATGACCATCCAGTGTCACTTTACTTGGACTAAGAATATTCACTGTATGAAACTGTCAGGAAGCATTATGACTACCATAATCATATAAGCCAGATAGACCTATCACGTACAGTTGAAGTCGGAAGTTTACATACACTTTGGTTGGAGTCATTAAAACAACTTTTTCAACAACTCCACAAATTTCTTGTTAGCAAACTATAGTTTTGGCAAGTCGGTTAGGACATCTACTTTGTGCATGACACAAGTCATTTTCCCAACATTTTTTTACATACAGATGATTTCACTTATAATTCACTGTATCACAATTCCAGTGGGTCAGAAGTTTACACACACTAAGTTGACTGTGCCTTTAAACAGCTTGTTCCAGAAAATGATGTCATGGCTTTAGAAGCTTCTGATAGGCTAATTGACATAATTTGAGTCAATTTGAGGTGTACCTGTGGATGTATTTCAAGGCCTACCTTCAAACTCAGTGCATCTTTGCTTGACATCATGGGAAAATTAAAAGAAATCAGTCAAGACCTCAGAAAAATAATTGTAGACCTCCACAAGTCTGGTTCATCCTGGGAGCAATTTCCAAATGCCTAAAGGTACCACGTTCATCTGTACAAACAATAGTACAAAAGTATATACACCATGGGACCACGCAGCCGTCATACTGCTCAGGAAGGAGACGCGTTCTGTCTCCTAGAGATTAACGTACTTTGGTGAGAAAAGTGCAAATCAATCCCAGAACAACAGCAAAGTACCTTGTGAAGATGCTGGAGGAAACAGGTACAAAAGTATCTATATCCACAGTAAAACGAGTCCTATATTGACATAACCTGAAAGGCCGCTCAGCAAGGAAGAAGCCACTGCACCAAAGCCGAAAAAAGAAAAAAAAAGCCAGACTACGGTTTGCAACTGCACATGGGGACAGAGATCGTACTTTTTGGAGAAATGTCCTCTGGTCTGATGAAACAAAAATAGAACTGTTTGGCCATAATGACCATTGTTATGTTGGGAGGAAAAAGGGGGAGGCTTGCAAGCCGAACACTATCCCAACCGTGAAGCATGGGGGTGGCAACATCATGTTGTGGAAGTGCTTTGCTGCAGGAGGGACTGGTACACTTCACAAAATAGATGGCATGATGAAGATGGAAAATTATGTGGATATATTGAAGCAACTTCTCAAGACATCTGTCAGGAAGTTGAAGCTTGGCTGCAAATGGGTCTTCCAAATGGAGAATGACCCCAAGCATACTTACGAAGTCTTGGCAAAATTGCTTAAGGACAACAAAGTCAAGGTATTGGAGTGGCCATCATAAAGCCCTGACCTCAATCCTATAGAAAATTTGTGGGCAGAACTGAAAAAGCGTGTGCGAGCAAGGAGGCCTACAAACCTGACTCAGTTACACCAGCTCTGTCAGGAGGAATGGGCCAAAATTCACCCAACGTATTGTGGGAAGTTTGTGGAAGGCTATCTAAAACATTTGACCCAAGTTAAACAATTTAAAGGCAATGCCACCAAATACTAATTGAGTGTATGTAAACTTCTGACCCACTGGGAATGTGATGAAAGAAATAAGAGCTGAAATAAACCATTCTCTGTACTATTATTCTGACATTTCACATTCTTAAAATAAAGTGGTGATCCTAACTGACCTAAAACAGGGAATTTTTACTAGGATTAAATGTCAGGAATTGTGAAAAACTGAGTTTAAATGTAGTTTGCTAAGGTGTATGTAAACTTCCAACTTTAACTGTACATCCCCTTATATCAGTCATCAGTCAAAAAGAGGGTGCCTTGTCCTTCTCCTGACATTTGCTCCTGCATTCATCCCAGTCATCAGCAACAGACCATTGGGGTAGGTGCATGTCTGACATCAATGTGTGCGCAATTACAATGAGAATTTAATATGGTCAATTAAAAAATATATATATACATAACATAAACATTCTGTTGACACGTAGGCTATGGTGTAATTGAATGCTTTGCCTTGTGTGATAGGTTTTTACACTCTTATGTAGTGTCATAACCAGCTATAAAATAATACAATAAGAGGTTTAAATATGTGTCATGACAGTGTTCTGGCCATATTATAACAGGTAATGAATGACAAGGTACGTCAGCTGAGTGTCATAACACGTTATGACAGTGTAACGTGTTATGCAAAGTGTTACCTTTGTAGAGAAAGTGGCATTAAAGCCAGAGTAAGTCAGTGGCACAGATGTAACTATCCAAGAGAAGATACATCTCCTTCAAATGTTGATATTTGGTTGTGTTAACAACCAAACACAATTGAATATCCAGTTTGTCTACAAATAAATAATTAATAGTGTTGGATTCACGTCTCCATCTCAACCAAAAATCTAGGTTAAAGAATAGGACTTAATAATCAAATCAAAAGAATAGGAATCTAATCAAACTTGAAATGCGCTTTAAATAAAGTTAGATTTGATTTAGTAGAGATGTCAATCCAATATATCAATTATACATTTTCTGACCAATTTGAAATCAACCAAAGCTTAAAACCCTATATGTATTGTCTATTTTTAGTGGAACCTTGGGTTGAATTGAAACAGTAGCTGTTGATGACTTTGTAAATGCTGTAAAGATCTAAATAGCATCATTGATGATATATGAGTGATGAAGTGTGGTTACATTTCATTTGCTCTGTTAAACCTACTCTTTGGAATGACTTCAATAGCAGCAGTGAATATATTCAGTTATTAAGAAATCTCTCAATCATCATTCTCACAATAGCACATTGGTAGTAATCAGTGACAAATATCAATGCTAAGAAGAGCTTGGTTAAAACCCTGGACCAAATGAAGCTGTAGTAGGAGGTGCTATCCAGCCTATAGTTTTTTTTTTCGGATAGTGGATATAACATTGAAGATCTGACATTGTTTCAAAGGTACAAATTCAACATATTTTATACAAGGTTTGTCTATGTTGAAAATGGGTTACAATGATGACTTAATCCTGTGGTCGAAATTTCACCCTCAAAACAACAGTAGATTCCACGTCACAATATGTTGACAAATTAAGTTGAAACAATGTTGATTCAACCAGTTTGTACCCAGTGGGATGTTTCTGTACATATCAATGTAAATGCATTTGCACACTACAACACTCCAGTGTTTCCCAATCCTGGTCCTGGGGACACAAAGGCTGCATTTATACAGGCAATCCAATTCAGAAATGTTTTTTTTTCTCACAAATTGGTCTTTTGACCAATCGGATAACCTCTGAGAAAGCTGATGTGAAAAGATCTGATGTGGTAGGTCAAAAGACCACTTAGTGGAAAAAATATCAGAATTGGGCTGCCTGTGTAAATGCAGCCAAAGAGGTACACATTTTTATTTTTGCCCTAGCACTGACACACCTGACTCTAATCAAAGGTTTTAAAGGCTTTAAAGGCTTTTTCAATTAAAGGCCCAATGGACAAAAGTAGCTTTTTAGCAAAAAAAATATTTCTCAAGCGAGAGTTTAGCTAGTTCTGTCTGGGAGTGGTCTAAGTAGGGAGGGGAAAACTGAAAACTGCCTGTTATTGGTAGAGAGGTTTGGAACTCTCTTTGTTTATGGTCTATTAACCAATTTACAGCACGGTGATATGACCATGGAAAGCCGGACATGAAACTCCCACCCATGCAAACCTGCTGATTAGAAGGTCCTGTGTAGATTGCATTTTCTACCAGCAACTATCAGGAAATAACACAGAATATTTTTTTTTACACTTTTACAGTGTTAGGTTCATCTGCTGTTGTCCATATGATATACAATATAAAATGAATTTTGACTAACTTGGGCCTTTAAGTGTGTCGGTTCTTTTTATTTTACAGATGAAGAGATTATTTGACAGAGAACAGACAGATATTGTAAGTTTGAATGACAGTGTCAGATAATCACTAATCACTGGCTCACTGTAACAGAACCAAAACAAGCCAACTCAGTCAGGACAGACCCATAAAGTTGAGAGCTGCCCCGGCGCCAGGCAGCGGTTATGATTTCAACAGACTTTTCACAGAAACAGGAATGAAGGGTTAACCGCACATGACTAACAATTTTTCTCAAAAACCGTCCGGTCGCTTAGTTCCAGGAGCCCCAAGACGAAAAAGGGGAAAGGAGGCAGATGAGGGAGGAGGAAGACGGGTATGTTTTGTAATACACTTTCACTTCCCATGGTGAAGGTCTATTCTATTTTCATCCCCTCTGTTGCTTTTTTTGCTTTATTCCTCTGGGGCAGGGGCTCTCACTCATGCAGAGATGAGCCCACAAACACACCGAGAACATGGTTGAATGTCAATGTAACGCCAACGCAACGTTAGCTTTGAGTGTAGCCTGTCTTGATAGTTGTTGTTGGGAGCCCTGCTGTATTCCGTTTCCTCCATGGTTCTGTGGTGGGGCTCTGGAGGCCTGGTTGGGCCTTGTTTTTCACAGGAACAGGTGTCACCCCAACTGCCCACAACCAGCGGTGAGAGAGGGTTGGAACTACGCAGAGACAATGAGACCACTGTGGCAACATCAGGCACATGTGTATGCACTGACTGTACAGGCACACATCGACACAGGTATCCAAGCACAGTGCTGCAATGCTTTGACAGAGAACTGACAGATGTAGGCTACGTTGTTGTGTGTCCTATGCCCCCCTCTCATGCACAAACCATAGAACTACATAGCATCATAAGGAATATAGAAACTTATAGTTAATTTTAGATGCTATTTTTTATTAATCCCATTCCCTTTACGTATTCTTAATTTGTTAAAACTGGTAGAGGTGAGAGACTAGGGAGGACAGGCAGTCATTTAAATGGTGTTTCAAAGCAACCCTTTGTAGCATCCCACACATCCGTTCTACAGGCTACATGGGCCGGACTCTAGTCCTCTCTGACCTACTGGCTGCTAGGGTCAGTTATTGAGCAATAAGCATGACTTTTACTTCAACACAAGCTGTGATGCTCTGTAGATAAGCCCTTAATAACGGAACTTCAACTTAGTTGACTGGCCAAAGGACAAGGTAACTGGCAGGCATTCTTTTGAGATGAACTGTAATAAAGTTGCAATGTATTTTGGTGTATACAAGAAATGAGGACATGTGACACATATCTGGCATCTTTCATTGATGGTGAGCTCTAATGGTGACAGCAGTCTTTATTGTCAAATTTAAGGGCAATCTCATTTTCTGAACAATCTCAATATGCAGCCCATCACTAACAATACACAAAAAACTAGATATAGGGGGGGGGGGGGGGGGGGGGGGGTTGAGATGTCCTGTCCCAGGGCTTATACACCCAGACAGGGCCCCTTCATTTGATACAAACAGCCATTTGGTCACACAGTGCCCATTCTCCTGTCTGTACCAAGTCAACGATATGCCCAACCCAAAAACACTGCATCCACCGGTGTGGTCCTAAAGCATACAGCCTTTGACACAACATCAGAGGCTTTTGGATCAAGTTGTGAATTAACCCTGCAGTTCTGGTATAAGTAGTGTAGGGATTTCCCCAGATTGTTTTCTTTCTCCTCATACAGCTAGGATACATACACTGATATATGAATTACAATGTTTCCTTTAATATCTGGGGAATGACATTCACTGTACATACACATGTAGTATGGTATGGGCATACAGCGAGATCAATACACTCTTAGAAAAAAGGGTTCCAGATGGGTTCTTTGGCTATCTCCATTGGAAACCCCTTTTTGGTTGCATGAATAACTCTTTATGGTTCCAGGTAGAATCATTTTGGGTTAAAACCCTTTACAGAGAGTTTTACATGGAACCCAAAGGAGTTCTTCCTGAAACCAAAAATGATTAGTCAAAGGGTTCTCCTATGGGGACAGCTGAATAACCCTTTTAGGTTCTAGATAGCACCTTTGTTTTTAAGAGTGTGGTGTTCTCATTTTTTTTTTTAAATGTACCTTGTATGTTCTGTGATGTATTTCACCTGGGGGAGCAGAAATAGTGGGTCAATATACTAGGTCATAAAATGCCATTGATCCAACATTATGTTGGGTGGTTTGTGATTGGGCTGTAATGGGATCTTATGTTTTACATATTGTGCTGCCAAAGTAGGCCGTTCATCTAATCTATTGGATGTTATGAGCTATTATCAAAATTGTAACAGTCTGGAAGTATTTTTGGGTAAGGTATCTTATTTAGGTAAACTGAGCATCTAGACAGTTGTGTTTTCCATTACTATATGATATACTATACAGGTGACATGTTCAGTAATGTAGCCTTCAAAATGATATGCATGGCCTGGTGAATGAAGAATAGGAATAGGTACAATCTTGCATTTGTGGACTCTTGAGTAAAGTCAGGCATATTGGATGTGTGTGGGCTCTCTTATTTTGATGTGTGAAAGTGTTTTTAGCAGAATTGTTTTTGTGTTTTGCTTCATTGACTACAAGATTGGATGGAGCCACAAAAGGCCACTGACTGTTGAGAGAAAACTAAAACAGTTTAACTGACAATCTTTCTAAAACAAACAAAGATCAGGTGGAGTCAAGACACTCTAAGCAGAATATTGTCTTATAATGAAAACAATAGTGGGCTAGGATGATTTGGCTGTATAAAAGACTCTGCCTCCAGAACACTTATAGCTGCAGCATGGGTTTGAATCCGGCACTGCTATTTCAACACTCTCCCCTCTCCATCTCTTTCATATCAAATGAACATAACATATGTGAGGACTATGCCTACAATAATAACAATAATAATTATAATTATTATTAATAAATTAATTCATAGGTTTACTTAATTCCGTTATACATTGTATTTATTATTATTTTTCTACCAATACAATAGGTTATCCAGTTATGACAATCTGGGTAGTGAAAATATAAAATATAAATTCAAATTTGATTGAAATTATAGCTCATATTTTACACTGTAGTGTGCTGGCTCAAACCCCTGCATTTCATACGAAATAGGTTTTCGTTACAATGGGTCAAAGAAAACGTGGGGGGGAAAGCACACATTAATTCTTCATGTCCATATCCATCAAACGAAAGAAACAGTGCCAATAGCTCCCTTTAGTCCCGCATGGGACGGTCGGGCAGCCCCGCTTTGTGCGTTTCGGCTTCTGGAACTGCACTTCCTGGATTTTAGCGAGCCATTCCGCGCACACATGTCCCATCAACGCTACATGGTTTGTGGGTGTGTGGTATCTAGTGGAGAAGAACAAGAGCCTGTACATAATACCTAATATTCGCACACATGTATACTTTATCAATTTAAAGCTTTATCTAGGAGAGACATCGATGCGCTTTGATTTGCCTTACAGGAGATGGTTCGGGACGGCGGCATTCAAGTTCGATTCAAACAGGTGGAATACAGTAGGTGTCGGGTGGAGTTGGGAGGAGGAAGGTATCACGACAGCACGGGCTGCTATCTATCCTTCTAATTAGTAGCGGACCTGTGCAATATATGGCCTCTGTCTCATTCTGTAGCCTTATTTATGTAAAATATTCTACCACGTTTGATTGTCTACTCCGGGACAGTAAAATTGTGATATTCAAACGGCGAATCTTTATTAGCTGGGAGACCATTGACACACAGGTGGGAGATACCCGTTTCTTAGGACGGCCCCTCTTTCAGTTCCTCAGAGCAGGATATGAGCTACTGACATTTGTTATTACCCTTTGGGACAGGAGGCGAACGTTTTCTGCTAACAGGTGTGAGAGAGATCACACCAATCTTCATAGCCTGATACGGAATCCTTCCTCATTGTTCGCAGGAATATCAATCTAAGTCATATGTTGATCACTTTCTAGCCAAGAGAGATACATTTAACGGTTATTTGAAACATACATCGAATAAAATAGTGGATTATTAGTATTTGGAAAGACCCTGTCCTCCTATTTAAAAAGACACGGGACATCAGAGAGAAACCATGTCAATGAAAAAACCCAGCTTGAATTTACCCAAAATGAGCAGAAACCCGGTGGTGTTGGAAGGAGAGATGTTCGGCGAATTTCAGGACTGGTGTCTCCGTACTTACGGGGACTCGGGTAAAACAAAGACAGTCACCCGGCGAAAATACAATAAGATTCTCCAGACCCTTTTACACACCGACGACTCCGACGCGGTCTACATCGAGAGCAACCACATCAACGCCAAATTCAAATTCTGGGTGAAATCCAAAGGGTTCCAGGTCGGGACCATTCAAGGGGACCTGAACAAGAATGGAGCCACTGACATACCTGTCCTGTACGTCCCCATCAAGGTGACGGTTAGTAAATGTTCCTCTTTCATTGCTCTGCGCGTAAATGTGTGTGTGGTCTATGATGCCCATATTTGCCCATATAAATGTATCTATTGAGTCCTCGCACGCTACGGTTGCTCTACCATAACTTTCCCTGGACCTCTGATCCACCCCAATAGGCCGTTCTTATCTTAAGTTGTCAGTCATTCATTCCTGTCCCTGCTGTCATGGGCCAGGCAGTGCCACTATGCGTACAGCGCTTCTATATTAAGCTACCACCCGGTTTGCGCAAATAGCATCGCCCTGATAATAATGATAGACAAGGATTTTTGCAGCAAAGACAAATTAGGCTACAAGCCCATATCAAGAGACAACTGATGGCATGATAGTCAAGTGTGTGTGTGTGTGTGTTTGCTTGCAGGCGTCCAAGCCACATTGGTTGGACCGATTGCGTTTTGATGGTTGTCGTGTTGCTGAAGAGACGGGGTAGAGAGAGAAGGTATATATAGATGCCCATCCCACCGCTAGCCCTTGTCCATGCGTTTGTAGCTCACATTGGCAGCTGAGGGGGGGCAAATAAATGATAAAATACCGGTTAAAAAAAAACTACATTCGTATGAGATATTTCATTCCTGGCATAGAGTACATTTGCCAGTTCCCAATATTTACATTATATTGTCCATTTATGAATCAAATCAATTCAATGCTTAATTTCAAATAGCCCTTCTATGATGAATATTAAAATATGTGATGCAGACATGGGTACAGCTGACAAATTTAAGAACTCATTCTATTTCACCTTTGTGACAGTCATTCTACAATTGAATTTGTGCAGCCTATTCTTTACATTTTCTTCTAATAAGGTTTTGTATTGAAGGTTGAGGGGGGTAAACTGGCCTGAAAAGATAGACATCTGGGACTATAAATGACAATGTAACCTCAATGCCAGTTTATATAGATCCAGGTTCAGACAGGGACAACTAAAGATCATGCATCAACATCAAGGATTTCCAGAGATGATTACACATTTCACAGTCACCCATTCACCTGCTGAGCTTGTCTAATGCACCTGTTTGCTGCTGCTTATTTACATGCCTCAGCATCTGAGTCACATGAAAGGGTTGCGCTCCTGTCTGCTCCCCTCTTGATAATGTGTCTGTCCTAGATTTGAACAGGCTATTCTGAAACTCTCTCTCTCTCTCTCTCTCTCTCTCTCTTTCTTTCTTTCTTTCTTTCTTTCTACCTTTCTTTCTACCTTTCTTTCTTTCTCTCTCCATCCACATCTCCTTCTCCTCTGAGCTGACTTCATTGAGGTTGTCTGAAAGGATTCAATGGAGAGTCTGGTCATCTATAGGGGACATGCTGCTAGACAAGTGCAGAGTCTGTTATTTCTATTCCAAACGGGGTCAAGGCTCTCTCTGATTGCTTTTGGAACATTTGTAAATGGCCACTGTTGAAAGTTTCTCTGTAGAAAGATATTATACAATACATGCCTTAAATATACTCAAAATGCAATCGCAAAAATACATTAGTTACCCAGCTTTTGGCTACAGGCAGACAGACAGTCATATGACTTGTTGACTTGCTGAACTCCGATAGTAGGCTAATTTGTGCAGGCTGGATACAGAACATTTTTGAAGGAGCTGTTATTCCGCTCTCAGCTAAACACAGAGCCAACCCCACTCACTGCAGCGTCTTGGCAGAAGCTAAGGCAGAAGCGGTAAGTCTGCTTTTTGTCTTGAGGCAGCAGGGTCATATTTTGACTGACTGTGTGAGGCAGTTTGCTCTCACCCAGACCTGCTGCTATTTTATTTATTTCAGTGGGTCACGACAAGTGGAGAGTACTGTAGGTTTAACGCAGGAGAGATAGATCAATAGTGATGATGGAAACACAGTCTTGCTCCCTTCGGGGTTCTGTTAAGATGCGTGAGCTTTCACCCTCACTGCTTGTTTTCTATTGGCGGTTTTGACCACTTGTAAATTGGACTGTTAGTGTGGGTGTGTGTGTCTGTTTGTTTGTGGAAGGGAGGGTGAATGTGTGTTTTTAGATGGGTAAGTTGTTTTTGTGTGTGTGTGTGTGTGTGTGTGTGTGTGTGTGTGTGGTTTATATGTGAGATTCCTGAGTGAGCAGATTGTAAATGTGTTCTAAGTGCCAGTAGAGCCATGGCATGGTAGGCAGTGTGTGGATGAATGAGGCCAGAGCACTGGAAAGCTGCCTGAGGCCTGGAGAAACCTGGATGGAGGACGCCACACACACTGAACCCGCTCTCAACCTGTGTGCAAGTGCGTGTGTGTACATGTGTGCGTGCATGTTCGCACAACAGACTAGAGTGTGTTTTATGATGGGTGAAAATGTGTGTAAGTGTGTGTAATTCCCTCACATACAGGTATTCAATGTTTGTGCAACAGGCAGCCATGTAGTACTGCTCCTTCACTTCCTGTGTTGGCACATAATTATATGTCTGGACAGTGTGGATCATCTTCGGTAGGTTTTTATTAAACTGCTCTGAAGGATGGCATCACTCTAGTGTAGAAAATAGACTTCAGACTAATGTTTTTAGGAGAAGCATCCAGCCGTCAGATGGCAAATCAAAGACAGAAAAGGCTCCTCTAGCAGGAACTCTGTAAGAAATGTGACCTTTAGCATGCATGATGACAACGGAGGATAAGATCATCTGAATCAACACTTAGTGAAGGAAAAACAGGTGGCCTTTTCACATTCCTGACCCGAACCAAAACATTACGAGCCAGCACAGTAGGATTCAGGTCGGCACGATAGTATGAAAAGGGTCAAGGTGTGATCTTATTAAGAGAGAGTGGGGTGAGACAGCAGGACAGAGGTGTAGCACAGTAGCAGCACATTGAAAAACTGTCGGACAAAGGGAGAGAGGAACAATGGGACAGGCACGGCATTAGGAAGAGCGAAGACGAGGCAGTGAAAAAGAGAGAGAAAAATAGAGAGGGACGGAGCGAGAAAGAGGGGAAGAGAAATTAGTGTGTGTTGCTGAGAGGAAGCAGCACCACAGCTTAGCCATCACATGGAGTTGACACCAGCGTCTCGGCGGCTCCTATTAATAGGTCTTAACGCTTTTCTCTTTCCTCCACTGGCAGAGGGCCCTCTCTCTCGTTCTCTCTTCCTCCCTCTCTCTCGTTCTCTCTTCCTCCCTCTCTCTCGTTCTCTCTTCCTCCCTCTCGCTCTCTCTCTCTCGATCTTTCTCTCGCTCGCTCGCTCGCCCCCCCCTCTCTCTTCCTGCCACTCTCTCTCTCTCTTCCTCCCTCTCTCTCTCACCTACTACTCCTGCTCTTAGAGAGGCCTGCCTTGGCTAAGTGCAGTTTGATCAACTGTTGCTGCTCTGTCCTCATGCTCTTCTCAACATGCTGTCTGTTGCTGCTCTGTCCTCATGCTCTTCTCAACATGCTGTCTGTCAGCTGCTCTGTCCTCATGCTCTTCTCAACATGCTGTCTGTTGCTGCTCTGTCCTCATGCTCTTCTCAACACGCTGTCTGTTGCTGCTCTGTCCTCATGCTCTTCTCAACATGCTGTCTGTTGCTGCTCTGTCCTCATGCTCTTCTCAACATGCTGTCTGTTGCTGCTCTGTCCTCATGCTCTTCTCAACATGCTGTCTGTCAGCTGCTCTGTCCTCATGCTCTTCTCAACATGCTGTCTGTTGCTGCTCTGTCCTCATGCTCTTCTCAACATGCTGTCTGTCAACTGCTCTGTCCTCATGCTCTTCTCAACATGCTGTCTGTTGCTGCTCTGTCCTCATGCTCTTCTCAACATGCTGTCTGTTGCTGCTCTGTCCTCATGCTCTTCTCAACACGCTGTCTCTCAGCTGCATTCTTTAATCTAAACCAGAGAGGGATGAGAGGATAGAGAGAAAGAGGGGACAGAAAACAGTGCAATGTTCTGTTTATACAAAGACTTGAGTTATTGTATTTGGTCATAGAAATTAGCAAGCCTTTTCATTCTCCTGGGGCCATATGTATCAAGTGTCTCAGAGTGCTGATCTAGGATCAGGTCCCCCATGTCCATTTTAATTGTATCCACTGTGATTTAAAAGGCAAAACTGATCCTAAATCATCTACTTACTCTGCGATGCTTGATTTGGCCCCAGTTTAGCTGTTCTCAGGTCAGGTATTAAGAGTAGAAGTGACTGACTCCTACTGCAGTAGGAGTCAGTCAGAACGTTATTTAAGACAGTCAAACAGGATATCCGTATGTCCGTGGAAATAGGAGACAGATGGCCATCAATGAGGTTTCTGTGTTTGGCATCATGTGCAATTACCAGCAATAGAACTAATTTTTCCCCATAGGGTCACATGAGCGTCTGTCCCGGTCAGAGCCGTGTCCAGCAGCAGCCCCACACTACAGGGCCATGTTCATTAAGCACCAAACATAAGAAAATGGACTGAAACCAGGAAGGACAACCTGGAGTTGTCCATTAAGAAACATTCATTTTTTGTTTTCTGTTGCAAAAACACTTCTTAACGTTTTCTGCTGGATGCCCTAATGAACAAAACCCATGGCTCAGTCACAACCCATCCTCTGTTCCCCTTCTGGGCTGAGGAGGAAAAACAGGATAATAGAAATAGACATACTGGAGTATACAGCACTGGAAACTGAGATGGCTCTTACAGTATCAAATGTTTCAAGGGTTAGTTTGTGTTTCCTGTCTATTTTGCCCTGTCTGTGTAAAACTATCTGTCTGTTTTGTTTGTCTGTGTGTTTGAGGAGCTATTTGTGTGTTCATGTGTGATGTATGCTCATGTTGGGGGTGTGTGATGGGAGGATGCGCTGTGTGTTCTCTGTGTGTGTATCTACTTTCCACCCCTTCCTCTCTCTCCTCCTATTTCCTCCTCCTCCTCCTGCTGTCCTCCGTGGCGGCGACGTGTCGATGGCCTGGGGTTTAATGGTGGCCCGCGGGGGTAACTTAATTGGGACGGCCCCCTTATCAGACCTGGGATCTCCAATCTCAAAGGGCCCCTTATCCCGCAGAAATAAATAAGACTAAATTGACGTGAATGGGAAGGCCTCTGGTTGTGTGGCTCCTCCCCCCGCCTCTGCCCTCTGAGGCCCAGTGGGTCTGTTGGGGGACAGTAGGAGGGCGTTAATTGCAGGGCCGGGGTGAAGCAGGGGGCATGCTCCCCTCTCCAAACCGAGGGGCTGCAGTCACAGCAGTCACCCAGTGAAAGTCACTCCCAGCGGGGACGAGCATGGCGGGGGGGGGGGGGGGGGGGGGGGGGGGGGGGGGTAGGGTTAGGGTTGGGTTGTGGAGCTGGAGGGGTTGAGGTGAAATGAAAGATTCCCTCAATGTGTCAGCTGTTGGTTTGTAGAGAAAAAAAGTGTACTATTTAGCACTTTACCAGTAATTTGTTAGAGGGCCTCAAATATCACATTAATTTGTCTACTGTATACATGAATCGTGCAATGTTGGTTCCTGTTTCAGTCAAGTCTTTGGTCACGTCTGGGTGTGTCAAACAAAAACACCCTAATGATTGGTTGACAATAGAGCCTCCCACAATGCAGGTGTTGTCTGCAGGAGGAAGTTGGTGAAGAGAAACTGCAGAAACTTGCAGTCGACTGCAGTCGAAACTTCATGAACTTTGATCACATGGTTTTTGTAAAGATCATGCAGTCGTCATGTAGGCGCAAGTCAGAAAATGTTTATCCCCATAATGCAACAGACTTTGGAAGGCGGCGACCAATAATGGCCACTGACTTGACAAAAGTGATCCTCTCGAACGCGCCTTTAGATTTTTCAGGCTTGGCCCGCCTACCCAAACTTTTTTTTTGGGAGAGTTGTCTGTATGATTGAATTATTATTTCATTTTTTATATCCAAGAGAATCCCGTTGTGGGATGTCCGAGACTACTACTGCCTACCACTAACTAACAGGGAAGAAATACAACCTGTACATCCTGTCCCTAATACTAAAACAAAACCATGTAAAAACAAAATATAAATGTTTTATCAAACTAAAACTGAATAAAAACTAGTAAATCAAGTCGTAAAAGTAACTGAAACGAAACTGAATTTCAAATAAAAATAGAAAACGAATAGAATTAAAAACACAAAACTATAACAACCTTGGTGTGAGTGTGTGAACAGCTATCTGCTGGCTGTGCAGCTGTAAATCGTTGACTGGCAGTAATTGTGTTACAGAGAGAGTGATGTAGGAGAGAAAGGAGTGGGAGAACTAAATAACGAGAGAGAGATGGGATGGGATGAGGCAGGGGATAAGTTCGTTTTTTGTTGTCCGCTCTGTGGATCCGCCTGTCTTCACGCACACACGGACACGCACACACACACACACACACACACACACGTGGACACGCACACACACACACGCACACACACACACATGGACACACACACACGGACACACACGTGGACACGCACGGACACGCACACACGGACACGCACACACACACACGGACACGCACACACACACACGGACACACACACACACACACGGACACACACGTGGACACGCACGCACACACACATGGACACACACGTGGACACGCACATGCAGTATAATGAAATCCACTTACTTTAGAGTGGGTTCAATGGAGGGGCCATCCAAAGTGTTCAGGGGCTGTTCAGTTCTCCCTCTGAGGTCCGGTCTGGAGCGTTCTACTTCTCTGGTCTCATCTGTGTTCTTTCTATATTTTACTATGAATGTGTTTTTTGTTAGCTTGGGGTTTTGTGTATTCTGGTGTGTGAGACTATGTGTGTATTTCTGTGTAGGATACTGCTTTTGTATGATTTCGTTCAATCAGTTTAACATAAAATAAAGACCTCTGGTAAAGGAAATGCATACTACACCTTAGCAGACAGTAATACAGTAATAGTAGTTCCTCTGTAGAATTAAAGACAAAGTTCACCCACAGTCAATAGTACCTACAGTAGGTATCATAAGTATTCACCCCCCCCCCCCCCCCACCCCAGGATTTTGTCACATTTTGTTGCATTACAACGTGTCATTGAAATAGATTTCATTGTGATTTTTTTTTTTTTTATCATTGTCAAATTTGGCTTACCAAATCACATAAGTTACATGGACTCACAGTGTGTGAATTAATAGGGATTGACATCAGTCATTTGTGAATGACTACCCCATCCTCTGTCCCCCATACACTATATATACAAAAGTATGTGGACACCCCTTCAAATTAGTGGTTCGGCAATTTGCTGACAGGTGTATAAAATCAAGCACACAGCCATGCAGTCTCCATAGAAAAACATTGTCAGTAGAATGGCCTTACTGAAGAGCTCAGTGACTTTCAACGTGGCACCGTCATAGGATGCCACCTTTCAAATTTCTCCCCTGCTAGAGCTGCCAGATTGTCACCAGCCTATTCAGACAGACCAAAGTTAAAAAGACCTTAAGTCATGTGCAGAACAACTGCATGATACTGTTGTTCCCGTGGCAAAAAGCAAATCCCCAACTTCAGGCCAGTGGCACTGACATCCTTGGTGATGAAATCATTTGTCACGTTTCTTCAAAATCGAACCCAGAAGCAGACCAGGACAAGGAGAGTAGGAAGAAGGTGAGTATTTATTTACAAGTGAATGTGAATGGGTAGATATATCCAGGTGGTGTAGCGGGTAGCGGTGGTGAGTCGATGGGAGTAAATAGGTGGTTCCAATGGGGAAGCGGAATCCTCTGACGACCAGGCGGGAATGGGGTAAATGATCCGGGTGAGTAACTGAAGACAGAACAAACAGAGGTAAGTTCAAGGCAAGCAATACGTAACAAACAACAAAACAAATTCTATCCAACTTGAGGCTGATACTCTGGCACAACATACTGTTCATGGCTAACGATTCGGCAGGGAATGGATGTCAGGTCAGCGCTTTTGAAGGGGAGAGGTGATGATCAGGACAGGTGTGCAGATTACTGATGGGATACAGGTGCGGGTGAACATCGATCTCCCAACAAGCTAATTCGCCCGGCAACCAGACAGGGTGCGTTCCAGGACACCGGAAACACATTCCAGGACAGAAACACAGGCAAACACAGACTCAGGAAGCGGGATTCGTGACATCATTTGAGAAGCTAATCAAGAAGGATATACTGCGTCAGGTTGAGAATTCCCGGGAACCCCTGCAGTTTGCTTACACGGCCAAGCGGGGGGGTGGAGGACGCTACTCTAACCCTACTCAACTTCCTCTGCAAGCACCTGGAGGGCCCAAAAATCCATGCAAGGCTTCTGTTCATCGACTTCTCGTCTGCCTTAAATACTATCCAGCCTCACATACTAGCAGAGAAGCTCCTCTCCCACTTCAAGCTGGACGTGAGCATTGTGGGCTGGATAGTGGACTTCCTTACCGACCGGTCCCAACAAGTGGCGTCATGTCGAAGCAGCTCTGCTCCTCCACTGGATCTCCACAAGGTTGTGTGCTCTCTCCTCTCCTGTACATACTCTACACTAATGGCTGTTGTAGCGAATAGGAAAAAAGGCACATCATCAAGTTTGCTGGTGACTCGGTCATCGTCAGTCTCCTACAGGATGGAAAGTCTGAGCATGGGCCTTCCTCCAACTGAATGTCTCCAAAACTAAAGATATGGCCATTGACTTCAGAAGGCAGCCACTGAACCCCACACCCAACATGGTCATGGAAAATGACATTGAGCTTGTCAGTACCTACAAGTACCTGGGAACGGTGTTGGAAAAGAAGTTGCCGTTTGAGGAGAACACAGATGCCGTCTGTAAAAATGGACAGCAGACCTTTTTTGTTGTTGAGAAAGATGAACTCTTTTAATGTCAGTAAGACAATGATGACACTGTTATATTGAGTTTTATTGAATCCATATTGATGTTCTTGATGGTGGCCTGGCTTGGCAAGGTCATCGGGGTGCAACAGGCACAACTCTGTGACATTCAGAAAGCATGTGGTGAGGAGAGGTAAGACTAGACTGTCCTCCTCTACCATGTTGTGCTTCTCCCCTCAGGTTGTCCTTTCAGACTTCCCAAACGCAATAGCAACAGAAACAAGAACTCCTGCATCCCACAGGTCATAAACTTTCTGAATCTGCTCATGAAATTAAATGTTTTTTAAAATGTATTGTTGAACCCTGACTGCACAACAAATTTCCCAATTGGGACAGTAAAGATAACTTGAAAGTCTCTGAATGTCCTTGAGTGGCCCAGCCAGAGCCCGGACTTGCAGCGATGCTGACCATCCAACCTGACAGAGGTTAAGAGGATCTGCAGAGAAGAATGGGAGAAACTCCCTAAATGCCGGTGTGCAAAGCTTGTAGCATCATACCCAGGAAACTTGGGTCTGTAATCGCTGCCAAAAGTGCTTCAATCCAGGTGTGCATGACTCTTAGGCTGCATTTTACACAGACAGCCCTATTTCTATATTTTTTTCCACTAATTGGTATTTTGACCAATCACATCACATCTTTTCACATATCTTTTTCAAAGCTGATCTGATTGGTCAAAAGACGAATTAGTGGAAAAAAATATCAGAATTGGGCTGCCTGTGTAAACACAGCCTTAAATGTACTTATATAGATTTTTCTATTGTGTTATTGACTGTACGTTTGTTTATCCCATGTGTAACTGTGTTGTTTGTGTCGCACTGCTTTGCTTGATCTTGGCCAGGTTGCAGTTGTAAATGAGAACTAGTTCTTAACTGGCCTACCTACCTGGTTAAATAAAGGTGAAATAAAATAAAATAAAAATAAATAAACTCAAGAAGCCCCAGCTGTAATCGCTGTCAAAGGTGTTTCTAACATGTATTGAATACTTATCTAATCAAGGTAAAGCCATGACATAATATTCTGGAATTTTCCAAGCTGTTTAAAAGCACAGTCAACTTAGTGTATGTGAACTTCTGACCCAATGGAATTGTGATACAGTGAGTTATAAGTGAAATAATCTGTCTGTAAAACATTGTTGGAAAAATTAATTGTGTCATGCACAAAGTAGATGTCCTAACCGACTTGCCAAAACTGTAGCTCGTTAACAAGAAATTTGTGGAATGGTTGAAAAATGAGTTTCAACTGTACATATTACCTCGACTAACCGGTGCCCCCCGCACAGTGACTGTACCGGTACCTCCTGTATATAGCCTCGCTACTGTTATTTTGTTGCTCCTTAATTAATTATTTTTGTTATTTAAATTTTGTAATTTTTTTACTTCAGTTTATTTGAGTAAATTACCATTTTTTTTTACCATCAATTACCATCTTACCATTTTTTTCCCCTTAACTGCATTTTTGGTTAAGGGCTTATAAGTAAGCATTTCACAGTAAGGTTGTATTGCATTGTACCTGTTGTATTCGGCGCATGTGACAAATAAGATGTGATTTGCTGTCATATAGTATTTTGTGCATAATTAGGGTGAACTATCCCTTTAAGCAGCATATTCATCAAACAGCATAGCAGGCAGGAGACAAGAACGGCAGCCCCAACTATGTGCTATGAAGCCTGTGTGAAGCTTCAAGCTGACAATCTGCTTTTTAAGGAAAAGAAAGTGTATCTATATGGAGCTTCTCTGTGTGCTGAAACCCGCACGGTGGTGGAACAGATTGATTTTAATGAGAGATGGTATCCTCACACTGTGGCTATCAGGAGCAGGCATGCAGGTTTGACTCTCCTCTTAGATAATCAGGGATAGATTACACTCTCTGTGAAATGACTGTCTGGAAGAAGACCTGGAGCGCTGTTGTGTGATTTGTACCTGGGTCTGGAAGGTATAAATCCGCACTCGGTGCGTCCAAACAGGCACCCTATTCCCTATATAGGGCACTAATTTTGACCAGAGAACTATGGGGTTAGTGCCAGGTAAGCACAGTACTTGCCAGTGTTCAGGAGTAAAGATGTTGTCAGGTGTTAGCTATCTGTCACATAGAGCAGGGAAGGATACTCAAATCTGACTCTGAGCCTGCTGGTTGTCTTTTATTCCTGGTAGTTGATTGACTGATTGATTGATTGTCACAGATTGCCCAGATTCTACTCCTGTGGTGTCCCAAGTGTGAATCAACCCCTGATTAGAGGCTCACAATGAAAATCAGCATCAGCACCATGGTTCTGACCTCAAGGGCCAGGAAAGGAATCATGATAGTGAGTTAAGGTTTATGTCTTTGCACACTGTGTGTGAGAGCGTGCGCGTGCACGACAGGATTATTGATTGGTTTGAACCAGTATTTTAATTGGATTAGTGTCAGTGAGTACCCTCCCTACTGAGCGTGCTCAGTGCCCACACTCCTGAGTCAAACTTCAGTTCTGGCTTCACGCAGAGAGGAAGAAAGTTACTTTGCCATTACACGATCATCTTGTCTCAGAATCTACTGAATAATATGTCATTTAGCTTGGGAGTATGTTCCCATAGTATAATGGATGTCATTTGGTGTCATTTACACACGTCTTGTTACAGTATTTAGCCTATAGACCTTGAATGAAATGAATGCTCAGTGACCATTCAGTACACTGTGAAATGTCAGAAATCTAGTTCTTAAGGAAAGTTCACTTCTCTACACTACAGTTTCTTCTCCATCTCATTCTCACCCGCTCTAACCTCTCCAATGAAATAAATGACAGAGAACATGTTCGTGAACGTTTTTCTACCCTGTGACAACTTCAAGTACTTTTGTACTTAAAGATTGGTTTTGTAAATACACTCCAACACACAGTTCTGCTGAAAGATCTAATTGGAGAAGCTGTGCAAAATGGTTGCTTTGCCAGTGATACCAGTAAACCTGTGTACTCCCTCTACAAGTGGAAGTAGTGTGTAGGTCCACTGTCACGTCTGTGAACTGTCAACAGTATACTGAAACAGCAGCATACTGAAATACTGAAACAGCAGCATACTGAAACAGCAGCATACTGGAATACTGAAACAGCAGCATACTGGAATACTGAAACAGCAGCATACTGGAATACTGAAACAGCAGCATACTGAAACAGCAGCATACTGGAATACTGAAACAGCAGCATACTGAAATACTGAAACAGCAGCATACTGGAATACTGAAACAGCAGCATACTGAAACAGCAGCATACTGGAATACTGAAACCGCAGCATACTGTGCTTCTACACCTGCATTGCTTGCTGTTTGGGGTTTTAGGCTGGGTTTATGTACAGCACTTTGAGATATCAGCTGATGTACGAAGGGCTATATAAATAAATTTGATTTGATTTGATTTGATACTGGAATACTGAAATGACAGCATGCTGAAATACTGAAACAGCAGCATACTGGAATACTGAAACAGCAGCATACTGAAACAGCAGCATACTGAAATACTGAAACAGCAGCATACTGAAACAGCAGCATACTGGAATACTGAAACAGCAGCATACTGGAATACTGAAACCGCAGCATACTGGAATACTGAAATGACAGCATGCTGAAACACCATTATGAAACGATATACTGGAATGGCAGCATACTGAAATACTGAAACAGCAGCATACTGGAATACTGAAACAGCAGCATACTGGATACTGAAACCGCAGCATACTGAAATGACAGCATGCTGAAACACCATTATGAAACGATATACTGAAATGGCAGCATACTGAAACATAATATACAGTATATGATAATAATATAATATATGCCATTTAGCAGATGCTTTTATCCAAAGGGACATACAGTCAGGGGTGAATACATTGGTGGTCCTGGGAGTCAAAACCAATATCCTGGCGTTGCAAGCAGGAAGGGAAGAAGGGGGAGATGAAATATAAGGAAAAGAGAAAAAGGTAGGGTTCTTCTTCATAATATGAGTGTTTTATTAGTCATTATTTATTATGATATGCTGAAAAACATTGAAAATAACAATGACTCTCCTCATAGATAATCAGGGCTAGATTACACTATCCAGCCTCGAATAACATTTCTCAACAACTGTTATAGTCTCCAAAAGTGTTATTATTTTCCACATTGGTGAACTTCAGATCACCTGAGTTAATGGAAGGATTATGGTAGCATTATGGTAGCAATCATAACATATAGAAGTGTTGTTCTAATGAGGTTTATTACTGTACTATACTTACCTTGTTTATGTAATGAGTATCTTAAATGATCAGTTATCTGTTGTGGTTTCTTGTGGACTGCATATTTCCTGATAGAATTATAAATACATCACATGTATGACAAGTTTTACTTATTAAAAGTAAAGAAAGATTGACCTAAAACCAAAACTCATTCAAACAATTGGTTGATATATAGAAACATGTCTATTAATGACACATGTGAAACCTTACACACACACACACACACACACACACACACACACACAGCCCCTAGGGGCTGACTGACGGATTCTGAGTGAATGACACAACAGGAGCCAAACATATGACCACATCCATGCAAACAGAGGATACACTAGAAAATAACTAACAGTTCTTGTGCTCGATTCAATTAGATTGGAGTTGGTTGACACCCGCATAGCGGTGGTTTTGGTGGTGTCAGATGTGGAATTCACAAGCAGCTCCTTGTATTACCTTACCGCCTACACTGCCATTGGCCATCTTTATATCCGACAGATCTAATGCAGCCGTGTTTAGAAGTTCCTGCAGCCACGTTACAAGTTCAAACATTTGAATGCATGATGTTCTATTGTAGGCTAAAGGCTATAGGCTCTACTCCCAAATAGACTGATAGGCTTTAAATCCCCCCATCCAAATTAACATAGAAAGTGTAGGCTATTGCACAAGTTCGATCGCCCTTTTGAACTTCTAACACAGTAGGGATAATAAGGAAGGGAGTGGTTTGTGAGACACCAGCAACCGTGTGGTAATGCTCGATCTGATTTGAGGCGAGACCCTCATTTTAGAAAGAAGATAAAAAGGGCTAGAGTACAGCAGAGTGTATATATAGAAACTAGTGACACATTGCCACTTATCAAACCAATCAAGTTTTTTGCATTGGTGGAGGTGGCTGGCAGCAGACTGGGCTGAGGGTGAAGCAGGACAGGTACTGGGGGCAGCGGACTGGGCTGAGGGTGAAGCAGGACAGGTACTGGTGGCAGCGGACTGGGCTGAGGGTGAAGCAGGACAGGTACTGGTGGCAGCGGACTGGGCTGAGGGTGAAGCAGGACAGGTACTGGTGGCAGCGGACTGGGCTGAGGGTGATGCAGGACAGGTACTGGTGGCAGCGGACTGGGCTGAGGGTGATGCAGGACAGGTACTGGTGGCAGCGGACTGGGCTGAGGGTGAAGCAGGACAGGTACTGGTGGCAGCGGACTGGGCTGAGGGTGAAGCAGGACAGGTACTGGTGGCAGCGGACTTGGCACTGGAAGAAGCAGGTTGGACTGTAGTTCTCTAACATTTTGGGCACAAATTTGTTTACGTCCATGTTAGTGAGCATTTCTCCTTTGCCAAGACAATCCATCCACCGGACAGGTGTGGCATATCAATAAGCTGATTAAACAGCGTGATCATTGCAGAGGTGCACCTGGGGACCATAAAAGGCCACTCTAAAATGTGCAGTTTTGTTACATAACACAATGCCATGGACGTCTCAAGTTTTGAGCGAGCATGCAATTGGCATGCAGGAATGTCCACCAGGCGAGCAGTTTGCTGATGTCAACTTTGTGAACAGAGTGCCTCATTGTGGCATTGGGGTGGTATGGTATGGGCAGGCATAAGCTACGGACAACAAACACAATTGCATTTTATTGATGGCCATTTGAATGCACAGAGATAACGTGAAGAGATCCTGAGGCCCGTTGTCACACCATTCATCCGCCTCCATCACCTCATGTTTCAGCATGATAATGCACGGCCCCATGTTGCATGGATCTGTTCACAATTTATGGAAGATGAAAATGCCCCAATTCTTCCACAGCCTGCATACTCACCAGACACGTCACCCATTGAGCATGTTTGAGGTGACCTGGATCGACGCGTACGACAGCGTGTTCTAGTTCCCGTCAATATCCAGCAACTTTGCACAGCTGTTGAAGAGGAGTGGGACAACATTCCACGGGCCACAATCAACAGCCTGATCACCTCCTCTATGCGAAGGAGATGTGACATGTTGCATAAGGAAAATGGTGGTCACATCAGATACTGACAAACCACCGGCATCCAGAATAACAACGTATGGGTACAAAACCTGTCGCGCACCAGACAACAATGTGCACAAGCACTTACAACAAACAATTCTGCACAAAGACATGGGCGGAACAGAGGGTTAAATACACAACACGTAAAGAGGGAATGAAAACCAGGTGTGTGGCAAAACAAAACAAAACAAATGAAAAATGGATTGGCGATGGGTATAAGACCGGTGACGTCAACCGCTGAACACCGCCCGAACAAGGAGAGGAACCGACTTCAGAAGAAGTCGTGACAGTGTCTGTGTTTCTAGTGTTGAGCAGGTAGGGCCCGAAACTCTGCAATGTTTGGCTGTGTTGCTAGCTCTGCTCAGTGACAAACTCTCTCTCTCTCTCTCTCTCTCATATACACACACACACACGCACTGACCCACTTCAAGCTCAAGCAAAGAGGCCTCTGGGTGCAGTGAGTGTGCCACTACCCCTCTGGTTGAAGGATGTGGTGTGGCTGCACAAAACTGTACAAAAACGCTCACGCTGGCAGGCAGGCACAGACACACCCACCAACAGACACATACACACACAAAATACTATTCTGATGTTGATGTGGTATGAGTTTAAGGGGGGCCTAAGAGGATTTTGTGTGTTTGTCCCTGTGTGGCTTTCTGTGTGTGTTCCTATGGATGTGGCCCTGTCTCCTCTATGTAAATGTGTGTGTTGGGTTTGGTTTGGTTGCAAGGTGGCTGTGTGTTATGCTGCTTGTTTAGGTGTGTGTGTGTGGCAGTGTGTTATTCTGAGTTTATGGGTTAGTGTGTGTTGCGATCTGCTGTGTGTGTGGTGGGTTAGCTGTGGGGGCAGTCTGTCCCCCAGCTATCTACTGCCTTCTAGCTCTCTACATCTTAGACACAAAGTTGCTGCTTGTGCAACACAGCTCTGCTCACCTCCCCCCTGGCATTCTCACAGTTGCCATGGTGAACGGCTTCTTTGGGTCTCAATGGAGGAAAAATTAATACCATTTTTAATTGGCTCTGGGGCCTCCATTTTTAACCTCCTCCTTCGTCCGTCCCTAACTAACCTGGCTGGGCGAGACTATAAGGACACTGCTGATCTGCAAAAGGACTAACCTAAATCTAAAACGGACATTAACGTTAAAGGCCCAGTGCAGTCAAAAATGTGATTTATCTGTGTTTTATATATATTTCTACACTAAGGTTGGAATAATATTGTGAAAATTATGATAATGCCCTTTTAGTGTGAGTTGTTTGAAAAGACCGCCTGAAATGTTTGCTTGTTTTGGTGGAATGGCATTTGAGCCTGCCTGGTGACAACACCAGGCGGTAAATTAGTTACTAGACCAATAAGAAAGCGGTTCAAACCTCTCTGCTAATAACAGCTACTTTTCAGCTTTCCCTCCCCACTCAGACAACTCCCAGACAGCCCAAGATAAATTCTTGCTTGAGAAATTGCTCTTTGCTGAGAAGTTATATTTGTTAATTTTTTTACAATTTTAATTGAAAACAATCACAGTAAGGTTACTTATTGTTACCCAGAAATGAATTGATATTGAGATAAAAATGTCTGCATTGGACCTTTAACCAACCCTTAACCCTTACCCTAACCTTAAACCTAATTTCAACCAATTCTGAGGACAGAAGTGTCCGTATAGCCTTTTCCAGCTGACTGGGAGTGCAGTCTATTTAACTAGTTAAGGTCTTCACTCTGGACCATGATTGGTTGAGTCGGGTGTGGGAGGGATAGAATGGTAATGGTAAGGATGGAGAGAAAGATTTAGAGGAAGGTTTTGTGAATCCCCATGATGCCTCCTCTTTCTCCCATCACTCTCAGGAGAGGATGCTGCTGTTGGACAAAGGACTGAATCTCCAACGCCATCCTCCCATGCCCCTCCTCTCACTGTGCCCCTCTGCTCCTGCTGCCAACGCCGCTGGATAATTACCCCAGCTACGGCTCCTCACTGGGAATGGGGCCTGTCTGCCTGTCTGCCTGTCTGCCTGTCTGCCTGTCTGCCTGTTTGCTTTACAGGGTAATTACAGCACAACAAGCAACGCTCTCTTCCCACAGCATACTATAATGACAACAGTGATTATAATAACAGTATCAACACTGCATCTTTGCTACAAATAGGCTATTCCACAGTAATGGAATTATACTTTGTTCACATTAAAATGTATGCCAAACAAAAACCATTGATTTCAAAGTTTAGCAAACATACAGCTCTATGCACAAGTACTACTATGAACAATTTATACAGAGTATTTCACAGGACATGGACGCCTCTATCCAGTGCCTCCACGCCTTCAGAGCCTTCTTGGCCGCCAAGAGTTCCCAGTCCCCTATGTTGTAGTTCCCTGCCCCGACTCCTACTTCATAGGGTTCCACCTCAACGATGAAGGGAAGTGAGGGGTCAGGATGTGCCAGCGCGGGAGCAGTGGTGTGTCAAGTGTCAAGAACGCCCTCTCCGCCTCCAACAAAGCCACTGTGGACCTCCTCTCAGTAGGGAGGTAAGAGGCGCGATCACCGTGCTGAAGCCCCGGATGAACCTCCCGAAATACTTTGCACACCCCAGGAATCGCTGGACTGCTTTCACAGAGTTGGGGATGGGCCTTGACCCTACTGCGCTGATGCGTTGCTCCTCCATCTCCACTCCCTCCGTGGATATGAGGTAGCCCAAAAAGGACACGGACCGCTGGGAAAACACTTCTCTTGTTTGACATATAGATCATGCTCCAACTGTCTTCCCAGCACAGACCTGACTAACGAGACATGCTGGGCGCGGTCAGCAGAATAGACCAAAATGCCGTCTATATAAACCACTATGCCTCGTCCCAGCATGTCCAAAAACACTTTGTTAATAAATGCCTGGAAGACTGAAGGAGCATTAGACAGGCCAAAAGGCATCGCAAGATACTCGTAATCGCCTGTGGTTGTGGAAAAGGACATTTTCCATTTGTCGCCTGCACGAATGCGCACAAGATTGTAGGGGCTCCTCAAGTCCAGGATAGACGTGTTCTCTCGGGGGGGGGGGGGGGCTGCGTCAGACAGCAGGTCAATGGCACAGTCCCAGGGGCGATGAGGAGGCAGGCATGTAACCTGCGTCTTAGAGAAGACCCTGTGCAGATCCTGCTATTCCTCTGGTAACTCCACTTGAGGGGCGTGGTCCGGACTTTCCACCGTAGTGGTGTTGACAGACACCGTGCGACACCTCCCCTGACACTCCTGCGACCAACCCAGCAGTCTCCCCTCGGACTAGGAAATAACAGGGTTGTGACAACTCAACCAGGGGAGACCTAAAACAATGCGGTGTGTGGGGGTGTCTATAATCAAAAAGGTGATCTGTTCTAAATGAGTATCATGGGTCAGCAGAGAAACGGGAACAGACATGTGATGTATGAGCCCTGCCCCAATTGGACGATTATCCAAGGCTCAAACCCGGAATGGGTGACTGTAGGGGAACCAAAGGAATGCGTAATGCAGTGGCCAGTGCGCTATCTAAAAGATTCCCGGCAGCTCCGGAATCAATCAGAGGTAACGGGAGCGAGGGGCTAGTGTATTCAGGGAATTTAATGGGAAAACACACTGGTTGAGTTGACAGAAAAGGAAGGGAGATCTTGCATCCTACCTGGGTTGGAGCAGGAGAATTCCCTGGCTTGTCATCTCCTCCCCTATTAGTGGATAGAGGGCAGGTCGGGGAGAAATGACCTCTTTCTCCACAATAGGAACAGAGGCCCAGATTCCTCCTTGGGCTCCGGATTCCGCGCAGGTCTTTGTTGGGACCGCAGGAGGTTGTCCAAACGAATCGCCATGCTGGTGAGCTGGTCAAGTGACAGGTTGTCATCATGGCAGGCTAACTCCACCTGTACCTCCTGTACATTGTTGTCTGCTGCGGAACACGGTGACCAGAGCCGACTCGTTCCATCCGGTGGAGGGCCACGATGGTCCGGAAATCCAGAGCGAACTCCGAGGCGGTCCTACTTCCCTGGTATAGTCGGAGTAGGCGCTCACCCCCCTCTCGGCCCTCCACAGGATGATCAAACACAGAGCGGAAGAGTAGGGTGAAGCGCTAGTAGGACTTAACCTCGGGTTCACCCACACCCCAGTACAGGGCCCGTCTGGTCAGTGCCGAGATGACGGTGGCAACACTGTCTCTCACGGAGACAGCCTCGGCGTAGCGAGCGAGGTACAGGTCTCATTCCAGATGGAATCCTCTTGCATCTCGGTGGTGCACCGTCAAAGCTCTCCGGGAGGGACAGGGGAATTCCGCGGACCGGCTCAGATGGGACTGAGGCAGGTAGTGGTGTGGGGGCTGGTGCCGGAACCTGGAGACAGGGGAATTCCGCGGACCGGCTCAGATGGGACTGAGGCAGGTAGTGGTGTGGGGGCTGGTGCCGGAACCTGGAGACTGAAGGGACTGCACATTCCCCTCCAAATGCAGGATCGTTGCCAGCACACTGTCCATGGTGCTGCCGAGTCTGGAGAGACAGTCCTTTTGATGCTGGACTGTCTCTATGATGTTCGACAGCTCAGTCTTTTCTGCTGTCTCCGTTTAGTGGGTCGGTTATTCTGTCACGTTGTCTAATGATTGGAGGCAGGCGCAGGAATACGCCCAAACAAAAGAGCGAGGTGTAAACCTCTAAATAATACACGGGTCGGTCCGTGACAAAAACACATTTACTGGAAGAACTGTGCAGATGCAAAGTTTGGTAACAGAATTACAGTAAAATCTCCCTCAGTTTTTTATGCGACCACATTTTCCAAAAACTGTTAAATATCTGCTCCCAATTAAGATTGAAAGATGTCTGCAGAAAGAATGGAGTGTCTGCTAAGGCATGACACCTTCAGTTTGAAAACAATGATTTTGGTTATTGAACTACAGTACGTGAAGTGAATTTGCATCCGGTAACAGAATTATGGTAATAATATTACATCATGGGTCCCTGATCTGTACAATACAGAAATAATTATGGATATGAATATCACTCTCTTCATGGTGATGTATCCTGAATAGGTACACAAAGGTAGAAATATGCAATATCCTTCTTTTGCATATTTGGGTATTATTCTACACACTTGCTATTATTCTAATGAGCTCCACCACCAAACCAGACCAGATTTGGTTGGTCCGGACCAGGCCAAATCTGAACCAATCATAGACGTCTATGTTTCACAAGTTTGGATAGCACAGTAGAGTAGAGTACAGTAAAGTAGATATGTTCAGTACAATACATAACATTATATTGTACTCTACTCTAGTGTGCTCTACTGTACTATACTGTACGATACTTTTTTTTACTGTACTGTGCTCTACTGTGCTGTGCAAACTTGTGAAACATAGACGTCCATGATTGGTTCTTATTTGGTCCAGCCAGGGCTGACTGACCAAATTCCAGCTGCTTTTCAACGTCCATAGATGCCCAGTGTCAGCGGTGCTCAGTGGATGAAGATGCTTGTTATAGTAAATGGAAAAGGGTAGGTGGTAGGCGTCATGTTAGGTGTCAGTAAGAGCCGGGAGAGGTGACATTAACTGGAGAAAGAGGAGAGAGTGACAGAGCGAGAGAGGGAGGGAGGGGTTGTTCAGACTGTTTTCACACTCTTGCTTTGACCACCAGACGACAGAAAAAGAAAGAAACAGTTATGAGCTGAACATAACAGTATGCCAGTGGAAGGGACAGTAGCATTAAAAAAAAAAGTGTTTTTGTCAAACTCAAAACCCAACAGTGTATTAATAGGGGGACAAAACATGAGAAACATGAATAATGGTAAGTAAATAAGTAAGCATACTATATACAGGATCCGTTCCAATACCATATTTACAATGTGAAGGGATACTGGAGTGATGGAGGTAGATATGTATATAGGATATAAGATAAACAAAGTAGCAGCAGTTTGTATGTGAGTGGGTGTGTGTAGAATCAGTAAAAATGGATGTTCATCAGTGGCGGTCGGTGACGTTTAAGATGAGGGAGGATGATTCTATTTTTTATGAGCATGGCCTTATTTCTATTACAGCATATTGGATGACTGTCATTCATATTCCATTCACCCAGCTCAATGTAACATCAATAGGTTTAGGTTACTACATGGTACTAGAATTTTCCCTATACAAATCACGAGGTTGCTACAACCTAGCCTATGAAAGAAAGTTTACAACGCAGGCCGAGAGAAAAACTTGAGTAATCAAGGGGTGTGTGTAAATTCACTCTGACTATCTACTCTGAATTTAGAGCACTCTTGTCTGTGTGCCAGAGCGCAGAATAACTGATTAATTCTTGAATGCACAACACGAGAGGTGTTAGTAAATGTTGGCAAAAAAACGCAATTAAATTGTTGCCAGCAGCACAGTTACAGTCACTACGCTGTAGATAACATGAAAACATCCTAACCAGCTCTGCTAGGGTGAGTAAAATGGTCAGAGTGAGTTGTTCTCTCATTTGTGTCTGGAAGTAGCTAACCAACTTTAGCCAATTAGCTTGGATGCTTGACTGTCGTTGTGAGGTTAGAACTCTCGGATCAACCCACCTGAACTCTCCGAAAGCAACACTCTGTGAATTTACGAATGGACAATCTGACAACTCTCTCAATTTACGCACACCCAGAGCACTCAATGAGCATACTCTGGCACTCCATACTGAATATACGAACACACCCAAGGTGACATAAAGTGACACATTCAATACAGCCTTGCACACTCTTGCCTGCATTGTCAGGGTTTTCGCTGCTGGTCATTCGAGTCAAGTGCAGGAGAGCAGAGATAGGTTGATCAGGCGACTTTATTTGCCAAGAGCAATAACAGACAGGCGCAAACAGCTACAACTCAAGCCAACCTGCAAAAGTGACAAGCGCGAAATACCGTCAAGAATACAACCATAAGTTTCACCAAAATTTCCCCTATAGGGTACAGGCAATGCCCAGGGTGAAAAAAACAGACTGGCGTGATACAATAAGCACAAAACAAAAACAATTCCACACAGACACATGGGGGGGAAGAGAGGAATATATATATGCAGTGTGATTAGGGAATGTAAATCAGGTGTGTGGGGAACAAGACAAAACAAATGGAACAATGAAAAATGGAGCTGCGATGGCTAGAAGACCGGTGACATCAACCGCCGAACGCCGCCCAAAATAGTTGTGACATGCATAAACAGTTGAAGTCAGAAGATTACATACACCTCAATACATTTAAACTCAGTTTTTCACAATTCCTTTAAACCTCATAAAAATTCCCTGTCTTAGGTCAGTTAGGATCAGTACTTTATTTTAAGAATGTGAAATGTCAGAATAATAGTAGAGTGATTTATTTCAGCTTTTATTTCTTTCATCACATTCCCAGGGGGTCAGAGGTTTACATACACTCAATTAGTATTTGGTAGCATTGCCTTTAAATTGTTTAACTTGGGTCAAATGTTTCGTGTAGCCTTCCACAAGCTTCCCACAATAGGTTGGGTGAATTATGGCCCATTCCTCCTGACAGAGCTGGTGTAACTGAGTCAGGTTTCTATGCCTCCTTGCTCACACACTTTTTCAGTTCTGCCCACACATTTTCTATAGGATGAAGTCAGGGCTTTGTGATGGCCACCATTTGGAAGACCCATTTGCGACCAAGCTTTAACTTCCTGACTGATGTCTTGTGGGTATATTGAAGCAACATCTCATAATTTTCCGTCCTCATGATGCCTCTATTTTGTGAAGTTGCACCAGTGCCTTCTGCAGCAAAGCACCTCCACAACATGATGCTGCCACCCCTGTGCTTCACGGTTGGGACGGTGTTCTTCGGCTTGCAAGCCTCCCCCTTTTTCCTCCAAACATAAAGATGGTCATTATGGCCAAACAGATCTGTTTTTGTTTCATCAGACAGGAGGACATTTCTCCAAAAAGTACGATCTTTGTCACCATGTGCAGTTACAAACCTTAGTCTGGCTTTTTTTATGGCGGTTTTGGAGCAGTGGCTTCTTTCTTGCTGAGCAGCCTTTCAGGTTATGTCGATATAGGACTCGTTTTACTGTGGATATACAGCGGGGCAAAAAAGTTTTTAGTCAGGCACCAATTGTGCAAGTTCTCCCACTTTAAAAGATGAGAGAAGCCTGTAATTTTAGGTACACTTCAACTATGACAGACAAAATTAGAAAAAAAAAATCCAGAAAATCACATTGTAGGATTTTGAATGAATTCATTTGAAAATTATAGTGGAAAATAAGTATTTCTCAATACTTTGTTATATACCCTTTGTTGGCAATGACAGTGTCACGATTCTTCAAAATCGAACCCAGAAGCAGACCAGGACAAGGAGAGTAGGAAGAAGGTGAGTATTTATTTACAAGTGAATGTGAATGGGTAGATATATCCAGGTGGTGTAGCGGGTAGCGGTGGTGAGTTGATGGGAGTAAATAGGTGGATCCAATGGGGAAGCGGAATCCTCTGACGACCAGGCGGGAATGGGGTAAATGATCCGGGTGAGTAACTGAAGACAGAACAAACAGAGGTAAGTTCAAGGCAAGTAATACGTAACAAACAACAAAACAAATTCTATCCAACTTGAGGCTGATACTCTGGCACAACATACTGTTCATGGCTAACGATCCGGCAGGGAATGGATGTCAGGTCAGAGCTTTTGAAGGGGAGAGGTGATGATCAGGACAGGTGTGCAGATTACTGATGGGATACAGGTGCGGGTGAACATCGATCTCCCAACAAGCTAATTCGCCCGGCAACCAGACAGGGTGCGTTCCGGGACACCGGAAACACACTCCAGGACAGAAGCACAGGCAAACACAGACTCAGGAAGCGGGATTCGTGACAGACAGAGGTCAAACGTTTTCTGTAAGTCTTCACAAGATTTTCACACACTGTTGCTGGTATTTTGGCCCATTCCTCCTTGCATATCTCTTCTAGAGCAGTGATGTTTTGGGACTGTTGCTGGGCAACACAGACTTTCAACTCCCTCCAAAGATTTTCTATGGGGTTGAGATCTGGAGACTGGCTAGGCCACTCCAGGACCTTGAAATGCTTCTTACGAAGCCACTCCTTCGTTGCCCGGGCGGTGTGTTTGGGATCATTGTCATGCTGAAAGACCCAGCCACGTTTCATCTTCAATGCCCTTGCTGATGGAAGGAGGTTTTCACACAAAATCTCACGATACATGGCCCCATTCATTCTTTCCTTTACACGGATCAGTCGTCCTGGTCCCTTTGCAGAAAAACAGCCCCAAAGCATGATGTTTCCACCCCCATGCTTCACAGTAGGTATGGTGTTCTTTGGATGCAACTCAGCATTCCTTGTTCTCCAAACACGACGAGTTGAGTTTTTACCAAAACGTTCTATTTTGGTTTCATCTGACCATATGACATTCTCCCAATCTTCTTCTGGATCATCCAAATGCTCTCTAGCAAACTTCAAACGGGCCTGGACATGTACTGGCTTAAGCAGGGGGACACGTCTGGCACTGCAGGATTTGAGTCCCAGGCGGCGTAGTGTGTTACTGATGGTAGGCTTTGTTACTTTGGTCCCAGCTCTCTGCAGGTCATTCACTAGGTCCCCCCCGTGTGGTTCTGGGATTTTTGCTCACCATTCTTGTGATCATTTTGACCCCACGGGGTGAGATCATGCGTGGAGCCCCAGATCGAGGGAGATTATCAGTGGTCTTGCATGTCTTCCATTTCCTAATAATTGCTCCCACAGTTGATTTCTTCAAACCAAGCTGCTTACCTATTGCAGATTCAGTCTTCCCAGCCTGGTGCAGGTCTACAATTTTGTTTCTGGTGTTCTTTGACAGCTCTTTGGTCTTGGCCATAGTGGAGTTTGGAGTGTGACTGTTTGAGGTTGTGGACAGGTGTCTTTTATACTGATAACAAGTTCAAACAGGTGCCATTAATACAGGTAACGAGTGGAGGACAGAGGAGCCTCTTAAAGAAGAAGTTACAGGTCTGTGAGAGCCAGAAATCTTGCTTGTTTGTAGGTGACTAAATACTTATTTTTCACCATCATTTGCAAATAAATTCATTAAAAATTCACTAAAAATGTTTTTCTAATTTTTCTGTCATAGTTGAAGTGTACCTATGATGAAAATTACAGGCCTCATCATTTTAAGTGGGAGAACTATCACAATTGGTGGCTGACTAAATACTTTTTTGCCCCACTGTAAATAGTTTTGTACCCGTTTCCTCCAGCATCTTCACAGGGTAATTTGCTGCTGTTCTGGGATTGATTTGCACTTTTCACACCAAAGCACGTTCATCTCTAGGAGACAGAACGTGTCTCCTTCCTGAGTGGTGTGACAGCTGCATAGTCCTATGGTGTTTATACTTGCGTACTACTGTTTGTACAGTTGAACGTGGTACCTTCAGGCATTTGGAAATTGCTCCCAAGGATGAACCAGACTTGTAGAGGTCAACAATGTTTTTTCTGAGGTCGTGGCTGATGTCTTCTGATTTTCCCATGATGTCAAGCAAAGAGGCACTGAGTTTGAAGGTAGGCCTTGAAATACATCCACAGGTACACCTCCAAATGATGTCAATTAGTCTATCAGAAGCTTCTAAAGCCATGTTTTGGTGCGAAAAGTGCAAATCAATCCCAGAATCACGCAGTACAGTCTACAGTCAGCAGCAAGCAGTTTAGCAGATACACCGGCAGGCCCCGGCAATACATTAATAAAACCAAAAGCTTACCTTGACTTCAAATCAAAATCAAATCAAACTTTATTTGTCACATGCACCGAATGTAAGTGTAGACTTTACCGTGAAATGCTTACTTACAAGCCCTTAACCAACAGTGCAGTTCAAGAAGAGTTAAGAAAATATTTACTAAATTAACTAAAGTAAAATTAAAATGGAATAATAAAAAGTACCACAATAACAGGGCTATGTACAGGGGGTAATGTACTAGTCTGGTGGTCATTTGATTAATTGGAAGAGTTCCAGTGTTAGACAGCCATAGCCATCTAGCTAACATAGCATCCCTCTCTGTTTAATCCGGGCTGCATATGATACTAGCTATGTATGTGAAAGTGAAAAAACATATTTTATGAAATATAGCGCTCTCTCTCTCTTGAATGGGCAAGACAAATAAATGTAAGTGCCTTGAACCGGGTATGGTAGTAGGTGCCAGGCACAACGGTTTGTGTCAAGAACTGCAATGCTGCTGGGTTTTTCACTCTCAACAGTTTCCCGTGTGTATCAAGAATGGTCCACCACCCAAAGGACATCCAGCCAACTTGACAACTGGGGGAAGCATTGGAGTCAACATGGGCCAGCATCCCTGTGGAACGCTTTCGACACCTTGTAGAGTCCATGCCCTGACAAATTGAGACTGTTCAGAGGGCAAAAGGGGGGGGAACTCAATATTAGGTGGGTATTCCTAATGTTTTGTATACTCAGTGTATTGGTAGCCTCTATAGCAGGTGGTCTACTGGAGCATTCATTCCATGTTTGTAGTTGTGTTTCTCCTGCTGCTAGGTGGTACAGTATGAGCAGAAATGAGTACAAATAGGAACGCATGCGATATAACATGGCAGGCAGCATGTAAGTGCACTGGGGCGTTGGGGAGGGATGAGGGGAGGGACGAGTGGAGGATGAGGGGAGACAGAGGAGCGATCTGGAGCGTCTGGAATGGGATATTGGGTTTGTCAAGTGTTTTAATCCTCCACTGGGAGAGAGGAGAGGAGGAGCCCGCCAGCCCCCTAACCAACATAATGAAGCATTCTCCAGGTCCGGAAAGAAGGAGAGGAGGAAGAGAAAGAGGGGGAAGGATAGGGTAAAGAAAGGGAACATCAGGGGAAGCGGAGAGAGGTGGGGGAGGAGGGAGATAGAACAGGGACATCTACAGAATGAGAGCAAAGGAGAGAGGATTTGAGAGGGAGAAAAACAGGATGGAGATAGCAAGGATAGGAAGGAAGGAGGGCAGATGTAGCCATTCTGCTATGCTGTGCCACCAGCCGTGCCACCTAGCTGTGACGACAGACAGTCAGACAGACAGAGCCTTCCCTGGTTGGTACACACTGGGCACTGTGTGGGCACCCTGATCTGTAATTCAGACAACAGTTTGCTTACTAAGGAAACCATTATGGAAGATTGGCCCATAAAATGGGCCACTGTGAGCTAACAGAGCTGTGAGCACAACACACTCATCCGTACCCCTTTTCTGCAGCCTCTGCCCCATCTCTCTGTCTCCACTCTCTCTCCATCCACCTACAGTACTATCTCACCCCTCCATCTCTCTACCCATTGCCCATCTGAAGTGTGTTTCTTGGATGGCTCGTCTTGAGGGTGTTTCTCTGTGCTGCGTCTCGCCTCTATCTGTGACTGACTGGAGAGAACAGAACAGAAGCAGGTCACCGTGCGTCGGCTTTGTGGAGCCACATTCCACCGCAGCCTGCTCCAAGACGTGCTCTACTACCCACCACAATGAGGTGCATAAAGAGAATGAATTGGAAATTGGCAGTCGTATATACTAGTACTATATATGGACTTGATGACTGTTGGCAAACAAATAAAGGCATGGGGCTCCTCAAACACACACCTGTGGATATAATCCAGGCTACTTACAATATATTAGTATTGTTTGGAGATGCTTTATCCTTTATCTGCTGCGTCTTGTTATTTTAAGCAGTGCCTCTGATGCTTGGAGTGTGTCTGTGTATGAGATGGCTTTCTCTCTCTCTGTGTGTGTGTGCATGCGTGATTATGTGCTTGTCTACATATGTGCCCTTGATGAGTATGTTTGTGAGGGCATGTGTGTGTATCTTGGATGTGATGCACATTGGCTACGTCTGTTTGTCCCCGCGGCTGGACACACTCCCTACCGTCTGCTGAGGCTGTGCACACTGCAGCTCTCCTCCTCCTCCCTCGATCCCTCCATTCACAGCCGCCCATCAGAGAAGGGGTGGGCTGGCAGGGTGAGGGGTAGGGGCAGGCAGCCGTTTACTGAATCGACCCCTCACGTCTCCTAGCAACAGGGCTGTTTGGAATGGGACGGGGGAGTTAAAGAGAGCGAGAAAAATACAGAGAGAGATGGGAAAGAGAGGAGAAAGGCTACAATTATTCTGTGCCGCTGGAGGGAGCACAGGCCTGGAAGTGCGGGGGGTCAGGGGGGCAGAGAAGGGACAGAGACAGAGAGTGAAAGGGAAGAAGAGAGATGGAGGTATAGGTGGATAAGGGGATGGAGCGTGGGAGAAAGGAATTGTGAGAGAAGGGATGAAGGGAGTGAAGGGTTGGGGAAAAGAGAGATGTGATGCATAGATAAACACCCAATTGATGGTAGCACAGTAAGCACAGTGCCTTACACTGAAAGCCTGTCTGAAATGTAGCATGACATTTCTTTCTATCCTTTATTTGGCTCTGTTCATTTCTTGTCAGGGTCCAGTATCAACACTATCAAAAACCTTTTATGTGTGTCTGTGTGTGTTGCTTGCTGCCTCAGACTATCCCTTGGTTTACATGGATGCTATCCAGCAGAACTTTCCAATAGCAGCATAATGCTGTCCCGTGTATGCACAGTATTTACATGTGTCAGTGATGTGAGGTCGGTGGCTGGGTAAGCACTGGTTATTACCAAAGCCAGATTTACTCACAAATAAATCTTGATGAAGCCCAAGATCACCATACAACAGATAGCGCAAACATGTGACATAGGCTATTAACTGAAATTGAAAAACTATTTTCAACAAATGTAAATACCAATGTAGCCAAGATACACAAGCGATCGCTTCCGATATTTAATTTAATCGGACAAAATGACGCACCGCTTAACTCAGACCGATAACATCCACATTTACAACCGATAGGTGGCCCTAAAATACCAATATATGGACACATTTTATCCAAATAGTTTGCAACGCAAACTCCATAGCCTTTCCCAATGGATTTACAATTATTCCAATGCACAGGGAGCGGCACATGCAAACACACACACAGTAATATTATTATGTTAAATATTATTACACACAGACATATATAATAAATAAGGTTCTAACAAAATTTCCATATCAACAATCAACATGACTGAAAAATGCAGAATTCAAAACACCAAAAAAGGACCGAAGGGTGGCGGGGCACGATGGACCCGAGCCAGCTGTAGTATCCATCATGGATGATGAATGGGCCAGAGTCTCGCAGCCTCACGGTCTGATGAGGGTGTGAGCTCTGAGGATCTGAGCCTGAGGTAGAAGCCACCGGTGAGGGAGACAGAACAGAGGACGAATGCGCAAGTACCTCCGGATCTGATCTCGAATCGGAAGCCCCTAGGGAAGAAGGTGCCGGAACCTCTGGATCCAGGGCGGCGAAGCCATTTCTGGTCTGTGTCCTGTCCGGGCTTAACATCTCCAAGGAGGCCGCTGTTGCCAGAGAACGCTGTCTTCGACTTCCACGACAAGTGACATATCTCCATGGCTGGTTGGTAGGGTCAAGAACAGCAACATCCCCCAAGTCATCCAGGAGCATACTACTAGCTCAGTTTTCCAGGGAAGGGGAGACCCCTTTGAGGAGGGATCCCTGCAGAGTACCGGTCAGTCTGCTGTGGAGAGCCGACACAGGGCGACATTTCCACCAGACCAGATCAGCGTCCGGCTACTGGTAGAAGAGAGAGATAAAGTAAACGGGCGTGGGTTTCCCAGTGGCTTGTATAGGTTTGCTACTTGTTTGCTGAGAGTAGCCACTTCGCCTCTGTAGTCCTCTTCAAGCAAACGGTTGCTACATTGAAAGTCTGGGCAGTCCACATTGTCCTGGAATAAAGCAAAAATCAACACAGCTCCTGTTGCGTTGTAGGCTGCCTACATGGGTGGAGAATAAAGTGGCAGTTAACTTGAAATATGACATTAACTTAAATATGATTAGACTGTAGTTTACTGCAGTGTCTGTAAATAAATGTTGATAATGGAAAGAAGTGGAAGGGGCTCAACCAACGTGAGTGTAATCAGTGTAATCAGAAAATGTAATCATCATCATTGAAAAGGAAAAGGCACAACGCGCACATAGGTTAGGCTACTATGGTGAGCGAGTGTTGCGCCTTTTCATTTTCAATAAATAATGATTACCCATTTATTTGTGTCTGCCTGCAAAAGGTAGCAAGTGTTGCTGTCATCATTCTTGCTGCTTCCAGTTCAGTTCATACCTGCAAGAACAGGTGCGCGTGTGGTCTCAATTAAATACAGTAGACTATAGCCTATGCATGGGCGGAGAAGCACGGGCAATTATCTTTCCAAGAAAATGTACTTCCTAAATAGGCCTATGGTTAGGCTATAGTCTACTACATTGCCTTGAAATAGGCCTAAATATTGATCACCCATATTTCTTCATCTTCCCACTCCTAAAAGGTGGGAGTCTGAACGGGTGGGAGTCGGACAGAAAGCCAGCGGGTAGGGGCGGGAGCAGGTTGAAGAAATCTGTCCTGCCTTTTGTTAGAGCTGTTTATTACTGTGTTAGTGTGAAGGTAGAGAATTAGCTAGGGAAACTGACAGATCAATAATGTTACATTGCAAAACAGACTAATAAATATCAAATTGCACTGAAAAAACGTCAGAATATCAATCTTCAATCGTTAGGCCAATGGTGTCTTCATTTGATTCAGGTCTAGTGTGATTGAGGCAGAAATAATAGCTAACGTTAGCCACATTTTGTCCAGTTCTCTCTCTAACAGTATATCAACTGGCGAAACCTAGCCAACTTCATTTACTTCTGAAATGGGACAAAGGCTTCAAAACATTTCCGTACAACCAACAGCAGTTAGATAGTAATAATAACCTCCTCATATTGCTATCTGGCAGATAACTAGAGGCTAGAGCTGACCTGGCTGTGGTAGCTACTAGCTAGCATAGCTTAATCATTCATCTCCTCAGTCGAGAGGGGATGAAACATTAGCTAACGTTACATGTCAGTTACTAGCTCAGCACTGCAAATAAACACAAGTTATTTTTCCTGTTACATGAAACAGCAGTTACCTTGCCAGCTACATCAGTCAACTAAAGAGTAGCCAGTTTCTGCTCTGCTTGCTTTTACAACTTGGTGAAAGAGTGCAACACATACACACTGAACTATACTCAACTCTCCCGTGCTGGTCCAGCCAGCTGTCCAGAAGCTTTGCCTTCACACAGCCTATCAGCCCAGTCTGCGGTGTTCAAGATCCTAAATCCAGCTGGTTGAACACTCCAAACAGCCTACCTGACCGCTCGGAGGCGTCCGCATGGTCTTAAAGCTGCTATCGTCCCGGGCCGCTGTTGTTGTCGCTTTCGTATCACATTGCAAAGATAAAACTGTGGGGGACAAAAATGCAATTTCAGAATGTGGGGGGGACATGACCCCTCGACCCCAGTAAAAGTTGTGACCCTGCTGGTATGTGTACATAAATGGGTGCGTGTAGGCTGCTTGTACCCTATATGTACATAGGCTACATATTTATGTATGCGTGTGTACAGTGTATGTTTGTTTTGTTATGTGTGGCATGCATGCAGCAGGGCAGGCAGCTTTGCCATAGCCCTCTCTCCCCTCTCTCTTTGCTGTGACTTTGACCTCATCGCCAGGGAGGCAGGAAGTGGGGGGTGGTGGTAGTAGGGAGGCGGTGCCTGCTGTCCTGTCTGCTGTGCCATAAGGTGCAACTCACCCCTGCCCCCCATCGCCCCCCTCCGTGCCCCACATATATCCATGCGCAGTGGTTTCTGCTGTCGCACATGCTATCGTCCCAGGCCGCTGATGTGCCCTACAACCGTAAGGGGATGGGAGGGGAGGGGGGGGGGGGGGGGGGTGTATGTTTTGCGTCATAATGTGTCCCAGGCAGTCACAGGGGTAGTGGGCAGGCAGGCTGGCAGCCCACGTGTCATTCCCTAGTAGTCATCTCCTGAAGGTAGTCTGGTGTGGGCCAGTGCAGTCTTCTCCTCTGACCTCCCTGTAGGGGGCATTACTGCTGGAGCTGGCACAGGGGCATGCCATGGAGCTTTAGAAGCTATAAAGCAGGGTTAAATTAATTATGACACACTGTAGCAAAACGTTTTGCAATGGCAAACAAAAATGTGTGATTCTTATTGGACAAGTTTAGGTTGTCCCTCTTTGTTTCAGTCTGTTTTCTCCTGTTTGGTGTTCATCAATTGAAGAGTCACCTGAAGCTTGAGATGAATGGGAGATGCAGTAAAGGAATGCAGTGCTGAGGCAGAGTGCTCATAGTGAGGACGACTGGCTACTACTCTGAACTGTGTGTGGTGAGCTTTCTGGCGTCTAGAGCTGCTGAGGCGTCGCCCAAGCCATACATTGTGAAGGAGTCCAGTAGCTACATGACTCAAATCAAAGTTTATTTGTCACGTGCACCGAATACAACAGGTTCACCTTACAGTGAAATGCTTACTTACAGGCTCTAACCAATGGTGCGGAAAAAAAGGTTTTGTGTGTGTGTAAAGAAATAAAACAACAGTAAAAAGACATTTGAAAAAAGAGTAGCAAGGCTGTATACAGACACCTGTTAGTAAGGCTTATTGAGGTAGTATGTACATGTAGGTATTGTTAAAGTGACTATGCACTATGGGGGGGGACACACAATGCAGATAATCCGGGTATCCATTTGGTTACCTGTTCAGGAGTCTTGGGGTTAAAAACTGTTGAGAAAGCCTTTTTGTCCTAGACTTGGCACTCCGGTACCGCTTGCCATGTGGTAGTAGAGAGAACAGTCTATGACTGGGGTGGCTGGGGTCTTTGACAATTTTTAGGGCCTTCCTCTGACACCGCCTGGTATAGAGGTCCTGGATGGCAGGCAGCTTTGCCCCAGTGATGTACTGGGCCATACGCACTAGCCTCTGAAGTGCCTTGCGGTCGGAGGCCGAGCAATTGCCGTACCAGGCAGTGATGCAACCGGTCAGGATGCTCTCAATGTTGACTCAAGCTGGTTCCCAGAGTAGCCCTCTACATGATCGCCACCAGACTCTTCATCAACTGTCTCCCTGACCACCTTCGTCTGATCAAGCCATGAACTGTCCCTCTCCATCTTTGGAGGATGCATGCACTCTATTGGTTGACCAAACTAATTATAGCTAACAATTCATGATGATGTTTTGGTTGACATAGCTAATTATAGCTAGGCTACTCATGATGATGTATTGGTTGACCTGACTAACTATAGCTAGCTACTCATTTTTTTTATTTTAACGTTTGACCTCTGTCATTGCCAACAAAGGGTATATAACAAAGAATTGAGATAAACTTTTGTTATTGACCAAATACTTATTTTCCACCATAATTTGCTAATAAATTAATTAAAAATCCTACAATGTGATTTTCTGGATTTTTTTCTCATTTTATCTGTCATAGTTTAAGTGTACCTATGATGAAAATTACAGGCCTCTCTCATCTTTTTAAGTGGGAGAACTTGCACAATTGGTGGCTGACTAAATACTTTTTTGCCCCACTGTATATACTATACTCTATACCATCTGCTGCATCTTGCCAATGCCGTTCAGCCATCGCTCATCCATATATTTATATGTACATATTCTTATTAATTCCTTTACACTTGTGTTTAAAAGGTAGTTGTTGTGAAATTGTTAGATTGCTTGTTGCATATTACTGCATGGTCGGAACTAGAAGCACAAGTATTTCGCTACACTCGCATTCACATCTGCTAACCATGTGTATGTGACGAATAACGATTTGATTTGGCTTTGGGGATGACCAGTGCAATATACCTGCTGGAGCGCGTGTTATGGGTGGGTGTTGCTGTGGTGACCAGTGAGCTGAGATAAGGCGGGGCTTTACCTAGCAGAGACTTACAGATGACCTGGAGCAAGTGGGTTTGGCGATGGATATGTAGTGAGGGCCAGCCAACGAGAGCATAGAGGTCGCAGTGGTGGGTAGTATATGGGGCTATGGTGATAAAACGGATGGCACTGTGATAGACTACATTCAGTTTGTAGAGTAGAGTGTTGGGGGCTATTTTGTAAATGACATTGCCGAAGTCAAGGATCGGTAGTATAGTCAGTTTTACGAGGTTATGTTCTTCAGCATGACTGAAGGAGGCTTTGTTGCGAAGCCGATTCTAGATTTAATTTTGGATTGGAGATGCTTAATGTGAGTCTGGAAGGAGAGTTTACAGTCTAACCAGACACCTAGGTATTTGTAGTTGTCCACGTATTCTAGGTCAGAATCGTCCAGAGTAGTGATGCTAGTCGGGCCGGAGAGTGCGGACAGCAATCGGTTGAAGAGCATGCACTTAGTTTTACTAGCATTTTCAAGCAGTTGGAGGCCACGGAAGGAGTGTTGTATGGCGTTGAAGCTCATTTGGAGGTTGTTAGCACAGTGTCCAAAGAAGGCCAGATGTATACAGAATGGTGTCATCTGCATAGAGGTGGATCAGAGAATCACCAGAAGCAAGAGTGACATCATTGACATATACAGAGAAAAGAGTCGGCCCGAGAATTGAGCCCTGTGGAACCCCCATAGAGACTGGACATAGAGTCTGGACAACAGGCCCTCCAATTTGACACACTGAACTCTATCAGAGAAGTAGTTGGTGAACCAGGCGAGGCAGTGATTTGAGAAGCCATGGCTATTGAGTCTGCCGATAAGAATGCTGTGATTGACAGACTCGAAAGCCTTGGCCAGGTCGATGAAGACGGCTGCACAGTACTGTCTTTTATCGATGGCGGTTATGATATCGTTTAGGACCTCGTTTAGGACCTTGAGCGTGGCTGAGGTGCACCTGACCATGACCAGCTCGGAAACCAGATTGCATAGTGGAGAAGGTACGGCGGGATTCGAAATGGTCGGTGATCTGTTTGTTGACTTGGCTTTCAAAGATTTTAGAAAGGCAGGGCAGGATGGATATAGGTCTATAACCGTTTGGGCCTATGGTGTCTCCCCCTTTGAAGAGGGGGATGACCGCAGCAGCTTTCCGATCTTTGGGGATCTTAGACGATACAAAAGAGAGGTTGAATAAGCTAGTAATAGGGGTTGCAACAATTTCGGCAGATAATTTTAGAAAGAGAGGGTCCAGATTGTCTAGCCCAGCTGATTTGTAGGGATCCAGATTTTGCAGCTCTTTCAGAACATCAGATGTTTGGATTTGGGTGAAGGAGAAGCGGCGGGAGTTTGGGCAAGTTGCTGCAGGGGGTGCTGAGGTGTTGGCCTGGGTATGGGTAGCCAGGTTAGAAAGCAAGCCCACCCGTGAATAAATTCTTATATAAATTATCGGTTATCATAGATTTATCGGCAGTGACAGTGTTTTCTATCCTCGGTGCAGTGGGCAGGTGGGAGGAGGTGCTCTTTTTCTCCATGGACTTTATAGTGTCTCAACTTTTTGGAATTCGTGCTACAGGAAGCAAATTTCTGTTTGAAAACGCTAGCCTTAGCTTTCCTATCTGACTGAGTATATTGTTTCCTGACTTCCCTGAAGAATTGCATTTCGCGGGGGCTATTCGATGCTAATGCAGAACGCCACAGAATGTTTTTGTGCTGGTCAAGGGCAGTCAAGTCTGGGGTGAACCATATCTGTTCTTAGTTCTACATTTTTTTGAATGGGGCATGCTTTTTTAAGCTGGAGAGGAAAGCACTTTTGACGAGCAACCAGGCATCCTCTAATGACGGGATGAGGTCGATATCCTTCCAGGATACCTGGGCCAGGTCGGTTAGAAAGGCCTGTTCGCTGAAGTGTTTTAGGGAGTGTTTGACAGTGATGAGGGGTGGTCGTTTGACCGCGGACCCATTATGCACGCAGGCAATAAGGCAGTGATCACTGAGATCCTGGTTGAAGACAGCAGAGGTGTATTTAGAGGGCAAGTTTGACAGGATGATATCTAAGAGGGTGCCCATGGTTACGGATTTTGGGTTGTACCTGGTAGGTTCCTTGATAATTTGTGTGATATTGGGGGCATCTATTTTAGATTGTAGGATGGCCGGGGTGTTAAGCAAGTCCAAGTTTAGGTCACCTAACAGTACGAACTCTGAAGATAGATTGGGGACGATCAACTCACATATGGTGTCCAAGGCACAGCTGGGGGCTGAAGGGGGTCTATAACAAATGGCAACTGTGAGAGACTTGTTTCTGGATAGGTGGATTTTTAAAAGAAGAAGCTTGAATTTTTTGGGCATAGACCTGGATAGTATGACAGAACTCTGCAGGCGATCTCTGCAGTAGATTGCAACTCTGCCCCCTTTGGCAGTTCTATCGTGTCGGAAAATGTTATAGTTAAGGATGGACATTTCAGGATTTTTGGTGGCCTTCCTAAGCCAGGATTCAGACACGGCTAGGACATCCGGGATGGCAGAGTCTGCTAAAGCAGTGAATAAAACAACTTAGGGAGGAGGATTCTAATGTTAACATGCATGAAACCAATGCTTTTACGGTTACAGAAGTCAACAAATGAGAGCGCCTGGGGAATGGGAGTGATGCTGGGGGCTGCAGGGCCTGGGTTAACCTCTACATCACCAGAGGAACAAAGGAGGAGTAGGATAAGAGTACGGCTAAAATCTAAAAGAACTGGTGGTCTAGTGTGTTCGGAACAGAGAGTTAAAGGAGCAGGTTTCTGGGCGCAGAAGAATGGATTCAAGGCATAATGTACAGACAAGGGTATGGTAGGATGTGAGTACAGTGGAGGTAAACCTAGGCATTGAGTGACGATGAGAGAGGTTTTGTCTCTAGGAGCGCCATTTAAGCCAGGTGCGGTCACTGCATGTGTGGGGGGTGAAACAACAGGGCTAGCTAAGGCATATTGAGCAGGGCTGGAGGCTCTACATAGAAATAAGACAAAAAATGACTAATTAAAACAGCAATAGACAAGGCATATTGACATTAGGGAGAGGCATGTGTAGCCGAGAAATCATAGGGTCCAGTGAGTAGCTAGGCGAGCTGGAGTCACGGAGATTCAGACAGCTAGCAGGCCGGGGATAGCAGCAGGCTAGCAGATGTGCCTCAGGGGGACTTCGCAACGGGGGAGCCTGTAGAAACCCCCTTGGACGGTTACGTCGGCAGACCAGTCGTGATGGATCGGCGGGGCTCCGTGTTGGCAGCAAAGGGTCCAGGCCAATTGGTAAAAGAGGTATTGAAGCCCAGGGATTATCTGATGGATTTCTTCGGCTAGCCGGGAGATGGGCCTAGCTCGAAGCTAACTCCAGGCTAACTGGTGTTTGCTTCGGGACAGAAACCCCCTCAGACGGTTACGTCGGTAGACCAGTCGTGATGGATCGGTGGGGCTCCGTGTCGGCAGCAAAGGGTCCAGACTCATGATGATGTATTGGTTGACCTAACTAACTATAGCTAGGCTATTAATGATGATGTATTGGTTGACCTAACTAACTATAGCTAGGCTATTAATGATGATGTATTGGTTGGCCTAGCTAACTATAGCTAGGCTACTCATGATGATGTATTGGTTGACCTAGCTAACTATAGCTAGCTACTCATGATGTATTGGTTGACCTAGCTAACTATAGCTAGGCTACTCATGATGATGTATTGGTTGACCTAGCTAACTATAGCTAGATACTCATGATGTATTGGTTGACCTAGCTAACTATAGCTAGGCTACTCATGATGATGTATTGGTTGACCTAGCTAACTACAGCTAGATACTCGTGATGATGTATTGCTTTTTGCTTTTGAAGCTCTTTGAGATTCTTATGAAAAGCGCTATAGTAATATATTATTAACATTGTTAATATATGTCCATGCATGTCTGAGGACCTCGGGAGATGACATGGAAATCGGCCACTGGGAGCAACAGTGCTGTTACCTTCAAGTAGGCTTTGCTAGGGTGTTGTTGATGGTGATGGGCGTTAGCATTTGCCTCTGAATTTGACATTTGGAACAACTTTGAAATTTGACGTTTGAAAATATGGATGAACGACTTATTCTGACGTGAGACTGTAGGAGTTTGTTGTGAATAAGACCCAGGGCTAGCCTATGTTAATGACCAATGTTATCTTTAATGGGCCTTGTGGATTATTTATAGAGTAATCAACAACAGCCCCCTTGTCCCACCGATGCCTCTACCTTTCGATGAGAAATAACATCTTCATCCTCATCATCACCATTGTTTGAATGGCATTACGGTGACCATGAAGGGAGCGGGTGCTTTAGAAGCTTGGGTGCTTTAGAAGCTTGCAGCCCTCTCGGCTCTGCACGCTGCTCCGCGCTGCCATGGCAACCTTCATTACCTGCGGCTTGAGAGAGAGGTAGGGGGAGGAAGGGGAGTGAGTTAGTTCATTGACTCCCTGACTGTTGCTTCTGTAAAGGTGCCCAGGGATCAATGTTTTATACAGTAATGAGGAGAGAACTACCCCAGAACACAACACACACAGGTACGGACACACACACACATCCCCCATGTTCACCTGTCGGCTCCAGCGAGTCCCACACAAAGCCAAAACGAGGGCAACAGACTAGAGGCGTGCCCAGCACCACAACATAGGACAGACAGAAACATCTCCTCAGCCCAGCTCATAGACAGGGAATATACTCGCATGATGACAGAGACTGTGGAGAGATGATACCAACATGTTATAGAGCGGGAGAAATAGAGACAAAATAATGAGGAAGAAGCCAGAGAGAATGTGGTGTGTGTGTGTATTTTGGATAACGTGAAAATCTGTCAGCCCCCCACACGCTGTTCATTCTGCTTGTTGTGGAAATTCAAGTTTTACTAGGTGCAGCCTGTGTCACATGACCCGCTGCCCCACACACCTGCCCGAGAGGTTAGCTATCCGGTTGTCATGGCAGCACGTTTTGCCTTATTGTGAGCAGAACGCTGGTTGGAACTAGAAGTGTTTCCCCCCCCACCCTTTTTAGCGTGGAGCTGTTTGTGTTGGGTGGTGCTTTATGCTGTTGGAGCTGGAGCTCTGAAAATTATTAGTGTAAAGATAAGCAAAGGGTCATGATAGATTCATTGTGAATTGTGAAGATGTAAATATGAAGAATTCTTAAATCACAATATGAGAATGAAATTACTTCATTAAATGTAATGTTTTGAGCTGTGGTAAACTTGAATTAGAATATGGTGTTGATAGCCTTATCAATGTTTTGTTATCACGTGAATCCCTGATGACTACATACACTTAATATTGTCTACAGTAGCCTACAAATAACAAAGTTTGGTTCGGCCACCTGTGGTCATTTTGAAGATCCTGAACAAAGACAAAAGATCTCACCTCTCTTACCTTAACTGTTTTCGAAATTGTGTCAGTTTGTTGACCACACACTTTGGTAGGAGGGAGAATACAATGATTGAACAGCTAGTGAAAGAAGCAACCAACCAAACAAAGCAATGAAAAAAACAGACTTCAAAGAGCCATTTCTTTGTAGCGATTTAAAGTGCATTTTGTGCACCACCTGCTGTTTTACACATTCTCTCTCTCTGTGTGTGTGTGTGTGTGTGTGTGTGTGTGTGTGTGTGTGTGTGTGTGTGTGTGTGTGTGTGTGTGTGTGTGTGTGTGTGTGTGTGTGTGTGTGTGTGTGTGTGTGTGTGTGTGTGTGTGTGTGTGTGTGTGTGTGTGTGTGTGTGTGTGTGTGTGTGTGTGCTCCTGGCAGGTATACCCCCTCAACCCCCCTCCCCCTAGTACACACACACAGCTCTCCACTGGCCTTGGGGGAGAATATGGACATTCCCAAGAAGACTCAGAAATCCCAGCACCACTCTCTCTCCTAGCCTGTGTATGTGTACACGCGTGTGGGCTTGGGTGTCTGCACAGAACTTCTACAATACCACCATCATCATCCACACTATCATGACCTTGGTCATTTTTAGTAATTTGAAAAATAAATAATACAAATATATATGTTACACACAATAAATAAAATATATTACAGGTCAACATCTAAATATTGGTCCCATGCGTTGATCGAAGCTCAGAAAAATTAGATTATTGATCTGAGTGAGTTATAATCGCGCCGACATCTTTGCGAAGTCTGAGTGGAATCATGGACAGTGGTTTGTTCATTATGTTCGCCTGCGTCCCCCAGATTTGCCTAAGTGATTTGCCTCACCACTCAAACTCTCTCCGCCCTCTCGCGGCACAGGTGGAGGGTCTGACGTGAAACTAACTACTGTACCCCAGCTTGGACTTGGCCCAAGTAGCCTGGACTAGAGAGTCAGAGATGCTGATGACCGTGTGTTTGCGAGATGCCGGACAAAAGCCAATTTTAAAACCGTCCCTTGACTCCTGCCATGTCTACAGACATCCCCCAAACAAACAAACCCCGACTTTCTGAGAATGAGTGCACAACTGGTAAATAGTCGCTCATAGATGTCAGTCTGGTGGCTAACTGCCAGCAGACTTCTATTGCAGTAATGTTGAAGGGCTCTGGCTAGTATTACTTAGCTTATTACTTAATCCTTATAGCTGGCTAATGTTAAACGGAGCCTACCTCAGCAGGAGCAAAATACATGCCATTAAGTTCTCATATTAACGTTGCTTTGGAGAGAGTAGGCTACTGAGACAGACAGACAGTGATGTGGCGCTCAGTGGTGAAGCTGAGGCAGCAGAGACAGAGCGAGAGGAAGCAAGCAGAAAAAGGTTAGTACAGAAGTTCCCAAACTTGGGGTTGACCCATGTGGTGTCCACTGAGAATCTGTACTAATCTTATCAAACGAGTTAGGAATAAATAAATATATATATATATATATATATATATATATATATATAATGTTTCAATATGAATATCTCCACATACCCTGTAGGCCTACATTGAAATGCAATCGATACAGTTCTAAAATGTTTGTTTTTATCACTGATGCTATGTCAGTGTGAATCATGACTCATATTTACCCCCCTTTCAGGGGTATAACGTTACAATTGTATAGCTAATAGGTTATGTGTTTGTAGATCAACTGAGGTGAATGAACCTACAGCAGCCAAGGTGATAATGACTCAGGTCATTTTTGCTTTTTTTTGCTGTTCTCCAAATACCATTTCAAATTGTTTTATTGTATTGAAATGCCTTATGGACCTCATTAAAACTCAAACCCTGGTTACAGCCCTGCTCACTATTAATGGTCTTCATAAAAATGATCAATCATTTTCAGGCTTTTTTTAGTAGGAGATTTGATTGTTTTGTGAAAGAAAATTAGGGTTATCGAAACTAAAGACTGATTTTAAGAGAGAATTTTAATTTGATTACCTATTGGGGGCTCTTAGGTTATGTGTTGGCATAATGTGTCAGCCGCTTTACATAATATGGTATTGTGTGTGTATGTGTGTAGCCTTGGTGCCTTGTGCTCTAGGACTCATCCCAATGATCCAGTCTGCTAAAGTACCACTCGTCCTCTCCTCTCCTGCAGTGTGTGGACGGGAGCTCTGGGTCGGAATCCTCTCTGAAGAGGGTGGCGGTGGTGGAGGACTTCTTTGACATCATCTATGCCATGCACGTAGAGATCAGCACCGACCCCGGCAAAGCACCCAAACACGCCGGACAGAAGAAGACCTACAAAGCGGTGAAAATACACTCTTTATCTCTCTACCTCTCTCACACATTCCCCCTCTTTATCAAATCAAATTTTATTGGTCACGTACACATGGTTAGCAGATGTTATTGCGAGTGTAGCAAAATGCTAATGCTTCTAAACTCAGCAAAAAAATAAACGTCCTCTCACTGTCAGCTGTGTTTATTTTCAGCAAACTTAACATGTGTAAATATGCGTATGAACATAACAAGATTCAACAATTGAGACATAAACTGAAGTTCCACAGACATGTGACTAAGAGAAATTGAATAATGTGTCCCTGAACAATGTGTCCCTGGTGTGGCCACCAACTGCATTAAGTACTGTAGTGCATCTCCTCCTCATGCACTGCACCAGATTTGCCAGTTCTTGCTCTTCCACCAAGGCACCTGCAAGTTCCTGGACATTTCTGGGGGGAATGGCACAAGCCCTCACCCTCCGATCCAACAGGTCCCAGACCTGCTCAATGGGATTGAGATCCGGGCTCTTCGCTGGCCATGGCAGAACACTGACATTCCTGTCTAGCAGGAAATCACGCACAGAACGAGCAGTATGGCTGGTGGCATTGTCATGCTGGACGGTCATGTCAGGATGAGCCTGCAGGAAGGGTACCACGTTAGGGAGGAGGATGTCTTCCCTGTAATGCACAGCTTTGAGATTGCCTGCAATGACAACAAGCTCAGTCCAATGATGCCGTGACACACCGCCCCAGACCATGACGGACCCTCCACCTCCAAATCGATCCCGCTGCAGAGTACAGGCCTCGGTGTAACGCTCATTCCTTTGACGATAAACGCAAATCCGACCATCACCCCTGGTGAGACAAAACCACGACTTGTCAGTGAAGAGCAATTTTTGCCAGTCCTGTCTGGTCCAGCGACGGTGGGTTTGTGGCCATAGGCAACGTTGTTACCGGTGATGTCTGGTGAGGACCTGGCTTACAACAGGCCTACAAGCCCTCAGTCCAACCTCTCTCAGCCTATTGCAGACAGTCTGAGCACCGATGGAGGGATTGTGCGTTCCTGGTGTAACTCGGGCAGTTGTTGTTGCCATCCTGTACCTGTCCCGCAGGTGTGATGTTCGGATGTACCGATCCTGTGCAGGTGTTGTTATACGACGATCAGCTGTCCGACCTGTCTCCCTGTAGCACTGTCTTAGGAGTCTCACAGTACGGACATTGCAATTTATTGCCCTGGCCACATCTGCAGTCCTCATGCCTCCTTGCAGCATGTCTAAGACATGTTCACATAGATGAGCAGGGACCCTGGGCATCTTTATTCTGGTGTTTTTCAGAGTCAGTAGAAAGGCCTCTTTAGTGTCCTAGATTTTCATAACTGTGACCTTAATCGCCTACCTTCTGTAAGCTGTTAGTGTGTTAACGACCGTTCCACAGGTGCATGTTCATTAATTGTTTATGGTTCATTGAAAAAGCATGAGAAACAGTGTTTAAACCCTTTACAATGAAGTTTCTTTTTTTGCTGAGTTTAGATCTGACAGTGCAGCAGTATCTAACAGGTAACATCTAACAAATTTCACAACACAACCTAATAAACACAATCTAGTCAAGCCCACTGTATGTAATAACAGTTAAGGTTTTCTGAGCTAACAATGTAAGAAATAATACATAAAAAAACAAACACTGCACAGTTTCCTAAGGACTTGAAGCAAAGCTGCCATCTCTATCGGTGCCATTTTAAAAAAAAAACTGTCTCTCACTCTCCTTTCACTTGATCTTTCTCTCTACCTGTATCTCAATACCTTTTACTTTATATTTCTCTCCATCTGTCTCATTCTTCCCTTTTACTCAATCTTTCTCTTCGATCACACGGTCACCCTGTGTGTCAACACCTTTATATCTATCTTAGCCTGCTGCCTCTCTCTCTCCCCTGGCTCTGTTTCTATTTGACACTCTCTTTTAATCGCCTGTCTTTATGATTATTTGGCAATATATGTTCTGTTCTCTGTTCCTCTTTCGATCTTTAGTATTCATTCCTGTTTCGTGACTTGTTTCTCTCTCTCTCTCGCCGTCCATCTGGTTTTTGGTGTTTAGACACAATCAATAGCACTAACACTCGCTTTCTCCGTATCCCATTAAAATGAATGGGATAGTTGAAATAGATTTGTATAATACTTCTGGACCACCCTCTGAATATTTTCTCGCAAGACAGCAGGCATCACCATTGACCCAGAACATTCATGTTGGCAAATATGTATTTTTCTCTTCAGTTCATTCACTGAACCCTCAATTCTCTATTTCAGATAAACTAACATATTCATTTCCAGTCAATAACATTACCGCAATCTCTGTGACACTTACCGCCACCATATCTTCGCCCCCCCCCCCCCCCCCCCCCCCCCCCCCCCCCCGTTTTTTATTGTTACCTCACTTCATTACAAGAAAATGCTGCAACTTCGCAAGATTTTTCCATTTTGTGTGTGTGAAAGAAAACGTTTCTCACTTTAGATTGAAGGGTCTGGCAAGGATATTAGATTCTAGTGCAAAGCTGACCTTGTGGTCATTGGAAGAAGGTATTTCTCTCTCCCTGACAACTATTCAGCAATTCTCTCTGTGAGCGTCTCCACAGTCGCTGAAGGCCAGATGTCTAGTTTATTTCGATTGAGGGCGATGACCGCAGTGCAAAGCACACACCTGGGCAACATTGTCCATCGTTCCTTCCTAGCTTGATTTCAAATGGGGAGATTTCACATGCCTGCCATTGGAAAATGCGGTTCCGCCCTGTACTAAAGTAAATGGGACAAAACCTTTCATTTTCCCAGTGTGTTGTATTGGGATACTTTGCCATCTCAATTGGTGATACTGCCCTCTTCTGGTTGAACATGGTAACTAAATCTTCACCCCAGTACTGTACAGAACATGTACTTTCCTTTTTAGGATTTATTTTCACTTTATTGGATAAGAATGAAATGATTAGAATATCAGTATAACATTAGTAGTGAGTATACAGAGCTGTAACTGTGTAATGAACAGAATAATTCCTCTTTTATTCACTACTTATTTACAGTATTTTTATCTCTGCCCACTGCCATGGCTTCCAGGGTACTTTGTCACACAGTGGGCCATGAAATGTTCATTACACACACACACACACACACACACACACACACACACACACACAGACACACTCTGCAGGTCACATGACTGGATGTCCCTATCCTTCCGGAGCCAACAGAGATGGCCGCCTCGCTTCGCGTTACGAGTAAACTATGCATTATTTTGTTTTTTTTACGTGTTATTTCTTACATTGGTACCCCAGGTAATCTTAGGTTTTATTACATAGAGGAACTACTGGATATAAGAGCAACGTCAACTCACCATCATTACAACCAGGAATATGACTTTCCCGAAGCGGATCCTGTGTTTTGCCCAACACCCAGGACAATGGATCGGATCCCTGCCGGCGAACCAAAACAACGACGCTGTAAAAGGGGCAGACGAAACGGTCTTCTGGTCCGGCTCCGGAGACGGGCACATCGCACACCGCTCCCGAGCATACTACTCGCCAATGTCCAGTCTCTTGACAACAAGGTTGATGAAATCCGAGCAAGGGTAGCATTCCAGGGAGACATCAGAGACTGTAACGTTCTTTGCTTCATGGAAACATGGCTCACTCGAGACACGCTATCGGAGTCGGTACAGCCAGCTGGTTTCTTCACGCATCACACCCACAGAAACAAGCATCTTTCTGGTAAGAAGAGGGGCGGGGGGGTATGCCTTATGGTTAACGAGACGTGGTGTGATCATAACAACATACTGGAACTCAAGTCCTTCTGTTCACCTGACTTAGAATTCCTCACAATCAAATGTTGACCGCATTATCTACCAAGAGAATTCTCTTGGTAATCCCAGCCGCATATATTCCCCCCCAAGCAGACACATCGATGGCCCTGAACGAACTTTATTTGACTCTACATAAACTGGAAACCACATATGGTTTCTGAGGCTGCATTCATTGTAGCTGAAGATTTTAACAAGGCTAATCTGAAAACAAGACTTCCTAAATTCTATCAGCATATCGATTGTGCTACCAGGGCTGGTAAAACCCTGGATCATTGTTATTCTAACTTCCGCGACGCATATAAGGCCCTCCCCCGCCCTCCTTTCGGAAAAGCTGACCACGACTCCATTTTGTTGCTTCCTGCCTATAGACAGAGACTAAAACAGGAAGCTCCCGCTCTCATGTCTGTTCAACGCTGGTCCGACCATTCCACGATTCCACGCTTGGATTCCACGATTCCACGCTTCAAGATTGCTTCGATCACATTGATTGGGATATGCTCCGCATTGCGTCAAACAACAACATTGATGAATACGCTGATTCGGTGAGCGAATTTATTAGCAAGTGCATCGGCGATGTCGTGCCCACAGCAACTATTAAAACATTCCCAAACCAGAAACCGTGGATTGATGGCAGCATTCGCGCAAAACTGAAAGCACGAACCACTGCTTTTAACTAGGGCAAGGTGACCGGAAACATGACCGAATACAAACAGTGTAGCTATTCCCTCCGCAAGACAATCAAACAAGCTAAGTGTCAGTATAGAGACAAAGTAGAATCTCAATTCAACAGCTCAGACACAAGAAGTATATGGCAGGGTCTACAGTCAATCACGGATTACAAAAAGAAAACCAGCCCCGTCGCGGACCAGGATGTCTTGCTCCCAGACAGACTAAACAACTTCTTTGCTCGCTTTGAGGACAATACAGTGCCCCTGACGCGGCCCGCTACCAAAACCTGCGGACTCTCCTTCACTGCAGCCGTTATTACTGCAGCCGACGTGAGTAAAATATTTAAACGTGTTAACCCTCGCAAGGCTGCAGGCCCAGACGGCATCCCCAGCCGCGTCCTCAGAGTATGCGCAGACCAGCTGGCTGGTGTGTTTACGGACATATTCAATCAATCCTTATCCCAGTCTGGTGTTCCCAGATGCTTCAAGAGGGACACCATTGTTCCTGTTCCCAAGAAAGCTAAGGTATCTGAGCTAAACAACTACCGCCCCGTAGCACTCACTTCCATCATCATGAAATACTTTGAGAGACTAGTCAAGGACCATATCACCTCCACCCTACCTGACACCCTAGACCCACTCCAATTTGCTTACCACACTGCCCTAACCCATCTGGACAAGAGGAACACCTATGTGAGAATGCTGTTCATCGACTACAGCTCAGCATTTAACACCATAGTACCCTCCAAACCCGTCATCAAGCTCAGGTCTCGACCCTGGGTCTCGACCCCGCCCTGTGCGGTACTGGACTTCCTGATGTGCCGCCCCCAGGTGATGAAGGTAGGTAACAACATCTCCACCCCGCTGATCCTCAACACTGGGGCCCCACAAGGGTGCGTTCTGAGCCCTCTCCTGTACTCCCTGTTCACCCACGACTGCGTGGCCATGCACGCCTCCAACTCAATCATCAAGTTTGTAGACGACACTACAGTGGTAGACTTGATTACCAACAACGACGAGACGGCCTTTGTCACCAAAAGCACTCACAAACTTTTACAGATGCACAATCGAGAGCATCCTGTCAGGCTGTATCACCTCCTGGTACGGCAACTGCTCTGCCCACAACTGTAAGGCTCTCCAGAGGGTAGTGAGCTCTGCACAACGCATCACCGGGGGCAAACTACCTGCCCTCCAGGACACCTACATCACCCGATGTTACAGGAAGGCCATAAAGATCATCAAGGACAACAACCACCCGAGCCACCCCGCTTTTGATCACCCCGCTTTCATCCAGAAGGCGAGGTCAGTACAGGTGCATCAAAGCAGCGACCGAGAGACTGAAAAACAGCTTCTATCTCAAGGCCATCAGACTGTTAAACATTGAGTGGCTGATGCCAACATACTCCAGCCCCTTTAATATTGGAAAAATGTATGTAAAAAATGTATCACTAGCCACTTTAAACAATGCCACTTAATATAATGTTTACATACATACCCTACTGTACTCGATACCATCTACTGCATCTTGCCTATGCCGTTCTGTACCATCACTCATTCCTATATCTTTATGTACATATTCTTCATCCCTTTACACTTGTGTGTATAAGGTAGTTGTTGTGAAATTGTTAGGTTAGATTAGTTGTTGGTTATTACTACATTGTCGGAACTAGAAGCACAAGCATTTCGCTACACTCGCATTAACATCTGCTATCCATGTGTATGTGACAAATAAAATGTGATTTCATTGGCAGTGCTGCTCAGCCAACATGCTGCTTACTTCTCCTCTCTGTCCCCCTCTGTGTCTCTTTATGCATCCCCAGAACAGATAGAAAGAGCTGCATTGGTGGCCTAGGGCAGACCCACCACCACAGGCCCTTTCCAGACCCACGGTCCTACTCTGTAGGCTACATGGCTCGCTTTCTGAGATTCTACTGGGACTGGGAGAACAATGGCGGTGGTAGCTAGCCTGTCGTCACACAAAGAGAGTCAACCCTTCTGGGGGGGAGTCGCTACCTCGCCCCCCAATTCCCTCCTATGACCCTACATATGAGGGCACAGAGGTCCGGACCCCTGTAATCTGTAATTTTTCTAATTAAAAACAAATATATATATAATATAAATCTATATGTTGAACACAATAAATATAATCAATTAAGGGTCAACATCGAAATATTTATCCCAGCATTTATCCAAGCTCAGAACGCTTATATTCTTGATCTGACTGCCTGCCTCTTTGCGAACGAGTGGAATCATGAACAGTGGTTGGTTCGTTATTTTCACCTGCATCACCACTCTATCAAATGGCTAACTCCCCCCTCTCGCGGCACAGGCCGAGGGCCTGAGATGTGAAACAAAGTACACCATCTCACACTCGGATCAAGTAGCCTAGGCAACTAGAGAGTCGGAGATGCTGACGACTGTGTTTGCAAGATTGCCATTTTTAATCCTTCCTGCGACTCCTGCCGTGTCTACAGACATCCCCCAAACAAACAAATAGTGACTCTTTGAGAATGAGTGCACCACAGGAGGCTGCTGAGGGGTGGACGGCTCATAATAATGGCCAGAACCGAGCAAATAGAATGGCATCATTCCACTAATTCCGCTCCAGTCATTACCACGAGCCCGTCCTCCCCAATTAAGGTGCCACCAACCTCCTGTGGAGTACACAACTGGTAAATAGTCACTTATAGATAAATGAGCTTCAACTTTCAGTGAGGTCCCTTTTCGGACCTTTCTAAAACTCAACCTCCTTCCTTCTAGATCCCCCCCTCACTCCCCTCCCCCCTCCCTCATTTTACATCCATCACCTCTCTGGCCAGGATGTTTGTTAGAGGGAAGGGGCTTTGAGGGAGAGGCGAGCGTGTGTATTTTCTCCTGCTCCCAACCCCAGCCTGCCACAGAGGGCGGAGTGATAGAGGGAGGCCAGTTTGAGAGAGAAGGGGAGTGGGGGAGGAAAGGATGACTGCAGGGACAGCGTGAAAAAAGGAAAGATCGGAAGGTGACAGCAAGGGCAGGAGACATATGAGAATACATTGAAAGTTATCCTAGAGATAATCTGGTGTCACCAGGCCACCTTGCAAAAATGATAAAGAGACTGTGCAAACTGTCACCAAAGGCTGTGACTGACATTTGTCTCCATTTTATTCATAGAGACTAGGGTTGCAAAGGGTCGGAAACTTTCCGGTAAATTTCTGAAATTTCTGGAATTTTGCTTAAATTCATCAAAAAAGTTAGCTTATAACAGGGAACCTTTTTTGTGGGATACACAAGGCAATTCTAGGTCTTGTGGCATATTTTGGTTAAACTATCCCCAATTAAATGGAATTGTAACCCTCTGCATGCACAGTGCATTCTTCCTTCACATGTACAGCTGATTCCCAAGATCTTGCACACTATTGAGATGCTATTGAGCCCACACTATTACACTGTCTGAGCCAAGGACTACATGCTTTCTGGTCAATTTTTATTACAATACTGGGTGAGGTTTATATATTTTATATGACATACATTATTTTTTGTTAACTAGTAAATAGTAGCCTGCAGCAAAGTGTGTTTAGATAATGTCTAACTTATTAACAATTTCTGCTAGTTAGTTTTTGCTAGCCGTTTGATAGAGTGGTGAATGTGCTGCTAAAAGCCAAGGAAATGGTTAGGTATGTGAAGGGTCATCAAGTTATAGCAGCAATCTACCTCACCAAGCAAAGTGAGAAGAATACGAGCATCACATTGAAGCTGCCCAGCAACACCCATTGTCATCAGATTTGACAGTCTCCTGGAAGGGAAGGAGTCTCTCCAAGAAATGGCCATATCACAGTCTGCCGATATGGACAGCCCCATCAAGAGGAGGATCCTCCTGGATGATGTATTTTGGGAGAGAGTGGTAAGCAGCCTGAAACTCCTGAAACCTATAGCAGTAGCCATTGCACGGATTGAGGGAGACAAGCCATCCTGTCTGATGTTTAGACTGCTTGCAGATGTAAGAGAAGAAATCCGTACCGCCGTGTCTCGCCACCTTGGCCTGGATGAGGGCAAGGTTCTTGGCAGTCTGGCGAAGTACACTTCCAAAGCAAAGGCTTTGGGATGGAGATGCAATATGGCAGTCGTGCCAACATAGCTCATCAGTTACCTGGTGGAAGGGACTTCTTGGATCTGAGCCACTTTCCCCTGTTGCCTCCATCATCCTCCAAATTCCACCAACATCAGCCTCCTCAGAGCGCAACTGGTTTGGTTTGGTTTGGTTTGGGAACACACACACCAAACACACAACAAGCTAACCAATACAAGGGTTGAAAAATGTGTGGCCATACAGGGAAATGTTAGGCTTTTTGAGCCTGACAACGAGCCATCCTCAACAAGGTTGGAATGTGACAGTGAAGATGAGGCCTCAGAGTCTGATGATCAATAGGTGGACATTGAGGAGGTCCAGGAAGAAGACATGGAAGCCTGAGAGGAAGACAACCAAAGCTTTAGTTTCTAGACTATCATTTTATAGATGTATGTTGAAAATGTTTTTGGGAGATGCGATGGATCATTGGGGATCATTCAATATTCACTTTCTTTTGTTGTTCAATGAAATCATCCCATGTGAAGAGTCAACTCATTGAATTAGTTCAATCCGTAACTAAATAGTTTTTAAAATTTCTATTGGAAGGATTTAATAATTTGCAATTATGTCTACTTACAAGGTAAAAGGTGTATGTTTCTGTCTCCATATGATATGGTAAATATATCCAGTGCAGAAAACATCTACATTTAAATTGTATTAATATTAATTTGCATATATTTCCGTTAATTCTCATATATTCCCATAATTTCCACGGAAAGTTTCCACCTCTGAATATTCCCCAAACTGTGCAATGCTAGACCAGACCACACCCCGCTCTCCTTGTTACACTCCCGGAGGTACACACGCACACACACGTACATACATACTTACATACATACATACACCCTTAAAACCCTACTGACACTCCCTGCCTCTACTCTTGGTGAAGTGGTGACATTTTGTTCGTTGGAGTTTTAACAGAAAGTCCAAATGGAGCCTGTAGAGACAGTAGTATCACCTCTTCAGTGTTCAATACTAGAAGCATGCATAGCAACATCTTTATCAGCCATGGCTTTGATAGTGATATAATTTTTTCTCTATTTTCCCCGCCTCTCACTCGCTGATGGGCAGATAGCGGAGACGTATGCCTTCCTGCCCAGGGAGGCAGTGACCCGTTACCTGATGAGCTGTGGTGAGTGTCAGAAGCGGATGCACATCAGCCCTGGCGGCGCAGAGTTCAAAGGTAAACAACCTCTCTGTTTCTCTCTGGACCACTGACTGTTCAGAGCTATTTGGAAAGCTTCCGCAGTAGGCCTACATTACTACTCACGTCTGTACTGTCTGTAAGACAGCCCATACAAATTGCAGACTCGCAGAGCATGGATGTAGATGGACAGGTATTTTAATATGAGTTGTAAAAAGAACGCTTTTGAGCGCTGCTTGCTTTGCCCCCTCCTCCACTCCCCCTCTTATCCTCGTCTTGCTGCCACCCTAAAGGCACACCCCCCCCCCCAGTTTTCCCAGTCCTCCCCAGTCCTATTAAACTGATAGTCATTGGAGTGTCCTGCCTCCTTCCTAACACACTGCAATTAGCCTAATTTGGGGCTTTTAACAAAGAAATAAAGAAAAAAATGAGAGAGAGAGAGAGAGGCACAGCAGCCAGAGAGAAAAACGGCTTCTTTCTTTGTATAGCATTTGTATTGTTGTGCTGGTTTCCCAGACTGAGAGAGTGCACAGTGTGTGGTATGGCATTGAACTGTGCTCAGCTCTACTGTGCTGCTGTGTTCTGTGCTAGCCTGGCCTGGGTTGGCTTGTGTCTTCCCCTGTGCCTGCTGGTTGGCTGTGTTAGCTTTGGCAAGTGACTGTGCCACTGGAGGACCGCTATGGTGGAAAGGGAAACGTGACTCAGACTGGCATTCCAGAGGAAGATTCCTGATATCCCACAACCCCATGCATTGTTCCCAAGGCCAAGGGCGAAAGACACACGGAGACAGACAAAAATGGGGTGGAAATGGTGAGGAGAGAAATAAATCGGAGAGACCAAAATGGAGTGCAATCTTCAATGGCTGTCCTGCTATTTATACATATTTTATTCTCTCTATATACAGGGTCCCATATTGACAGAGGGGCTGTCATGTACCTTCACATATGGAAGGCACTTCCATATTCCCACAAGAACAGAACATGGGTAGTATGTAAAGTAAACTATGCCAAATGAATAGTAATGCTCACCAAACCCTCCTCACCAAACTCTCCTCCATCCCATAAACACACAACACAGCAAGAGAAGTGCTCCCAGGCCCAATCTGTCTGTCAGAGTGTTGTGTCAACGCTGACCAGCTTAACACTGGGCGTCACTCATAAAGAGAGCAGCTAATTGGCTTCCTTCCCTATGGGGGTCCACCCCTTTCAACCCCTCCAACCCACCACCCCCCTCCTCTCCGCCTAAGCCACTCCCGCAAAAGTTCAGTGTTGAATTATTGAATGCAATTCATTACTGTATGCTGGGGCTCTTTTAAATTGACATCAGGCAGTCTTTTGAGTCACATCTTTCATCTTTAGTCTCTTCAACCTTCATCATAACGTATTGGTTATGCACTAGGAACAGGTATCGGGGAGGTGTAGGATAGGGCCCATATTCATAATGCCCTCAGAGAAGGACTGCTGCTCTATGATCAGTTTTTTGCCTTTTAGATTATGATGAATAAGATTACATGGACAGGAGGGGCTTGATCCTAGATCAGCACTAGATCTGAGATGCTTTATTAATAAGAGCCTTGGTCACTGGTCCTGTGCTGATTTTTCCTCCCTTCTCATTTTAAACTCCATTTCTCAGCTGTCAAGTCTAGTCTCTGTCATTTCATTTATCTGCTGACCTACTAAGGGACAATGTTCTGGAGTCCTGAAGGGGGGGAAATACAAGGCAGATAATCTATACCTCTGCAGTAAATAGACAGGAGCGCAATCGATTACTGATGGATAGAGTGTGTGTACACATAAGTGTAATGTCCCAGTAGGTGATAGGTTGTTTGATATGATCCTTGGAGAGGAGGACCCTGTACCCCCTGTACGTCATGTGATAGTACCCTCCAAGGTCAGGTCCCTGGGTCTGAACCCCGACCTGTGCCACTGGGTCCTGAACTTCCTGACGGGCCGCCCCCAGGTGGTGAAGGTAGAAAACAACACCTCCACTTTGCTGATCCTCTACACAGGGGTCCCACAAGGGTGCGAACTCAGACCCCTCCTGTACTCCATGTTCACCCATGACTGCATGGCCACGCATGCCTCCGACTCAATCATCAAGTTTGCAGATGACACAACATTAGTAGGCCTGATTACCAACAATGACGAGACAGCCTACAGGGAGTAGGTGAGGGCCCTGGAAGAGTGATGCCAGGAAAATAACCTCTCACTTAACATCAACAAAACAAAGGAGCTGCTCGTGGACTTCAGGAAACAACCGAGGGAGCACACCCCTATCCACATCGACGGGACCACAGTGGAGAAGGTGGAAAGCTTCAAGTTCCTCGGCGTACACATCACTGACGATCTGAAATGGTCCACCCACACAGACAGGAGGCTGAAGAAATGTGGCTTGGCCCCTAAAACCCTCACAAACTCTTACAGATGCACAATGCACAATTGACAGCATCCTGTTGGGCTGTATCACCACCTGGTATGGCAACTGCACCGCCCGCAAATGGAAGGGCTCTGCAAAGGGTGGTGTGGTCTGCTCAACGTATCACTGGGGTCAAACTATGTGCCCTCACCTACAGCACCCTAAGTCACAGGAAGGCCAAAAAGATAATCAAGGACATCAACCACCCGAGCCACGGCCTGTTCACCCCGCTATCATCTAGAAGGCAAGGTTAGTACAGGTGCATCAAGGCTGGGACAGAGAGACTGAAAAACAGCTTCTATCGCAAGGCCATCAGACTGTTTAAACGGCCATCACTAGCCGGCTTCCACCCGGTTACGTAACCCTGCACCTTAGAGGCTGCTGTCCTATATACATAGACATGGAATCACTGGCCACTTTAATAATGGAACACTAGTCACTTTAATAATGTTTAAATAATGTTTACATACTGCTTTACTCATCTCATACTGTATGTACAGTTGAAGTTGGAAGTTTACATACACTTAGGTTTGAGTCATTAAAACTCGTTTTTCAACAACACCATACATTTCTTGTAAACAAACTATAGTTTTGGCATGTCGGTTAGGACATCTACTTTGTGCAAGTAATTTTTCAAACAATTGTTTACAGAGATTATTTCAGTTATAATTCACTGTATCACAATTCCAGTGGGTCAGAAGTTTACATACACTAATTTGACTGTGCCTTTAAACAACTTGGCTTTAGAAGCTTCTGATAGGGTAATTGACATAATTTGAGTCAATTGGAGGTGTACCTGTGGATAAATGTCAAGGCCTACCTTCAAACTCAGTGCCTCTTTGCTTGACATCATGAGAAAAACAGAAGAAGTCAGCGAAGACCTCAGAATTTTTTTTTTTAGATTTCCACAAGTCTGGTTCATTGTTGGGAGCAATTTCCAAAAGCCTGAAGGTACCACGTTCATCTGTACAAACAATAGTACGCAAGTATAAACACCATGGGACCACACAGCTGTCATACCGCTCAGGAAGGAGATGTGTTCTGTCTCCTAGAGATGAATGTGCTTTGGTGCGAAAAGTGCAAATCAATCCCAGAACAACAGCAAAGGACCCTGTGAAGATGTTGGAGGAAACAGGTACAAAAGTATCTATATCCACAGTAAACCGGGTCCTATATCGACACAACCTGAAAGGCCACTCAGCAAGGAAGAAGCCACTGCACCAAAGCCGAAAACACTGGGACAAAGATTGTACTTTTTGGAGAAATGTCCTCTGGTCTGATAAAACAAAAATAGAACTGTTTGGCCATAATGACCATCATTATGTTTGGAGCAAAAAGGGGGAGGCTTGCAAGCCGAAGAACACCCTCCCAACCGTGAAACACGGGGGTGGCAGCATCATGTTGTGGGGGTGCTTTGCTGCAGGAGGGACTGGTGCACTTCACAAAATAGATAGAATCATGAGGTAGGAAATTATGTGGATATATTGAAGCAACATCTCAAGACATCAGTCAGGAAGTTAAAGCTTTGTCGCAAATGGGTCTTCCAAATGGACAATGACCCCAAGCATACTTCCAAACTTGTGGAAAATGGCATAAGGACAACAATGTCAAGGTATTGGAGTGGCCATCACAAAGCCCTGACTTCAACCTATAGAGAATGTGTGGGCAGAACTGAAAAAGTGTGTGTGAGCAAGGAGTCCTACAAACCTGACTCAGTTACACCAGCTCTGTCAGGAGGGATGGGCCATAATTCACCCAACTTATTGTGGGAAGCTTGTGGAAGGCTAACCAAAATGTTTGACCCAAGTTAAACAATTTAAAGGCAATGCTACCAAATACTAATTGAGTGTATGTAAATGTCTGACCCACTGGGAATGTGATGAAAGAAATAAGAGCTGAAATAAATCATTCTCTACTCTTATTATGACATTTCACATTCTTACCATAAAGTGGTGATCCTAACTGACCTAAGACAGGGAATTTTTACTGGGATTAAATGTCAGGAATTGTGAAAGTCTGAGTTAAGATGTATTTGGCTAAGGTGTATGTAAACTTCCAACTTCAACTGTATATACTGTATTCTATTCTACTGTGTTTTAATCAATGCCACTCCGACATTACTCACTCTAATATTTATACATTTCTTAAATCCATTCTTTTACTTTTAGATTTGTGTGAATTGTTACATACTACTGCACTGATGGAGCGCAAGCATTTCACTACACCCGCAATAACATCTGCTAATAAAATGTTATTTCAAATTTTGTTTTATTTGATGAGGATGACAGACTATTGCGTGCACTTGAAGTATAATGTCAATGCAATACAAGAGAGGATGTATACCAGTTCCGTTATAGAGAATTTGCAGTTATTTTGTTAAATGCTATATTATACAGTAAATTATAGTAGAGAAGTCTTTAAAAATTAACTGCTGGTATAAGTAAGTTCAAATGCACCAGCATCTTAATGTAGGATGTCCACTTAGTGGTTTAATGCAACCATTGCATATACTGTAAATGTCCATCATGGCCAATGGCAGAGAAATCATACTGCAGGGCTATTACTATTCATTAAAAAATCTGGTCTCTTTTTCATTATGGTTTAACACAGGGCAGGATAGTAGTGGATTTGTATTTATTATGGATCCCCATTAGCTGTTGCCAAGGCAGCAGCTACTCTTCCTGGGGTCCAAATGACATTACATATAAAACAAAAGATGAAACAGTACATCATATTACGCTGTTACACCCCTACATATCAACAATACCAAAGGTATAATATTATCATACAACATTACAATGTAGCATGTGTGTGCGTGTGTGCGTGCGTGTGTGTGTGTGTGTGTGTGTGTGTGTGTGTGTGTGTGTGTGTGTGTGTGTGTGTGCGTGTGTGTGTCTCTTCACAGTCCACGTTGTTCCATAAGGTGTAGTTTGATCTGTTTTTTAAATCTGATTTAACTGCTTCTATGAGTTATTTGATGTGGAATTGAGTTCCATATAGTCATGGCTCTGTGTGGTTCTGTGAATTTCCCGGCGTCTGTTCTGGACTTGGGGACTGTGAAGAGACCCATTGTGGCATGTCTTATGGGGTATGCATGGGTGTGTGTACTAGTTGTTTGAACATGTCAATACCACTCACAAAGACAAGTAGTGATGCAGTCAATCTCCTCTACTTTAAGCCAGGAGAGATTGACATGCGTGTCATTGATGTTAGCTCTCCGTGCTTCCAGCCCTGCTGCTCTGTTCTGGGCCAACTCATTTGCATATGTCCCTCTTTGTGGCACTTGACCATATGACTGAGCAGTAGTCCAGGTGTGACAAAACTAGGGCCTGTAGGACTTGTTTTGTGAATAGCAATGTCAAAAGAGTAGAGCAGTGGTTTATTATAGACAGACTTCTCCCCATGTTAGCTACTGTTGCATCAATATGTTTGACCATGACAGTTTACAATTCAGGGTTACACCAAGCAGTTTACTCTCCTCAACTTGCTCAATTTCCACATTATTTATTACAAGATTTAATGAAGGTAATCTATACATTAGAGTAAGAGCTGATTCTGGTCAAAGAAGCTGCTTGTTTGTTTCTGTGTGCTTGTGGCAGCTGCCAGGAACAGCAATTTAGTGGCTTTGCTGCTTTCTTTATGAGCGATCCACCCTCTTCTATCTCTCTCGCACATGTACACATGCACACTGTAAAATTATTCTAGGGTGAATTGAAATTGACCAAAAAAACAACAACATATACTTAATAAAAATAAATGTAAGTTGTTTCAATGATTTGTTAATTTAAATGATGTATGTGATTTAATATACTAAATTGTAATAATATTTCTCTCTACTTAATCATTTTAACTTATTGCAACAATTTTGCCTCTTCCCTCTGTTTTTAGAGGATTGTGGGTAATTAAAATGTTTTTGTTGTATGCATGTTTGAAGAAAGAAAGTATATTTATATATTAGAATTAAGCAGCCCGTTGTTCAAAATGGTGTACTGGATCATAATGAACGGATAGCAAAACCGTCAGGCAAATTATTGTTCAATGATGAGACCACCCATTCCTTCCATCACCACTCTTAATGATGGAAGCAAATGCTGCTTCCTGCCAGTGGTGGAAAAAGTACCAATTGTCATACTTAAGTAAAGATACCTTAATAGAAAATGACAAAAAAACGTTAGTTACCAAATACATTTCTACTTGAGTAAAAGCCTACAAGTATTTGGTTTCAAAAGTAAATGTAATTGCTATCATATGCTTTAAAAAGTGCAAGTATAAATCATTTCAAATTCCATAAATTTAGCAAACTAGACAGCACCATTTTCTCTACTCCCACATTAAATGGCCCTCTAGTGTCCACTTAGAGCACTGCCACCCAGGCGGAGTCCATTGACTAGTGCATGTACAGATTCATCAGGGCACTCAACAGAAGAAAAAAATGTGCATTTCTAAAGTTCAGGTAGTGCCTCGCTCTTTCAGTTTGTTTTCTTACATTTTGGTGCCAAATGAACATGACCCTGTATGTGTTTGGATTCAAGAAGGAGGTTATGGGAGAATGAGAGTCTACTAATACTTTGTGTGTATAATCTTCACAGAAAATGACAGACCGACATCACTGGTGCCGGATCTCATCGACTACAACATGCCGCTGACCACCACATATCTGAAGCAGATGAAACTCCAGTGCATGAGTACCAATGAGCAGGTAAGGCCAAGGTGTAGCTTGTACATCAGTGTTCCCTAACTGGCGGCCCCCAGGAGATTTTAATTGGCCCCCCAAGTTTTCTGAGAAAAATGTTATATATATATATATATATATATATATATATATATATATATATATATATATATATATATTGCACACACACACACACACACACACACACACACACACACACACACACACACACACACACACACACACTACCGGTCAAATGTTTTAGAACACCTAATCATTCAAGGGTTTTTCTTTATTTTTTACTATTTTCTACATTGTAGAATAATAGTGAAAACATCAAAACTATGAAATAACACATGGAATCATGTAGTAACCAAAAAAGTGTTAAACAAATCAAAATATATTTTATATTTGAGATTCTTCAAATAGCCACCCTTTGCCTTGATGACAGCTTTGCACACTCTTGGCATTCTTGGTGGCTATTTGAAGAATCTCAAATATAAAATATATTTTGATTTGTTTAACACTTTTTTGGTTACTACATGATTCCACATGTGTTATTTCATAGTTTTGATGTCTTCTCTATTATTCTACATTGTAGAAAATAGTAAAAAATAAATAAAAACCCTTGAATGAGTAGGTGTTCTTAAACTTTTGACCGGTTGTGTGTGTGTGTGTGTGTGTGTGTGTAATATATACATACATACATACATACATACATACATACATACATACATACAGTACAAATTAAAAGTTTGGACACAACTACTCAAGTGTTGAAACTGGCTCATGAATGCCAAGATTGTGCAAAGCTTTCATCAAGGCAAAGGATGGCTACTTTGAAGAATCTCAAATATGATATATATTTATATATTACACTTTTTTGGTTACTACATGATTCAATATGTGTTCTTTCATAGTTTTGATGTCTTCACTATTATTCTACAATGTAGAAAATAGTAAAAAAAATAAGAAAAGGCCTTGAATGAGTAGGTTTGTCCAAACGTTTGACTGGTACTGTATATAATATAATAAAATAAAAAAATTGTTGGACATAAAAGACAGCAAATCAGCTCCAAGGGATTTTAATGATGGAAATCTGTTTCAAAGTATTCCCATGTATAATAGAGAGATATATGTGATCGTATACAAATGTAAGTATACAAATGTTTGACATTTTTTTTATATTTTAGTCAAATATTATTTATGTTTGGGCTTCTTCTGGTCAATTTGCAGTCTACAAATTATTTCTAATTATGTTCCAGCCCTCTGACCATCCGCTCAAGAAAAAATCGGCCCGCGGCTGAATCTAGTTGATGGTCCCTGCTGTACATTCTGTTGTCCAGAATAGGTGAAGATTAGATGGAAGTGGCCGTCTTCACTGTCATTTCTATCAGTCTCTTTGTGTACCACACACACACCCCTCCCTCGACAGCCCACCTTCCATCCCCCATTAGCTATCTGTAAAAGAGCATGGAATCATTCAGGACTGCCAATCAGGCACAGGAAAGTGTGTGCTTGTGAGAGTGTGTAAGGGTGCTCGCAAGATTGTGTGTGCCTGCATCTGTGTGGGCGAATGAAAGTGCGTATGTGTGTGGATGTGCGAGTGTGTGCTTGCATGCCTGGTAGTATAATCAAGGAGGGAATGGGGTTCAGCTCATTCCAATTAACAAAGACTCGGCAGTCTAATTAACTGAGGTGTGAGAAAAGTATTGGAGTACCAATTTGCAGAGGAATGCCAATATGTCCTGTCGGCTAGACACTGCCATTCGCCATGCACACGAACAGAAGTAAATGTAGTATACATTTTTCCTGTAGGCCGGATCATAATGTGGTGCAGATATGTTTAAAAATGTTGTGTTGTTTGCTGCTGCCTTCTTGGTCAGGTCTCCCTTGCAAGTAAGAGTACTCACATCTTTGGTCCAACAACATTGTTAATAATCACCCTAATTACTAACAGTTCACAATTTTACCATGATTTTCATGTTATAACGGATGTAAGACTAAATGTATCATTAAATTGTGACATGTCTTAAGACGTGATTTAAAACGGACAAGTTTTTCACTTAAGAATGGGCATGCTTACGCTTGAGCAAGGTGCTCTGCAGGGTCCCCATCTCCTGACTCAACAAAACTAACCATCCCCTGATAGATTGAAATGCAGGGTGTTGGGCATCTAAGTGCTTGAGATTCAGTTTCATGTCTAATTCTGGCTTTTAGATTTTCAGCAGAGCAGCAGTACACACCAGAGGCAGGAAATGAGGAACAATGACTCAGCTATCAAAAAAGGACGCACAGTCAGTGAGGGCTTGGATTGGTGGGGGAGGGGGTGGGTGAGGGTGAGGGTGAGGGGCAGGCACCAGGGTGTAAAAGGGCACTAAGGAGGGCAATCATTGAATGACCACTCTGTGAAAGAGGTCATGGGCTTTTGTGTGTGTTTTTTATAGGGTCTTTACAGAGCACGGGGTGGTGCAGGGTTAGCGCGAAAGAGAGAGAAAAGAGGGAGAGAAGGATGTGGCAGTGAGGGAGGGGGGACGAGACCATCAAGACATGCGTGTCCAGACCAATTCAATAATGGAGGAAATTACCAAGCATCCTTCCTGCAGGCTGCAGACGCTGGGCGGTGGCTCTGTCTCTGCCCGCACCGCCAGGGGAGGGGAAGGGGAGGGGGGTGATGGGAAGAGAATTAAAGAGGGATGGTTCATTATCATTTATGGGCTGTTTTCCCATTTATTCTGTCTTCTCCTGAGAAAACTAATTTCGTTTTTGGGGTGGGGGTGGGGGGTGGCGGGAGGATGGAGAGGTGGAGAGGTGGGGGTAGGTAGGCTATAATTACTATGGGGCTATAGGAAGACACCAGATAAGATACCAGTTAAAGTGGAGACTAGTTTATAAAATGAGGAATAACCCCCCCACCCCCCACCTCACGATAATGATGATGAATAAAAAGCAGTCTATTTATAACAGGTTGTATTTGCATACTGACAAAGACTATGTGTTTCATACTGGGTAGAATGTAGCTTAAAGTAAATGTATTGTGTTGGTCAATGTAACTATAAGGACTGGGATAGAGTGCATGGTGCTGACCTGCTCTAATATATAGTGGCATGAACAATTTCAAGGGTCTACACTCACATCAATATTGAACACGCTATGAGATGTGTGTTACGGGTTCGTATGTTTTGAAATTGTGTTATTGATACATACACTTTCCAGGTTTCGCCTGTAGGTGGCAGAAGTTCCCCATCAATCTGTCTTAAAGTGCGTACAGTACATACGCCTTATCCGCACACAAATCATCTGTTGACTGCCTTTAAAGGGACTCACGTGGTTATGGTATGAATCTTTTAAAAATATCATTTTTACTCAATTGCTAAAAAGACCTTCAGAATGAAAGAAGACTATTGTGTGATGAAACCATTTAAATGGGTCAAAGCTTAAGGCATATACTTTTCTTTAAATGCCTCCTTTGTGTGTAAATTACTGTAGGCTATTGATAGTTTGTGTATCACTCTCTTATTTGCCTACACATGTTTTTATTTTGATGAATCAATTACATATTTCTGAAGTAACGGTTTTTAAGTGAAAATACTGAATGTGAAGTCAGGTGTGGGCATTTGTAGAGCAAGAAACAAAGCAATGACTGTACTGTACTCCAGTGTGGGAATTAACAAAGAGAAGAGGGGAGAGGCGGTGGTAAAATATGTATTTATGAAGCCGCCAAAGACCATTTGAAATGGATTGAGTGAACCCACTCTAACGCACTGTTGCCTACAGTCCCTATTTTGCACGAGGCGTGTGACGTCGGTTACCGCTGCCCCGCCTCCATCTTTGGGGCTGGTTGACAGTGCAAGTCTTGGAGGGTCCTGTACTCGCTCCCATACCAGGACATTGTCTTTAGAATTAAACGTGAATAAAGAGACCGGAAAGGGGGAGAAATTGGAGAGTGGTTTGACATTCACACTTGAAAATTCACCATCAGAAGTGAAGGTAAGCATTTATTTGACATGATACGGTTGTGTTGATATTTTGCTGTTCTCAACTGTGCGCTGAGCTATTTTCAGCAGCTTTGATAAATAATGTTGTGGCAATTACACATCCCCATTTTTCAGCTTATTTATACCCAAATATATGAATGACTGATAAAATGGTTTATATGATTGATTTTCGATAATACCCTATGCCTTATAGATTTTTGATATAATGCATAGGATATAATTTGTATCAATTCAATTATTATAGCAAAACGTGTGCTGTAGAAGTTAACAATCTATTCGATCCTCTCACAACTTAAAATGTTATAGTAGGCTATTATAATACCATTCCAAAATATAGTATCAATATCAAACATATATTTCAAGAAGGTACTCCAGTTGACATCCAACGTCGCATATAAATGTGTTATTATCCATCCCTAGTAGGCGATCAATTAAACTATCCGATGATTGCTTGAGTTAATTGTATAAATTGTCCTACAGTGGTCAGTCATCCTTTTCTTTTGATGTAGGGTATGCAGCAACTGCATACCGTTGAAGTGCATAGTTCAGTGTATACTGTGTATCATCGCATGTCATTCCATATGTCACATTGTTCTCTGGTGGGATGCAGAATTACCAAGCACAGTGGGAACAATCCCCCCACCAGCGAGGCGCGTGCGGCGTGCTCACAGCCCCTCTACGTTGGTACTATAACCCCATTCCTGTGTAACGTGATCATTACTGTAGGTTGCGTACTGTAGCATTTTGCTCCTAGTTACCTTCCGATAAACGTACAAGCCGGGGCAGGATACATTTTAGCAATTAGAATTTCGTGCAGTGCTTTTAAACAATGCAGTGGTCCGATGTTACATTGTGATTGTAGCAGCAGAAGTTCCATTTTGGCTGCCATTTAGATATTTAATGTTACTATGGTAACCCTTTGGACGATTCCTCCAATTGTCCAGCCAGCCGTTAGAAAAATACCAACTTTAACAAAGGCTAAACATTCTAGCTAGCTAGTACCATTTAGCAATTTCTATTTATATCTGGAGTAGCTAACTTTGCAAGCTCTGTCGATATTATTGCTTCAAAGTACTGCGGCCGAGCCACGGTATTTAAGGTAAGTGAAGGAAGTTAGCTAGGGAGCGTTAGCTTGCCAACATTTGACAGGAAACATTTGCTAACTAGCTAGTTACCATCTAGCAAGATACATTAGTTACTTACACTATATACACATTAGTTACTTACACTATATATACAAAAGTATGTGGACACCCCTTCAAATTAGTGGATTCGGCTATTTCAGCCACACCCGTTGCTGACAGGTATATAAAATCAATCACACCGCCATGCAATCTCCATAGACAAACATTGTCAGTAGAATGGCCTTACTGAAGAGCGCAGTGACATTTAACATGGCACCTTCATAGGATGCCACCTTTCCAACAGCTCAGTTACAAAAATATCTGCCCTGCTAGAGCTGCACCGGTCAACTGTAAGTGCTGTTATTGTGAAGTGGAAAGTCTAGGTGCAACAACAGCTGAGCCGCGAACTGGACTGCCGAGTACTGAAATGCGTAGCAAGTAAAAATTGTCTGTCCTTGGCTGCGGCATTCAGTCCCAAGTTCCAAACTGCCTCTGGAAACAACGTCAGCATCAAGAACTGTTAGTCAGGGGCTTCATGAAATGGGTTTCCGTGGTCAATCAGCCGCAAACAAGCCTAAGATCACCATGCGCAATGCCAAGTGTTGGCTAGAGTGGTCTAAACACGCATTTTCTGGAGTGATGAATCACGCTTCACCATCTGGCAGTCCAACGGACGAATCTGGGTTTGGTGAATTCCAGGAGAACGCTACCTGCCCAAATATATAGTGCCAACTGTACAATTTGGTGTAGGAGGAATAATGGTCTGGAGCTGTTTTTCATGGTTTGGGCTAGTCCCCTTAGTTCCATTGAAGGGAAATCTTAATGCTACAGCATGCAATGACATAATAGACGATTCTGTGCTTCCAACTTTGTGGCAAAAGTTCGGGGAATTTCCTTTCCTGTTTCAGCATGCACAAAGTGAGGTCCCTACAGAAATGGTTTGTCCAGATCAGTCTGGAAGAACTTGACTGGGCTGCACAGAGCCCTGACCTCAACCCCATTGAACACCTTTGGAATTAATTGGAACGCCGACTGCGAGCCAGGCCTAATTGCCCAACATCAGTGCCCCCGAACGTCACTAATGCTCTTGTGGCTGAATGTCCCTGCAGCAATGTTCCAACATCTAGTGGAAATCCTTCCCAGAAGAGTGGAGGCTGTTATAGCAAATAGGGGACCAAATCCATATTAATGCCCAGGATTTTGGAATGAGATGTTACACGAGCACATACTTTTGGTCATGTAGTGTATATTTGTGCAGCTAACGTAGCTAGCTAGCTAACGTTAAATGGGTGGTCTAATAGTTTCTACATCAATATTTTTTACTTTGAAATGAATGATATGAAGCTACCCATTGGCATTGATTCTTGAAGAATATAACTTATAAATGAGCTTAGTTAAGCTGTCGTGTCCTATCAGAAGTCAAAATATAAGCTTGTTTAATTTTTACTAAGGTTATACTGTTTGTAAGCAAAGTAAATGTAAACAAACGATGTATAGCCTCAACATGGTTAAAACTATCATTTTGATATCATGGATGGTCAGTCGATGCATCAATAGTTATATGAATTTGAGTGGTTGCATTTCTCCAGCCCCATCTCTCAGCTTTTTGCTGAAACAATGGCGGGGAAATGCTTTATTGTTTTGGCTAAGGATTGCCCCTTGAACGTTTGCATCTCTGGCCATGTTGTCTGTAACATCTCTGGCAAATTAGCTGGGTCGATAGCTACAGTAAATAGCTAGTTCCAGAACTGGCCGTCTAAAGAGGATCTCTGTGACACTGATGAAACAGCATGGCCGGCAGAAGTTGTGTGATGTACTTAATGTTAGCTAAGAAACCCACAACTTCAACTTGAGCTTGCGAAGTTGTTGCTGTTCTTCAACTTGTGTAAAGGAACATTATGCCAATGAATATTAATATGAATTATGACACCATTGTAGCCCAAGGGAGACATGAGTCTAAAGTTTTTGCTTCCCAATTTGAACACCAAAATGTTTATAAGCCAATAAGTCACAAATTAAGGCCATGGTTGCTACTGTGCTGTCAATAATATGACTAGCTTTGCTAGCGAGGTCACTACCTGCACAACTGAATGTGACTGCAGTTGTAACTTAGCACTGCTTTCCCAATCAGAACCATGGCAACAGGGTATTTTCTTCTATCACGTTTTTTTTCTGGATGAAGTTGGCATCATTTTTTTTGAGGAAAGACAACCTAGCTGGCTGAATCCTAAAGGGACTACAGCTGGTTTCCAGTGGACAAAGGCTTAATAGCTTTAAAACCGTCTTTATCATCCCCTGCCTTCTGCCAGAGCCTCACAAGGATAAAGCCTTGCCAAAGAAAAATCTGTTTTTTTGACCCCTGTGAGTCAGTTAGTCAGTTGGAGAGGAGGCTGCCTGTGTAGTAATCCTTCCCTTGAGCAAAGCTCCAGAACTGTGACAGTGGGTGTTTCCCTCTCTCCCCACTCCTCTGTTGCCTCTCCTCAAAGTTTCATCTGTCTCAGTATTGTTGTCACAGCATAGCCTATTGTTTCGTGCTTCCCGAGAGAACCTCTATGAAAATAGGACGTGCTAATTTGACATGATGTTCTACCCTGTTTTTGGAAAGATAATGATGATAAATGTAGACTTCTGTAATGTTTATGTACGCATGGCTGACTGTGAAAGATGGTGGAAGCGCTATGTTTTGGTACCACACCATAGGCCCCACTGTAGTATCCTGATTTATCCTAGTTGGTTTCCTTTCTGGGCAGGCAGTGCAGTGTGTGCAGTTCTTGAGAGGGAGATGGGAGGTGACAGAGGATCTAACCCCTGGCTCCCCACAGCTGCTCTCTCTGCGCTCGACTTGTGCTGCCTGCCATGCCTGCAGTAGGATGCGTGTAAGGCTCAGCTAGCGGAACCACTCTCTCTCCACACACCCTTCCCACAGTCCTGCTGGTGCAAGGCTCTGCTTCCCCTTTACTTCCCATTACCAATCACTAACATGCACCTCACTCAGTTTGGTTTAGATATAGGCTACACCCTTGGTTGTATAGCCTAACCAGAATGAAGCACAGTCCAGTTTGACCCTGAGTGATATAAGCCTGCCTCTTTTCGTAGGATTGGTTCCAGAGGGGAAAGGCTAATCATCATATTTGTGGTAGAGTTGTTCCTGACTGGATTAAACAGGAATAGGAGTGTTGGATACTACAGTAATCTCTCTGGGTATAACTCAGAAATTGGGGTCCTCATAATGGCTTTTTATCACAGCTGTAGATGGCTCTGGATTTCATAAGTCTTTCATAAGTCTTCATAAGCCTTTTTAATGATTGTTGTTTTTCCAGTAGGAATTTATACAGGGACAATTGTTCAAATAGCCTAGTGGTTGGAAATCACCCATGTTGGTTTTGTTTGTCATTGTTTACCACCGTTCTTCTCTCTCCTGTCGGTCGAAGCCAACATTTTCAGATCAAATGACAAGAAAAAAAACACAGTCCTCACATTGAAATGATTGGAAACTGGACTGGCATTGACAGGTGGATAAATATAAAGCAGATGGGGTTGTAGAGGTCATTGAAAGCGTGACCTTTCCCCATTCCTCTTGTGAAATTACTAAAGCTGCTTCTCCCTCTCTGACCCCTCCTCTGGAGGTGTGGTTTGGACTAAGATTTCCAAGGAAACTGCTTCATACATAGCCCACAGTTTACACTCTTAATTCAATTTGAATGTGCATTGCCTTGGTCTGCACTGCACTGTTCATTCTATAGAATAGGTTACTAGTGTCACGTTCTGACCTTTATTTTCCTTTGTTTTGTCTTTATTTAGTATGGTCAGGGCGTGAGTTGGGGTGGGCAGTCTATGTTTTGTGTTTCTATGTTTGGGTTTCTGTTTCGGCCTAGTATGGTTCTCAATCAGAGGCAGGTGTCGTTAGTTGTCTCTGATTGAGAATCATACTTAGGTAGCCTGGGTTTCACTGTTGGTTTGTGGGTGTTTGTTTCCTGTGTCAGTGCCACACGGGACTGTTTCGGTTTGGTTTATTTCATGTTATTGTTTATTGTTTTGTATTTCATAGTGTTCAAGCTTTTCTTATTAAAATTCGTCATGAACACTTACCACGCCGCATCTTGGTCCGATCCTTACTCCTCTTCAGACGAAGAGGAGGAAATCTGCCGTTACAACTAGGCTAATCATACCATGGCACGGTAACTAGGACGGGGAATTTCCAGGGACCTCACAATACTAATTATCACGATACGTAGGTGCCGATATGATATTTATTGCGGTTATCACAATTCTATATGTATTGCAATTCGATACTGTGATTTTATTGCAATTTGATGTTCCATATTGCTCTCCATGCTGCAGAGAGACGAGAGCCATGAAAAAACAAGTTGCGATATGTAACTGTATCGATTTCCACTTTAACCTTGATGTAGCCTTATCTTGACAATGTTGACTGATAACTAAGGCACTTAAACTAGTGCAGAGAGTACTCACTGAGAGAAAGGAGTAGTCACCCTTTCCATTGTGGAAGAGTGTGTGAATATGCCAGTGTGTTTGAGAGGATATCAGGTTCCTGAAAGCACCCACCCCAACCCATCACATCCAGTAAACATTGTATTGTGAAAGCAGATCAGAGTGCCCATGTCACTTTAATGATGTTGTGCATCCATGTATTTGCGAAGACCAAGTTTACATTTCTATAACCGTTATTGTCTCTCGGAGAAACATATCTGAATTCACTACATCGGCTCTGTTCCTATCAGCATCATCGATTTAACCTGAACACTTACAGAATGACAAAGTAGCTCTGTGTGGGAAATCTCTTGGCCTGTTTATTTCTTAGTGTGGGTTATTGAGAAGACTCCTGTCGCTGTCTTGTGTGTCAGTTATGTTTAGCACCATATTAACAGCAAAGACTTTCCCCAGTTCATTTCGTTTTGACATGGCTAACTGAAGGATCTGCCAATCTGAAGTCAGTCACAGTGGGTACACCAATGCTTTGACCTTGTTAGAGGCATTCCGACCCAGCTCAAGGTTACAGGTTGTGTTTGCTAGGATTCAGGAAGTATTTTTTTTGTGTGTCTTTTGTTAATGCATAGTAAAGATCTTGCCTATTGTTTTTTTAATTGACAAGATTAGCAAAGTTAGGCATGCCAGCAACAAACGCCAACACTACACATCCAAGTATAACTGACCAAATTATGAAAGACAAGCATTGTAATTTTGAATTTTGTAAAGTGTGTGGAAGAGGTGAAAAAAGTATTGCTGTCTATCAACAGTGACAAGCCACCTGGGTCTGACATTTTCAATGGAAAATGACTGAGTATAATCGCGGATGATATTGCTCCTCCTATTTGCCATATCTTCAATTGAAGCCTACAAGAAAGTGTGTGCCCTCAGGCCTGGAGGGAAGCTAAAGTAATTCCGCTACCCAAGAATAGTAAAACCCCCATGGTGTTGCTCAAATAGCTGACCAATCAGCCTGTTACCAACCCTTAGTAAACTTTTGGAAAACATTGTGTTTGACCCGATGCTATTTTACAGTAAACAAATTAACAACAGACTTTTAGCCGCTTATAGGGAAGGACATTCAACATGCACTGCACTTACACAAATTACTGATGATTGGCTGAGAGAAATTGATGATAAAAATATTGTAGGAGCTGTTTTGTTAGACTTCAGTGTGGCTTTTGACATCATCAGTCATAGTCTGCTGCTGGAAAAACATATGTGTTATGGCTTTACACCCCCTGCTATATTGTGGATAAAGAGTTACCTGTCTGACAGAACACATAGGGTGTTCTTTAATGGAAGCATCTCCAACATAATCCAGGTAGAATCAGGAATTCCCCAGGGCAGCTGTCTAGGCCTGTTACTTTTTTCAATCTTTGCTGATGACCTGCCACTTTCTCTGAGTAAAGCCAGTGTGTGTATGTACTATGTATACGAAGGACTCAACACTATACACGTCAGCTACTACAGTGAGTGGAATTACTGCCACACTTAACAAAGAGCTGCTGTCAGTTTCAGAGTGGGTAGCAAGAAATAAGTCCTAAATATTTAAACTAAAATCATTGTATTTGGGGCAAATTATTCACTAAACCCTAAACCTCAACTAAGTATTGTAATGAATAATGTGTAAATTGAGCAAGCTGAGGTGACTAAACTGCTTGGCCTAACCCTGGATTGTAAACTGTCATGGTCAAAACATGTTGACGCAACAGTAGCTAAAATGGGGAGAAGTCTGTCTATAATAAAGTGCAGCTCACTCTCAACAAGCCAGGTCCTACAGGCCCCAGTGTTGTCACACCTGGACTAGTGTCCAGTTGTCTGGTCAGGTGCCACAAAGAGGGATTTAGGAAGGCTACAAGGCAGCACGGCTGGCCCTAAAATGTACACAGAGAGCTAACATCAATAACATTCATGTCAAGAGATTAGAGATTGACTTCATCACTACTTGTTTTTGTAAGAAGTATTGACATGTTGACTGCACCGAGCTGTCTGTTTTAACTATTAGCACACCTCAGACACCCATCCATACTCTACAAGACATGCCACCACAGGTCTCTTCACAGTCCCCAAGTCCAGAACAGGCTATGGGAGGCACACAGTACTACATAGAGCCATGACTACATTCCACATCAAGTAACTGATACAAGCAGTAGAATCCAATTCTTTTTTTAAAATAGCTAAAAATACACCTTATGGAACAGCAGGGTCTGTGAAGAGAGACACACAGGCACAGACACACACATACACATACTCCACACACATATACACATGGATTTTGTATTGTAGTAGAGTAGTGGCCTGAGGGAACACACTTAATGTGTTGTGAAAGGTGTTATGAAATGTAATGTCATGTACTATTTTTAATTGTATTTAACTGCCTTAATGTTGCTGGACCCCAGGAAGAGCATCTGGCAGCAGCTAATGGGGATCATTAATCCTTAATAAATACAATTACAAATAGCACTTGATGCAGACCTGGGCCTATCCCCAGAAACACGCTTTCCTTGTTCCCAAAGCATCCTGCTCCTTCTCTATTTATCATCAGGGGCTCAGCACCTTTTCACCAATGTAATTAATAGACTCAGGGGGGCATGACATTTATGGACTTGCTTTTCTCTTGGTAATCTTGTTTCTTGCTCCTCATTCTGCTTCATGTTTGTCTGTCTTTCGGTTACTGGCTGTACTTATTGTGCCAATAGAAGAGTATGCTGTCTGTCTATGTCCTTGTGGTCATGATCAATGACACACGTTTTCAACTCTCCAGTACCAACGGCTGATTCGGCTGAGATTCTGAAACATAAGTCGCAGATCGTTCCGACGCCCTGTAGTCTGTTGCCTTTTTTACCACTCACACTCTGTTGTTAGACTGGATAGAGTAACATGCAGTCGCAGTGTAATTGACTGCGGAGATATAGTTTCAGATGTATTTGTCCCAGCAGCCACAGAATTTAGCTTCCCACCAGGCTTGTTGACTGACCCATGAAGGTCAGGTGGGAATCATTGATTATTGTCAGCCCCATCTTCATAGTAATAGAATGCTTTATATTAGTCCTTTGGCACACATGTCTAGTGGTTTAATATTATACAGCAGATATTGATATTCATCTGTCTGTGTTCTTCCAGCAGCCTGTCCATCACCTCGCCTGTTCCAATCCTCATCCACTTTTCAACTATTATCAACTTTGATTAGACTATTTATTTATTTATTTACTAAGTATTTCTGCCCCCTGTCACACTTGCTTGAGCTGTAGGTGCACACTAATGTCTGCAATCTGAGTGTAATGAATGGGTTATATGTGTGTGTGTTTTTGAGTGTGTGCAAGTAATGTCTGTGTCAGTGGTGGTACACTACATTACCAAATTAAATGGACACCTGCTCGTCTCATTCTAAAATCATGGGCATTTCAATGGAGTTGGTCCCCCCTTTGCTGCTATAACAGCCTTATGGGAAGGCTTTCCACTAGATGTTGTAACATTGCTGCAGGGACTTGCTTCTCAGCCCCAAGGGCATTAGTGAGATCGGGCACTGATGTTGGACGATTAGGCCTGGCTCGCAGTCGGCGTTCCAATTTATCCCAAAGGTGTTCGATGGGGTTGAGGTCAGGGCTCTGTGCAGGCCAGTCAAGTTCTTCCACACCGATCTCAACAAACCATTTCTGCATGGACTTTGCTTTGTGCTTGGGGGCATTGTCATACTGAAACAGGAAAGGGGCTTCCCAAAACTTTTGCCACAAAGTTGGAGGCACAGAATTGTCTAGAATGTCATTGTATTCTGTAGAGTTAAGATTTCCCTTCACTGGATCTAAGGGGCCTAGCCCGAACCATGAAAAACAGCTCCAGACCATTGTTCCTCCTCCACCAAACTTAACAGTTGGCACTATACATTTGAGAAGGTAGCGCTCTCCTGGCATCCGCCAAACACAGATTTGTCCGTCGGACTGCCAAATGGTGAAGCGTGATTCATCACTGCTGAGAACACAATTCCACTACTTCAGAATCCAATGGCTGCGAGCTTTACACCACTCCTGCCGACGCTTGGCATTGCGCATGGTAATCTTACTCTTGTGTGGCTGCTCGGCCATGGAATGCCGCTTTTGCTCTAGATGTTTCCTCTTCACAGTAACAGCACTTACAATTTACCGGGGCAGCTTTAGTATGGCAGAAATTTGATTAACTGACTTGTTGGAAAGGTGGCATCCTATGACGGTGCCACGTTGAAATTCACTGAGCTCTTCAGTAAGGCCATTCTACTGACAATGTTTGTCTATGGAGATTGCATGGCTGTGTGCTCGGTTATATACACACTGAAATGGCCAAATCCACTAATTTGAAGGGGTGTCCACATACTTTTGTATATACAGAGCATTTGGAAAGTATTCAGACATTTTCCACATGTTATGTTACAGCCTTATTCTAAAATGGATTAAATAAAACATTTTTCTCATCAATATACACACAATACCCCATAATGACAAAGCAAAATAAATAAATAACAGAAATACCTTATTTACTTAAGTATTCAGACCATTTGCTATGGGACTCGAAATTGAGCTCAGGTGCATCCTGTTTCCATTAATCATCCTTGAGATGTTTCTACAACTTGATTGGAGTCCACCTATGGTAAATTCAATTGATTGAACATGATTTGGAAAGGCACACACCTGTCTATATAAGGTCCCACAGTTGTCAGTGCATGTCAGAGCAAAAACCAAGCCATGAGGTCGAAGAAATTGTCCGTAGAGCTTTGAGACAGGGTTGTGTCAAGGCACAGAATTGGGGAAGGGTACCAAAAAATTTCTGCAGCATTGAAGGTCTACAAGAACACAGAGCTGGCTGCCTGACCAAACTGAGCAATCGGGGGGGGGGCCTTGGTCAGGGAGGTGACCAAGAACCCGATGATCACTCTGATAGAGCTCTAGAGTTCTTCTGTGGAGATAGGAGAATCTTCCAGAAGAACAACCAGCTCTGTTGACTTTTATGGTAGATTGGCCAGACGGAACCATTCCTCAGTAAAAGGCAGATGACAGCCCACTTGGAGTTTGCTAAAAGGCTCCTAAAAGATTCTCTGGTCTGATGAAACCAAGGTTGAATTCTGTAGCCTGAATGCCAAGTGTCACGTCTGGAGGAAACCTGGCACCATTCATACGGTGAAGCATGGTAGGGGCAGCATCATGCTGTGGGGATGTTTTTCAGCAGCAGGGACTGGGAGAGGAGTCAGGATCGAGGGAAAGATGAACGTAGCAAAGTACAGAGAAATGCTTGATGAAAACCTGCTCAGGACCTCAGACTTGGGCGAAGGTTCACCTTCCAACAGCACAATGACCCTAAGCACACAGTCAAGACAACACAGGAGTGGCTTAGGAGTCTCTGCATGTTCTTGAGTGGCCCGGCCAGAGCCCACTTGAACCCGATCGAACATCTCTGGAGAGACCTGAAAATAGCTGTGTAGCGACACTCCCAATCCAACCTGACAGCTTGAGAGGATCTGCGGAGAAGAATTTACTTATGTAAATGTGATATTACAGTAAAAAAAAAGATATACATACATTTGCTAAAATTAATTTTAAAAAACAGTTTTGGCTTTGTCATTATGAGGAATTGTGTGTAGATTGATGAGGGGGAAAAAACATTTTACATTTTAGAATAAGGCTGTAATGTAATACAATTTTGAAAAAGTCAAGGGGTGTGAATACTTTCCGAATGCACTGTATAGTGTATATTCCTATCTTCACGGTTGCTTTTTCCTGCAATCAATACGGAGGATTGTCGTCTGCACCTTGTTAATCCTTCCAGTGTGTGTGTGTGTGTGTGTGTGTGTGTGTGGATTCGCATTGTGCCTCAGCCAACAAACGCCACACACTTATCAATATCATCACCTCTGTTCTGAAATGATACACTCTTCCTGCTGCTCCCCCAACTTCTTCATTGATTTCTAAGAAAAATTGTATTGAAAGACATTTGGACATACTAGGACATTCATAACATCCATCTAGATCAGGCCTGGGCAAAGGCCGGGCCCGCCCGCGACCTGATTCAATATGGCCCGCGGAATCATGCTCAGATCACTTAAAGAATTTGCGATCGTAAAGTTTTGAATACTCACCTTTTATGTAATGATTGAACTCCCACCGCTTGTGGGACATTCATTTTGAATTCACGTACAAATAACAACTGCACGAGGACAGACAGTGACTGACAGGCTGACACACACGTCACAGTTACAAATAGTAGCTAGCTAGAAATTGCGCAAAAAATAGTTTTTCAAAGAAAAGGAACGTAGACAATGAATGTAGAGTGTTCCAGCAAGAGTTGACATCCAAATGTTTCTTTATTGAGGTATCAGGGAAAGCTGTGTGCTTAGTGTGCAAAGAGAGCATCGCTGTCTTGAAAGACCACAGCTTGTCCCGACTCTTCCAGGCGAAGCATTCAGAGAAATATAGGAATATGTCTTCTGAGCCGAGGGCAAGTGCATCGCAAGAGTTGCTTTCTCAGTTGCAAAAGCAGCAAGGACTTTTAACAAAACTGCATTCAGCAAACAACAGAATTGCGAGAGCTAGCTCTGTATTGCCCCATAAAATTGCTAAACATAGTAAGCCATTCGCTGAGGGCGAATTCATTAAAGAATGTTTCATTGACTCTGCAGCAATACTTTGACCCGACAAGAAAGAGCTGTTTGAAGTTTTTTCCCCTGTCAAGACGAACAGTGACACGTCGTGTTGAGGACATCGCAGAGAATATGGGACAACAGTTGAAAGACAAGAAAGGATTTCACCTATTTCTCCTTGGCCCTGGATGAGAGCAGTGATGCATGTGACACGGCACAGTTGTTGATATTCTTCCTAGGCGTAACCCCAGGCTTTGAAATTAGAGGAACTTGCTTCAGTGCAGTCAATGAAGAGCACAACCACAGGGACATATTTATTGGAGGTTAATAAATGTGTGGCAAAGCTGGGACTGAGTTTTGAAAAGTTATCCAGTGTGACCACTGATGGGTGCCCAAACTTGACAGGAAACAACATTGGCCTTTTGAAAATGATACAAGATCAAGTAGCTGAGCTGAACGCAGATCAGAACATTCATTTCCTGCATTGCATTATTCATCAGGAGGTGCTCTGTAAATGTGTTCTGAAAATGAGCCATGTGGATACAGTCACTAAAGTGGTAAACTTAATAAGAGCAAAATCTTTAAACCACAGGCAGTTTGTCTCACTGTTGGAAGAGACAGCGTCGGGTCACGCAGATCTCCCCTACCACACAAACATGAGATGACTGAGTTTGGGGAAGGTGCTTAAAAGGGTGTGAGACCTGAAGTCGGAGATTGCTGAGTTTTTGCAAATGAAAGGAAAATATGTGGATTTCCCTTAACTGCAAGATAAAGAATGGTTGGCTGATTCTTCGTGGACATTATGGCCCTTATGAATTAACTGAATTCCGAACTACAAGGGAAGGGCGTTTTTGCACATCACATGTATACAGCCTTGTCAATGCCTTCAACTAAAAATTACTCCTCCTGACCCGCCAAGTAGAAGCCAACAATCTCACCCACCTTTCGACACTACTAGTCTGTTCCCTACTCTCCCACTGACCTACAACTTAAGCTTATCGATCTTCAATCTGATGCAGTGATTGCAGAACTATTCAAAACAATGTCACTGATGAGGTTCTATGCATCTCTCGATTCACAAAACTTTCCAAAGATTAGGAGTCATGCTCAGAAGATGTTTGTACTGTTTGGGTCAACTTATGTATGTGAACAGACATTTTCAGTGATGAAATATAACAAGTCAAGGCACAGATCATCTTTTACTGACTCTCACCTCTCAGCAATCCTGCGCATAGCGACATCAGAAACTGTATCTGACTTCACTGCTCTAGTCAATGCCCATCAGAGACTTCACTCCTCACACTGATTGAGTAGTTTAAATGTAATGTTGAGCTCTCTCTCTTTCTTGTGTTTTTGGGCATACCCGTTAACAAGAGTTCTGTCCATGGTGCTGAATGCACAGTGTACTTTTCCCTCTGTGTAGTTCATTGCATGTTTAATAATCAAAGTACCTACTAAAAGGAAAACACAAGTGTGGTTTATTTCTGTGCATGTTAAAAAAGTAAATTATGTAGCATATCTGGATGTGATTTACAGTGTATGTATATATATATATATATCTGCCAATACAGTCATACACATGATGTGTAATCCTGTAATATGATTCTGGCCTGCGATGGCAAAAATATATTCTCATGTGGCCCTCCATGGAAAATAATTGCCCAGGCCTGGTCTAGATCCACCTAGATACTACCTTGCCTAACACCTGTCATTATCTCGTCAAGTTTGAGATAATATTGTCTATTTTGGAACTTCTATTGCATTTATGGCTGTTGACATCAATAGGTTGCTCCATGTTCATTAGGAGAGATTAAAAAGAAAACGCCACAATTGGCACGGAAGGCTGTAAATGTCTTATTCAGTCTTACCACATGCCCCTGGCCTCTCTTATTTGCTTATGCCTGCATTTACTGTAAAAGGAAATAAAATCATGTCAATTGGTTAAACTGGGATTAATTCTACTGAACATGTTTGAATTGACTAGTCTGGATCCTCCTTGTATTTTAGCCTTCATCTTTAGCAGTCGTACAGTGCTTAATTTCTCTCCTCTTCAAATTTCTCAGAACCAGAATTGTTCAGAATCATTTTAATTTCCAAGCCTAATGTTCCTGATCAGTTTCCATGGCAGCCAATAAACATGCTGTCCCTTCCTCCCTATTTATAGAGGAGAGAATGCAGTGCTGCTGCTGCTGAAATACCAGCATCCATGTGAATGGAGGAGAATCAGTGAGGAGGGAGAAATTATGGAGGAGGGGAGGGGGCAGGTGGAAGAACGCCGATTTCGTCTTACACTGGAGGGTCTGTTGTTCGCCCGCCCGCCTGCTGAACACTTTAAAGCGAAGAGAACAATTGGCAGAGTCTAGAAAGCTGCCTGGATATGAGCGCAGAGCTGAGCAGTGCAGAGCTGAGCAGAGAGGAAAGGTCCGGTTGCTAACTGCATTAGCTTGAAATGTACTTTCTCAGTTCCGGCCTCTGTGGAAAAAGCACTTCAGATGGCACAAGGGGTCATTTTGTGTCCTCTGTTTTTTTTGTTTTTACATTGGAGTGTGTTGGCTAAGCCTAATTGTCTTGGTGAATAAATACTGGGGTGTTTAAGGAGATACATGGGGAAAATGGGACTGAATTTAAAACCATGAACAAGACTGTGCCTCAGAATATGTTTTTATGTATGATTGACTCTTTTGAAGGCACGTCAATCATTGGAATTATTGCATTTATGGTCCCAATCGAAAATATTTAATGATTAGCTTATCAAGATGCCATATCAAAGCACTGTTGTCCTAGAGCTGGGCCTCCTCCTCATCCATTCTGCTGTGCTTGACAAAACTTTAGCTTCACAGTCCACTTGAGTATTTGTGATATGGAAGAATGATCATGGAAGCATTTTACTCTTCCACCTTGTTGAAAATATAAGCTTTTTACTCTTCTTCTACCGTGTTGAAAATATAAGCTTTTTACTCTTCTTCCACCGTGTTGAAAATATAAGCTTTTTACTCTTCCACCGTGTTGAAAATATAAGCTTTTTACTCTTCCACCGTGTTGAAAATATAAGCTTTTTACTCTTCCACCGTGTTGAAAATATAAGCTTTTTACTCTTCCACCGTGTTGAAAATATAAGCTTTTTACTCTTCTTCCACCGTGTTGAAAATATAAGCTTTTTACTCTTCTTCCACCGTGTTGAAAATATAAGCTTTTTACTCTTCCACCGTGTTGAAAATATAAGCTTTTTACTCTTCTTCCACCGTGTTGAAAATATAAGCTTTTTACTCTTCTTCCACCGTGTTGAAAATATAAGCTTTTTACTCTTCTTCCACCGTGTTGAAAATATACGCTTTTTACTCTTCTTCCACCGTGTTGAAAATATAAGCTTTTTACTCTTCTTCCACCGTGTTGAAAATATAAGCTTTTTACTCTTCTTCCACCGTGTTAAAAATATAAGCTTTTTACTCTTCTTCCACCGTGTTGAAAATATAAGCTTTTTACTCTTCTTCCACCGTGTTAAAAATATAAGCTTTTTACTCTTCTTCCACCGTGTTGAAAATATAAGCTTTTTACTCTTCTTCCACCGTGTTGAAAATATACGCTTTTTACTCTTCTTCCACCGTGTTGAAAATATAAGCTTTTTACTCTTCTTCCACCGTGTTGAAAATATAAGCTTTTTACTCTTCTTCCACCGTGTTAAAAATATAAGCTTTTTACTCTTCTTCCACCGTGTTGAAAATATAAGCTTTTTACTCTTCTTCCACCGTGTTGAAAATATACGCTTTTTACTCTTCTTCCACCGTGTTGAAAATATAAGCTTTTTACTCTTCTTCCACCGTGTTGAAAATATAAGCTTTTTACTCTTCTTCCACCGTGTTAAAAATATAAGCTTTTTACTCTTCTTCCACCGTGTTGAAAATATAAGCTTTTTACTCTTCTTCCACCGTGTTGAAAATATAAGTGCTGCCAGTTAATTATTTTTTCCTCGCATCCTCAATTTGAGGAGAATGGCTCCTGCGCTGGAGTGCTGTCCTTATAAACAGACTCAGGTCCTTGGTTGGATGCAGTGGCAAATATACTGGAAGATATTTGAAGAAATGGAATTGCAAAGAACACCTCGGCTATGTCCCCAATGGTAGCTTCCATGGTTTTGTGGTTCCATACAGCTTTGTGACAACTGCTGATGTAAAAAGGGCTTTATGTAATACATCTGATTGATTGATACAGAATAGAGACAAGTAGGATGGGATCTCCACTTCCCAGTTGTTTATCAAACTGATAAACCGAGTCACATATTCACACAAAGTAAAGTATTAGCTTGGATCTTAATTAGCCTGGGCTTAGATCTTTGAACACAGGCTATTTGATGTTGCCTAAGAAAGGGAGTGGTGCTGCTTTATTTCATTAAAGCCCAAAGAGATGTAATTTGGTTGGTTCTGCTTTCTCCTTCCACCCAGGCTGTGATTCATCTGCATTTAGATGAGCTGAAAACATTAGACTGGGATCATTAATAAACAATAAAAACGAGTAAAAGGAAGGGCAGCATCTAGGATTGAGCCGTGGGGGTGAAATGGATGCAGACAGACGGGGGGAGGGATACTGTAGGTAGGCAGACAATAAACCCTTGTCTGCATTGTTCCAAATTGGATTCTCTCCCTAACCGACACATAACAACATAACCAGTTAATGTGGGTTTATATGATTGTAATTGAAAAGGAGTTAAACGTCAGATTAAATGAAGGGCCTTTTAGATCACTCACTTTAAGTTGATTCATGTGCTAACGATATAGGCCAGTGTGTTATAGATATGAATTTCTTTCGTCATAGATTTCTAGTACGGACATAGGCCTGTACTGACTGACAACCAGTTCATCTACAAAGAAGACAAGCCTAACTTTATGTCCTTGTCAGGCATCAGTGTATTCACTCAGGATGTCAGGATTGTTAAGTGTGTGTAAACCCAACTCATTGTTGTAACTGTGGCAGAAGAAGACATACATATAGGCCTATAGTGAGACAGTGATGTCAGCTATCAGATACTTGCATCCTCCAGTGTGATTGAGTGCCATAGGTACAGTAGCTGAGAATCTGTTGACATTCACCTAGCAGCATCTTGTCAGAATGCTGATTACACACTCTGCTCCGCTTGACCTCGATAGGACATGCTGCCATGACCCCTCCCACTCCCCATGACTGATGACTCAGTGACCCCTCCAGCCCCTCTCCATTTCCTCTCCACTGCCCAAGGACATTTGTTATCTTTAGGTCCAGTGTGACAGCAGTCACAATTTAATGACAATCTGCTACAATTTCTACATATGGCCACCGGTGCTGTACTTCGATCCTGTCCTTGTCTTGATGCCTTCCACTGTGCCATGCTGTAGGGTAGGGCTGCACCTGGGTCAAATCAACAGCGGACCCGTTAGTTAGGGAGTGCCTATATCTCTCCATCCACATAAACTCATCAATAATGCACAGGTCAATTTGCAAGTGAAAGAAGATAACCAATTGGAGTGCGTGCTGGGCAGCCAGCATGTGGGCAGAAGGTGACTGACAGTTCCTGTTGGGTAGGCATGTGGGGGGGTTTGGCTGATGTCTGTTGTTCCTTGTGGAAAGATGGAGGAGCAGCCAGGTTCTTTGTGATGTCTGCACTACAGTATGACTATGACTATCCCTTTTTGCTGATAATGACTGCAGAAGTGTACACAAAGTATGCACACCCAACTGCCTATGGCATTTTGTTTAATTTGGTCCTCTCTGAAGAGGCCGTGCATATACTCTGTGTACAAAACATTATCAACACTGTTCTTTCCATGACAGACTGACCAGGTGAATCCAGGTAAAAGCTATGATCCCTTATTGATGTCACCTGTTAAATCCATTTCAGTCAGATGAAGGGGAGGAGACTGGTTAAAGAATGATTTTTAAGCCTTGAGACAATTGAGACATGGATTGTGTATATGTGCCATTCAGAAGGTGAATGGACAAGACAAAAGATTGAAGTGCCTTTGATCAGGATATGGTAGTAGGTACCAGGCGCACCAGTTTGAGTGTGCGAAGAACTGCAATGCTGCTGGGTTTTTCACTCAACAGTTTCCCGTGTGTATCAAGAATGGTCCACCACCCAAAGGACATTGAGTCATCTTGACACAACTATGGGAAGCATTGGAGTCAACATGGGCCAGCCTCCCTGTGGAACCTTTCGACACCTTTGAGAGTCCATGCCCCAACGAATTGAGGCTGTTCTGAGGACAAAGGGGGGTGGGGGGGTGCAACTCCAATATTAATGTTTTATACACTCAGTGTAGGTTTCATCATTATTGATCGTGACATCTAGGTTTCATCATTATTGATCGTGACTATGCGCTGTCCACATATCATGCAAAATTTAAGGGGGCATCACCTGAAAAACCAACTTACAGTTAGTCCTCTCCAGACTGTTTCATCACTGCCCTTGTTAGTGAATCAGTGTAGTTTGAGTCTGTTTTTGTGTGTATTCCCTTCATGTTTCTCAATCAGAAAAAGACTGATACAGGTAGTAGTGATACCAGGCTATATGATGCATGTGTATGGTTGTGTGTGCATGATATATGACGCATGTGTACTGTTGTGTGTGCAGGCGTTTGCTACTTTGGTCCCAGCTCTCTGCAGGTCATTCACTAGGTCCCCCCGTGTGGTTCTGGGATTTTTGCTCACCGTTCTTGTGATCATTTTGACCCCACGGGGTGAGATCTTGCGTGGAGCCCCAGATCGAGGGAGATTATCAGTGGTCTTGTATGTCTTCCATTTCCTAATAATTGCTCCCACAGTTGATTTCTTCATACCAAGCTGCTTACCTATTGCAGATTCAGTCTTCCCAGCCTGGTGCAGGTCTACAATTTTGTTTCTGGTGTCCTTTGACAGCTCTCTGGACTTGGCCAGTGACTGTTTGAGGTTGTGGACAGGTGTCTTTTATACTGATAACAAGTTCAAACAGGTGCCATTAATACAGGTAACGAGTGGAGGACAGAGAAGCCTCTTAAAGAAGAAGTTACAGGTCTGTGAGAGCCAGAAATCTTGCTTGTTTGTAGGTGACCAAATACTTATTTTCCACCATAATTTGCAAATAAATTCATAAAAAATCCTACAATGTAATTTTCTGGATTTTTTTTTCTCATTTTGTCTGTCATAGTTGTAGTGTACCTACGATGAAAATTAGAGGTCTCTCTCATCTTTTTAAGTGGGAGATAAATTTGCAAATAAATTCATTAAAAATCCTACAATGTGATTTTCTGGATTTTTTTCCCCTCATTTTGTTTTGTCATAGTTGAAGTGTACCTATGATGAAAATTACAGGCCTCTCTCATCTTTTTAAGTGGGAGAACTTGCACAATTGGTGGCTGACTAAATACTTTTTTGCCCCACTGTGTATGATGTGTGCACATGTGTGTTGCGGATGTGTGAGACTATAAGTGCTTGGTCACGCTCATACTGCAAGTGTATGGAAAGACTTAATAACAAGTTCTAAAGTGCAGTGGATGGGTCTGTTGGAGGGAAAGGCTGTATCTTGACTGTCTGTCTATTGTATTCCCTGAAAGGCAGCTATCTGCAGCACTCTGGACCTCATTAGTGGGAGTGCCGGGCTCTCAGATCCTCTTTGCTCTGTGCTGCAACCAGAGGAGCCTCACTGACACAAGTCAAACTAACAGGATTGGAATGAATGTAGAATCATCTCTGATATGGAAATGAAGATAGGGGCCTTAACCCTTATGGTGTTATTAGTTGATTTTTGGCCAGGGTTTGGCTCCGGTCATGGAGCCTCAGCTGGACTTCTAATGCTTAATTCATCTTTCTTAATGCTCTGTATGCATGGTGTATAGGCCCGCTTCTGGAGCTGGTAGATGGAGTTGTTGTTGTATTTTGTCTGTAGTCCTCTGTCTGCTGTGCTCTTTGCCTTAATGCAGTGACTAAAAAGGGAGAGCTACTGTAATGACAGATGTGTATCACTTTGCTGTATTGCGAATGTGCAACGACAAGCTGCCTTTGAATTTTGTCCATAGTCTCATACTCATATAATAATAAATTGTTGGCGGTTATGTTGTTTGATTTATTTACAACATAACGCTCAGCAGTCCAGACATGCATTCATTTTCTTACTGCAAGGTGTCATCCACTCCGTCAGTAGCCCATTTAGGTTGTCTCCTGACACAGACAGGGAGCCTCAGTCCACCTCTTTTGGCAACCTCTCTGATGTCTGAAGTCCGATCCGTCACATGTAACGTCTGATATCTCTTTATTTTCTCCCTCTTTCACCTGTCTTAACTGTCCATGGAATGACATGACAATCTCCCCCCCCCCCCCCTCTTTCTCTGTTTCTTCTTCTCCCTGTCTTTTTCTGTCAGGATGAGACTTCAGTGAGCAGTGAGGACTTTGATATGAACGACCCCACATGGATATCAGCTGATCACGGCCCTGCTTCCAACCTGAGTCCCCCGAACCGCAGAGAGAGAATGCACAGCCCACAGAACGCACACATTAAGGAGGAGGACGGTAAGAAAGAGCTACTATTGCTGTTTTCTCGCTCCTCTCTCTCTCTCTGTCTCTCTCTCTCTCTCGCTCCTCTCTCTCGCTCCTCTCTCTGTCTCTCTCTCTCTCTGTGTGAGCACAACACACTCATCCGTATCCCCTTTCTTCAGACTTACCCATCTCTCTCTCTCTCTCTCTCTCTCTCTCTGTCTGTCTTTGTCTCTCTCTCTGTCTCTCTCTGTCTCTCTCTCTCTCTCTCTCTCTCTCTCCTCTGATCTCCCCTCTCTCAGCTCTCTCTCTCTCTCTCTCTCTCTCTCTCTCTCCTCTGATCTCTCCTCTCTCAGCTCTCTCTCTTTTATTGAAATGAAATCCCTCATAGGTATGGTTGGTGGGGAAAACTGAGAACTTTGAAGAAAGGGATTTGTGTACAGCTGCTATAAAGAGACAGTACAATTAGCTGTTCAACACTGTACCCACAACAACATTCACTCCTCACACTAAGTCAGTCAGTGTGTTAGTTAGGCTGGTAGAGATAAAGCTCTTTGGATTTTGATGAGAGTGGAGTGGAAAGGCCAGGGTGAAGCGAGAGAAGATGTTGGAATCAATTTCGATCACCATTCTGCTCTCTCCCTGCTTCCGGTGTGGGGGAAGGGCTACTGTTCCCATACCAGTGAGGAAGGGGGTGAACGGAGGGGGTTGGATAGAGATATGGCTAGAGCTGGGAAAAGATGGGCAGGGAGCCTTGTAAGGTCCTCTAGACCAGCTAGAGAAGGCCTCCTGGGACAGGTTAAGCCACCACCACCACCACCTAAATGGTGCTCACCTTGAACTCTGTGTGGAGACATGACAAAAGGTTAATGTATTCTAATCCACACTCTGTAACAGCCAGTGTGAGTGGTACTGAGCAGGGAAACATTTGCCCCTTAATAGAAGTACCAGCGTGTTTTACTGAGCACCGTGATGTTTTTCCCTGACCCAATCTTTCAGCGGGCTGAGGAGAAACAGCTTGGCTGTGGTGATTGACATGGCTTTGCCTGCTGCTGCTGTCAGGTAAATGTGCAGAGGTAATGTTCCCAGAGAGAGCCATCATTACATGTCCGCTCGCTGCCTCTTTAGCCCGGCAGCAGCAAGCAGTAGCAGATGGGACCTGGGAGCAGCATTGCACATGGCGGATGGACGCACCGCCGAAAATAAGCTAATAAATCAAATAGCTAACAGCGGAGAACACCGCCAGCCGTGCTATCTCCTTCTCTAACTTAAGGAGACAATAATCTGCTATTCTTCAATAAGTTAAAAGTCGAGTTGTTGTTAGCTAGCCATTTGTGTTGTAGCTTATAGCCTAACGTTTCCTGTCTGAGAAAATTAGATGTTTATGGGAACCTCTAATATGGCCCTCCAATAGAGAACTTTGATAGGCAACCTTGACTTGTCACTGGGAATGATTTGCCAGAGGGAGTAAACCTTCCTCCTCGCTGTCTATTTTGAACAGACTGGCTCCTCTCCCATCCATCCCATTTATCTGTTCTCTGAGGTGGGGGGGGTCACACTTTGACTCAGGGTTGTGACATATCCCAGGAGCGCCCCACAAGAGATTCTCAGGCCCAGGGCTTAAGAGTGGCTATGATTGCACTGGGGCTCCAGAGGGAACCACGAGGGGCTCCTGATGCACTGACCTCCCCAGCCTGAGAGGCTCCTCAGGTAGCTGGCTGAGCTGTGGAGTGGCCCCTCGAGGAGCTCTCACTGGAGCTGTGACTGGAATGGTCATTGGGCAAGTGTCTGTGACAACAAGATGTACGACTCTGTAGTAGGCGCTAGGCACTTCCCCCTCACCAGAGAGAAAGGGCCCACAAGACTGAGCCAATCAGACATGTCATCCAGGCGGATTACTCTGTACTTGGGTTGACATTCTTAGTAACGAAGTACACCCATTACAAGTGATTTAGGAAGTTGTCGGTTTGTTTCTGTGTGTGTTTCCTGCTTTGGATTCTTACATGAATGATGGAGCACTGCTCTACTCGTTCAGCTAACTACTGTGATTTCCCACAGTAAAGTGGAGGACTGTACCATATAGGGAAGGTGGTGGGAAACACTATGCTATATGATGACTGGGGACTCGGACCACATGGTCCATGCGTGTAGAACTATGACTAGCTTTGAACACACACACACACACACACACACACACACACACACACACACACACACACACACACACACACACACACACACACACACAGCAAGGGAAAACTGTCTGTAGGATTTAGAAACCATCTGACAGGCTGAGTAATTTCCCTACATTTCCCTAAACAGTGTACACGTCCTGCTAGTGCACGTTCAGTGCATGTGACGCGCACTGTTATGTTATTTATAAAAACTCATCCTCCATTTTTTATAAAAACCCTCATGGTCAGAGCTCACAGTGCAGCCAGAAATGTGTAGAGATGACCGCACAGTGTCTAGGTCCCTGCTTCCCTCCCTGGAGGCAGAGAGAGCAGACCAGAATACAACCACCTCACTGCTGCAGCCTCTAGCCCAGTGGCACACATGGCCTAAGGTGTTTGAAGTCACTGAAAGTAGGCCAGTTGAAAATGACAGGATGACTTTGACCTGCCTCACCTCGAGCTACACGATCCAGGTCAACTGTTAAAGAAAATAAATAGATGACAATGACAATGCTGCATTATCTAATAGTCAGCGTAATGAGCTGGGAAGGAACGTGGCAAAATATTGTATGGACGGCTGGAATATACTGTTTTTAAACAGTTTAGGTAGTGGTACCACTGCTGCTTCAAAACACTCTAATGGGACCAGACCTAATCAGACCTAGCTAATACTTGTTATAAGCCCCACAGACTTCTTCACATCAGTATTGAAAGAAGCTAACAGAAGAACACTGTATGTATTATTGGGGAAAATAGATGATACTTCAATAACTGTCTGTCCCTGACCGTAGTACTGGGCTAAAGACAGACGCAGGCTAGGAGGCCTTCAGAATAAACCTGCCTCTATTAGGTTGAGAAGAACAGTGGATACATCCCAAATGGCCCCATATTCCCTATATAGTGCACTACCTTGGACAAGAGTCCAGGGAGTAGGGTGCCAAATGGGATGAAACCGGTATTTCTACTGCTGCAAGTAAGGGGAGGGGCTAAAAATGGTGCCGGTAATAATGTGATAACCTAAAGGAAATACTATTAAATATTCAGCGTCATTAACATATGACATTTCCCAGTGTGTTCTATTTGATTGTGTGTGTGTGTTTGCCAAGTTCATCTCGTGGATTTGTGGCTCGGATTCCACGCAGCCACGAGAGGGAGGCTGCAGAGAGAAGATAAAAAATCCTCTTCAGATGAATTATAGGAGATGACCAGGATAGGAGGAGTATGCTGTTATTTTGTCCAGTTTGATTACACCTCCACCTTCCCCCAAATTCACAGGCTCCTGAGAGATGCCAACAACCATAAATGTGTGTGATCATGCGAGTGTTGTGGGAGCATGACTACCACTAGTTGTGTTTGTGCAGAGGAAGAAGGCTTTCTGCTGAGCTAGGGCCACCCCCCCCCCTCCCAACACACACACACAAAAGTAATAAGGCAAGTAAATTAATTATTACAAGCTAAAGCTCACTCGCAGGGAGAGAGACAGGTAACAATTTGTTTTGTTTATAGGAATGAATACCAGCTGTGATTGAGAGCCTGCCTGTTGGCATATTTATAATCAGTGTTTTTCTCTGGGAAACTGCAATTAGGTAGCTGACTTTAAGCAGGACCAGCGTCTCAACCTGGTCTTAATGAGGTAGTAGTGACTAGCTGAACGCTGCCTCAGAATGTTGTGACTCCCTCCGGCTGGCTGCACAGGAGGCCATGGGGATAGAGAGGTTGGAGTCCTCCATCTGCTTTCCTCCCCCTGCTTGCTAACTACTAAGCTCTTCCCAGAAAACCAGTCTCATTCCCTGGCTGAGTACAAGGTGTGTGTGCTGCCTGAGAGTGTGTGCGTTTTTTAAGACCTTGGGATCACTCCCCACCCATGTCTCTTATTGTTTTATGGGAGGGTAGAAGGGTGCATTTCAGAGAACTGGCGTAAAGGTTGCCCCATAAATCCCCAAATTCTGAAATCAGATAAGTATGGAGCGACGAAGTGTGTTTGTTTTTCTACAAGGTGGTTCCTCAGCAGCATCCAGTGACCAGAGGTATTGCGACAGCTCCTTCAGCCTCAGCAGGCCAACGTCGGCAACAACAAAAGAAGGGTTCAGAGCAGTTCAGCACCCTTTCATAGCCGTCATTGGGTTTGTGTGAAATAGCTGTCCGTTTCACACAACTAAGCTTGCTATGTGTGACTAGAGTCAAAGATGTCATGGCTAGACGTTAAGCTGCTACCTGCAGTACACACAATACAGTGCAGTGCAGTTGTAAAGAAGTGGCCTATTGTGTAATAACATCTAATTAAATTATAATTATTGAATATTAAATATTATTTACAGTGCACCACCTGTATGTTCTTATTCCGCAAGTAACAATCAGTGCAGTGCTGTACAGTGTAGTACAGTACAGTGTATTACAACAGTATTGTACAATAAAGTGCAGTGAGTGACCGGGTCTACCTACCTGCACTAATGGAGATATTCTATTGTGTTTGTCGGTCTTAACACCAATGATGGTGTACATCCTATCCTTCCACAGTGGGGAATGGGAACGACGGCAGAGTAGATCCAGAGCTGACAAGATGAGACAGATGTTTCCAAGAGAGGGATAAAATGAGATCACTCAGGAACCCAGCTGCCAGGTTAGGCCTACTACACCTCCTATGGACGTGGACAGAAGGGTTAAAACCATCCCACCACCTGCCTCACAGCCCCGGCTTCAGATCATCATCTAGCGTAACACCCTCTCGTACGTACACACAGCTAGGTCAAAGGCTGTGTGCAAGGTGAAGTTGGGAGGAACTCTGGGCCACAACACTGATAAGCCCTCCATAGGCCTGAAGGTTAGCTTGGTCTCGTACATATATTTACACTTTGCATACTGCACTTTCCCTTGATCCCTGAATAATCAAATACATCTCATCAATTCAAATATTAGTGTTAGAAATCCTTTCATCTATGTCATTTCTTTTAGCTTTCCCTGATAACACACAGAGCAGGACAATGCTCTCTGGATGTAGACCCTAGTGCTTTCTCCTCTCTTCCTTTCTCTCTCGCCATGCTTTTCCTGTTTGTCTCCTGTAAAGGAGCTTTAGTCTGCATGTTTCCCTTACCCAACCTTCTGGGACCCCCGCCACCACCCCCTCCCCTGCAGTGCTGCTGCCTGATCCCCTGCCTGCTGCCTTCTCCGTGGGCTTTGGGCTTTTGTTGGAGGGTAATGAGATCAGATAAAGCTCTCTTCAACTCCGGCTCTAGCCCTGGCCCACAGTATCCTACACTCCAGTCACTCACAGCCACAGCCTGATACTGGAGGAGGGGAGGGACTCCGGGAGAGAGAGTTGTGCAGTGTGGCGCAGTGCTGTGCTGAACTCAATGGGCTGGCCATGGAGGGAGGCAAGGAAGACAGGGCTGGGCCTGAGGTGGCACTGGGACTGCCACATGATGACTTAGTCAACATAGTGCTTACTAACCAGGCTAATGTCTTTCGTCATCAGAAATACAGTATCATTAATATCAGGCACAATTATAGGCTGAATAGGTAAAATTTCCAAATCCTTTGGTTTTCCCAAGATACTCCCAACATGGCCACTTCCACTTGGCTATTTGTGCCTAAAATTGATTACTGTCAGAAGAGGGAGTGAAAGTGTTAGCTACCAGCTCCCATTTTGACCAACCCTGAGGTTATAATTTACACTGTACACAGTTTTCTGACCCTGACAGTGATTTATGATTTTATTTTTACATTCATGGGTCAACTCCATTTCCTCATTCTCCTAACCCTCAACCCCACTCTTTTATGTCCTTTCCAGCCTTGAGGATATTGCCTTGCTGTGTTGGGCTGGCTGATGGCGGGAGGATGGAGGGGGAGTCTGTGCTGGGGCTGCATGGGGCTGGGGAGTGTGTGAGCTTTAGTCTGCCTGCTCCAGGGACAGGCACTCCCAGATGATGGATGGATGTGACTCTGTGCACAATGTACTGCGCTAGGCTAACCCGAGACACTGAGGGTGTTTCCCAATACTACCGTTCTCCGAGGACGTTCTCTTGAGTATGTTATTGTGAGGATGAGGTTGTACAGAATGTGTTTGAGAAGCACTACCCCCTCCAGTGCTACTGCATTTCCTTTCACCAATACAGACATCATGAGAACTACATAAAGCAAACACAAGCTTGTAACTTCATAGTTAGCAGCTAGCTACAGTGCCTTGAGAAAGTATTCATACCCCTTGACTTATTCAACATTTTGTTGTGTTACAGCAACTACACACAATATCCTAAAATGACAATGTGTTTAAAATGGAATACAGAAATATTTAATTTACATAAGTCAATACTTTGTAGAACCACTTTTGGCAGCCATTACTGCTTTGAGTATTTCTGTTTACACAAATGGATTGTGTAACATTTGTCCATTATTCTTTTCAAAATTCTTCAAGCTTTGTTCAGTTGGTTGGTAATCATTGCTAGACAACCATTTTCAGGCCTTGCCATAGATTTTCAAGTAGATTTTAAGTCAAAACTGTAACTCGGACACTCACGAACATTCACTGTCTTCTTGGTAAGCAGCTCCAGTGTATATTTGGCCCTATGTTTTAGGTTAATGTCCTGCTGAAACGTGAATTCATCTCCCAGTGTCTGGTGAAAAGCAGAGTGAACCAGGCTGTCCTCTAGGATTTTTGTCTGTGCTTAGTTCCATTTCTTTTTCATCTTGAAAAACTCCTATCCTCAACGATTACAAGTATACCCATAACATGATGCAACCACTACTATGCTTGAAAATATGGAGAGTATTACTCCGTAATGTATTGGATTGGATTTGCCCCAAACATAACACTTTGTATTCAGGACAAAAGTTAATTGCTTTGCCACATGTTTTGCAGTATTACTTTAGTGCCTTGTTGCAAACAGGATGCTTCCTTCTTTTCACTCTGTCATTTGGGTTATTGTGGAGTAACTACAATGTTGTTGATCCATCCTCAGTTTTCTCCTATCACAGCACTTACACTTTAACTGTTTTAAAGTCACCATTGGACTAATGGTGAAATCCCTGAGCGGTTTCCTTCCTCTCCAGCAACTGAGTTAGGAAAGACGTTTGTGTTTTTGTAGTGACTGGGTGTATTGATACAGCATCCAAAGTGTAATTAATAACTTCACCATGCTCAAAGGGATATTTATTAAATGTCTGCTTTTTAAAAATGTATACCCATCTATCAATAGGAACCCTTCTTTGCGAGGCATTGGAAAACCTCCCTGGTTTTCGGTTGAATCTGTGTTTGAAATTCACTGCTCGACTGAGGGACCTTGCAGCTAATTTTATATGTGGGGTAAAGAGATGAGGTCAGTATTTTAAACACTTATTGCACACAGAGTGAGTCCATGCAACTTATTATGTAACTTGTTAAGAACATGTTTACTCCTGAACCTATTTAGGCTTGCCATAACAAAGAGGTTGAATCCATTTTGACTCAAAACATTTCAGCTTTTAATTTTTTATTAATTTGTTGATAAACATGGGCCTCCCGGGTGGCGCAGTGGTCTAGAGCACTGCACTGCAGCGCTAGCTGTGCCACCAGAGACTCTGGGTTCGCACCCAGGCTCTGGTCGCAGCCTGCCGCGACCCGGAGTTCCGTGGGGCGACGCACAATTGGCCTAGCGTCGTCCGGGTTAGGGAGGGTTTGGCCGGTAGGGATATCCTAGGCCTCATCGTGCACCAGCGACACCTGTGGCTGGTGGCCAGGTGCACGGTATTTCCCCCGACACATTGGTGCGGCCAGCTTCCGGGTTGGATGCGCGCTGTGTTAAGAAGCAGTGCGGCTTGGTTGGGTTGTGTTTCGGAGGACGCATGACTTTCGACCTTCGTCTCTCCCGAGCCCGTACGGGAGTTGTAGCGATGAGACAAGATAGTAACTACTAACAATTGGATACCACGAAATTGGGGAGAAAAAAAGGGGGTAAAATGTAAAAAAATATATAATAATGTTGATAAACATAATTCCACTTTGGCATTATGGGGTATTGTGTGTAGGTCAGTAAGTCATACTTTGATTTGGACTCATACTCTGACCGTTTCCTGCTCCAATTTGCGTGCTCAGAGCATAGTAATATGCATATTGAGAAACAACAAACTCAGTCCTTTCCTGATCCTGTCAGACACTCTATAGGCTATGTGTTAATAGTTTTTCTCTTGCTTAGAGCTCAGTCATAGACATAGGTCTAAATAAAGTTAGTGTGCAGTGTAATATCAGTATTATATGTCTGTGATGCTATGTGTTTCCTTATCTATTGTCAATTAAACTACTTAAAGATATCTTGCCCAAGATGATGGCAAACTTAGAGAGCAATGTTTATGGACAATGTGGAGAAATTGCACGGACAGTGGGGCAAAAAAGTATTTAGTCAGCCACCAATTGTGCAAGTTCTCCCACTTAAAAAGATGAGAGAGGCCTGTAATTTTCATCATAGGTACACTTCAACTATGACAGACAAAATGAGAAAAAAAATCCAGAAAATCACATTGTAGGATTTTTAATGAATTTATTTGCAAATTATGGTGGAAAATAAGTATTTGGTCACCTACAAACAAGCAATATTTCTGGCTCTCACAGACCTGTAACTCCTTCTTTAAGAGGCTCATCTGTCCTCCACTCATTACCTGTATTAATGGCACCTGTTTGAACTTGTTATCAGTATAAAAGACACCTGTCCACAACCTCAAACAGTCACACTCCAAACTCCACTATGGCCAAGACCAAAGAGCTGTCAAAGGACACCAGAAACAAAATTGTAGACCTGCACCAGGCTGGGAAGACTGAATCTGCAATAGGTAAGCAGCTTGGTTTGAAGAAATCAACTGTGGGAGCAATTATTAGGAAATGGAAGACATACAAGACCACTGATAATCTCCCTCGATCTGGGGCTCCACGCAAGATCTCACCCCGTGGGGTCAAAATGATCACAAGAACGGTGAGCAAAAATCCCAGAACCAAACGGGGGGACCTAGTGAATGACCTGCAGAGAGCTGGGACCAAAGTAACTAAGCCTACCATCAGCAAGGGCATTGAAGTTGAAACGTGGCTGGGTCTTTCAGCATGACAATGATCCCAAACACACCACCCGGGCAACGAAGTAATGGCTTCGTAAGAAGCATTTCAAGGTCCTGGAATGGCCTAGCCAGTCTCCAGATCTCAACCCCATAGAAAATCTTTGGAGGGAGTTGAAAGTCCGTGTTGCCCAGCAACAGCCCCAAACATCACTGCTATAGAGGAGATCTGCATGGAGGAATGGGCCAAAATACCAGCAACAGTGTGTGAAAACCTTGTGAAGACTTACACAAAACGTTTGACCTCTGTCATTGCCAACAAAGGGTATCTAAAAAAGTATTGAGATAAACTTTTGTTATTGACCAAATACTTATTCTCCACCATAATTTGCAAATAAATTCATAAAAAATCCTACAATGTGATTTTCTGGATTTTTTCTCATTTTGTCTGTCATATGATGAAAATTACAGGCCTCCCTCATATTTTTAAGTGGGAGAACTTGTACAATTGGTGGCTGACTAATTACTTTTTTGCCCCACTGTATACATTGGAAACATGTGAATAATGGTTTTGACTCAATGAGTGTCTGGCTGGCATGACACAAGTACAGGACCAAGTGTTAATCCCTTATGTCTCTGCTTTCAACATCAAGCATTTTGAAGGCCTAATGGTTGTGTATCTATTGTTAGACTGAGTGTCTACAGAGATGCTCCTCTGCTTATTGTTAAACATCTTTTGGAGTAGTATTTGTACTGAAAACAAGCTTCAGAAAAACAAGACAATGCTGGTGGTTGGCCTTGAACTCGACAGTGTAACACAGAGGAGGAGGGTTGGTGGGGGTTTGTGGGGGTAGAGAACAGGTTGGGACTGGGTGGCTGTGGGGGTTTTATGTGTGTGTGTTTTATGAAAAGTCCTTCGCCTGGTGTAAAAGGAAGATAGGAGACGCCAGCAGCATGCTGTAATCTTGGCTGTGTGATTGGGAGGGGGTGAGCACGCAGCCACAGAGTGCCAGCACTTAACTCCCAGAACGAAGCTCAGTGGCTGGTACTGCCTCCATCTTGTACAAGAGAGCATTAAACACAATGAGAACAAAGGTCAGAAGGTCACACACACAGACAGACAGACAGTTCTCCTCTCCTCTGGTGCTGTATGTTCCTATCCCCCCTCATGAAACAACACACACAACCACAAAAACAAGAATGACACAGCCAACTGTTCTTTTAAATTGAGTTTGCTTGCATCTACTTTATTGTTGTGTTGGTCTGTGTAACATTAAAACTTTAGCTGGCTAAAGCACAGACCAGATCTACGTCTTGATTGCGGTCATGCAGTTTTACAGCAGGCCATAAAGTGTTAATAATCTGTAGTTCAGGGAGGAAGGTGCTGGCTGTAAGGCTGTAAAGGTGCTATTCGAGTGGGCTGCTGTTAATGGACCGTTGAGGACCAAAATAATGGGCTCGACACAGCGCCCTGTGGCCACCACTGAATAACATGCTGGCTCACACAGTGAATACTAAACACCTCTTTCAAGGGTGAACCCTCGGACATGGGATAATTACACTCACCGATATGCTTTTACTTAATAGCCTACATCAGTGATTTTAAGGAAGGTAGGAAAGGCTTGGTTGGAACAAAATAGGTTGTTTGTTGTTGTGTTTATATAGGTTTAGACCCAGAGCATAGCCTAATCATACTTTCCTTTGTTTCCAGCAGTGTGTGGCTGTGTTAGTGATACCTACCTCAGTCCCCTTCCTATTGTTATTCATAAGGATAGAAAACCCCCATCGGCTATTAGCCCAGAGAAGCTGAGAAGTGAAGAGTCTTTGTGCAGTGCTTCACTGCCAAATAATGGGCCACCCCTGACTCCTCCTCCTCCTGCGCCAGTATCGATAACCAGCAGCCCCCCCACCCCATCAGCACCACCTCCCCTCCCCCATCCAGTAGCCAGTCAGCCCAGCCACCTACCCTGCCTCTGCCTGCCCCAGCCTCCCAGATTACAAGTGACAAAGCTCAGACACATCCCCATCACAGGCTCAACACAACAGGGGCAGCCTCCCCTCGTTTGTCTCTCTCCATTCCCTTTCAGTCCCCTTTTCTATGAGGCAGGCCTTCAATGGACCAATTGCATGATCTAGTAGGCCTACAGTGAGCTCTATGCGTTGGCTACTGTGTGGATTATAGCCTAGTGCCATTGTCAATATTATTAGTAAGAGAAAAACTCTGAAAAGATGCGGGCGCTTGTATAGTTTTACGGATCCATGAGTGTCGTCTCAGAACATGGCTCCTGTTAACGAGGTGCTGTCTGTAGGAACGCTGTTAACACCAGAGATGTGTTCTCTTCTCTTCTGTGCCTTCCTCTAATGTTAATCACGGGGTTGGGTCTCTCTCTCTCACTCTCTCTTTCTCTCACGTATTTAGTGCTGCATGAGGGCTGCCTGTCATGGTAGCCTCCTCTGCTCACCTCCTCCTCTCATCACCCCCACTATCTATTGCTGGTTGGGTGGACAATAAAGCCTGCTCCTCAGTACCTGCTGGCCTGTCTTACTGTATGAACATGTCATTGGACACCTCATTTTGTGAATGTTTCACTCCTTTACATACAGTACCAGTCAAAAGTTTGGACACACCTACTCAGTTCAGGGTTTTTCTTTATTTTTACTATTTTCTACATTGTAGAGTAATAGTGAAGACTTCAAAACTATGAAATAAAACATATGGAATCATGTAGTAATCAAAAAAGTGTTAAACAAATGTAAATATATTTATATTTGAGATTCTTCAAAGTAGCCACCCTTTGGCTTGGTGACAGCTTTGCTCACTTGGCATTCTCTCAACTAGCTTAACCTGGAATGCTTTTCCAACAGTCTTGAAGGATTTCCCACATATGCTGAGCACTTGTTGGCTGCTTTTCCTTCACTCTGCGTTACAACTCATCCCAAACCATCTCAATTTGGTTGAGGTCAGGTGATCGTGGAGGCCAGGTCATCTGATGCAGCACTCCATCACTCTCCTTCTTGGTCCGATAGCCCTCACACACCCTGGAGGTGTGTTTGGTCATTGTCCTGTTTAAAAACAAATGATAATCCCACAAAATGTAAACTAGATGGGATGGTATATCGTTGTGGTAGCCATGTTTGTTAAATGTGCCTTGAGTTCTAAATAAATCACGACAGTGTCACCAGCAAAGCACCATCACACCTCCTCCTCCATACTTCACAGTGGGAACCACGCATGCGGAGATCATCCGTTCACCTACTCTGCGTCTCACAAAGACAAGGCAGTTGGAACCAAAAATCACAAATTTGGACTCATCAGACCAAAGGACAGATTTCTACCGGTCTAATGTCCATTGCTCATGTTTCTTGGCCCAAGCAAGTCGCTTCTTATTATTGGTGTCCTTTAGTAGTGGTTTCTTGCCGGCATTTCGACCCTGAAGCCCTGATTCACGCAGTCTCCTCTGAACAGGAGGAGATGTTGAGATGTGTTTGTTACTTGAACTCTGAAGCATTTATTTTTTGGGCTGCAATTTCTGAGGCTAGTGATTCTAATTAACTTATCCTCTGCAGCAGAGGTAACTCTGGGTCTTCCATTCCTGTGGCAGTCCTCATGAGAGCCAGTTTTATCATAGCGCTTGATGGTTTTTGCGACTGCACTTGAAGAAACTTTCGAAGTTCTTGACATTTTCCGGATTGACTGACCTTCATGTCTTAAAGTAATGATGGACTGTTGTTTCTCTTTGCTTATTTCAGCTGTCAGCTGTCACAACACAAGAAGGAAAGAAATTCCACAAATTAAATATTAACAAGGCACACCTGTTAATTGAAATGCTTTCCAGGTGACTACCTCATGAGGCTGGTTGAGAGAATGCCAAGAGTGTGCAAAGCTGTCATCAAGGCAAAGGGTGGATACTTTGAAGAATCTCAAATATAAAATATATTTTGATTTATTAAACACTTTATTGGTTATTACATGATTCCATTTGTGTTATTTCATAGTTTTGATGTCTTCACTATTATTCTACAATGTAGAAAATAGTAAAAATAAAGAAAAACCCGTGAATGAGTAGGTGTGTCCAAACTTTTGACTGGTACTGTAGCTGTCTTGTATCTGAATCTCCAATCATCACCAGGATACATGTGATCACTGAGCGGCACACATTAACATACACACCCAGTCAGACCTTCTATGCTCTCTCTCTACTTAACTATCAGAGCACACACACACACTCCCAATGCTGTTTCCTGGCTGTCCATTCTGCCCTCCTTTGTGTAGGATCTCTCCACTGCTTCCCGAGCCACCAGAGGGAAATGTTTATCCCCTTGTTTTCCTATGGCTGTGAGGTCAGGTTGGACAACTGAGGTAGAGGCTGTGTGTGTGTGTGTGTGTGTGTGTGTGTGCGTGGGCATGTGTGTATGTGACTGGAATTGTGTATGCTGGGCTTGGAGACCGTGTGTGGGAGCGGGGCCGGGTGGGGCTCTACAGTCTGGCCCTTTGTGTGGCTGCTGTGTAGGAGGGAGAGCAGGAGCGAGGGTCTCTCTCTCTCTCTCGCTCCTCTCTTCCTCAACATTGTCTTACACCTCTCAAGGCCAGAGACAACACAATGCTGCAGGCTGGGCCTCAGACAGCCCAGCACAGCTCAGTGGGAGAGACATGGAAAGGGGGAGGACTGTGAAAGGATACACTGACAGAGGGAGGAAGGAGGAGACAGAGGAATACAGTGAGGGAAAGGGAGGGAGGACTGACGGGATTCACTGAGCAAGGGAGGAGGAGAGAGTAAGGAACGACTAAAAGGATACAGTGTGAGACAGGCCTAAATGGTAAGAAAGTGAGCCAGAGGCAAGACTAAAAAGATACTGTGAGAACGCCATAACCAAACAAAGGATAGTGTATGTATGCCAGTCACTCCATAAATAAACCATTATAGTTCTGTCTTACCGTTTGGTTATTATTGAGGAAGAATTTAGGGCCCTTACTAAATCAAAAAAATCCCCAACTGGCTATCCAGTCAAAAACATTAGCCAAGACACCAGGCTATTGCCTCTTGAATGAAATAAATAGAAAGTCAACAATGCCAATATGTTGCCTCGATAGCATGGGAAGTCTTGTTTTCCCCTTCTCCTGGGAATCTGTCTGTCAGCCTGCTCCATTATTGGCCTAGAATTGCCATTTTACAATATGCCTACAACTGACTGATACAACGGCCCCTGGTGACTAGGTTTAAAGTCCAGGTAGCAGATAATGGACCGTATCAGTATGTAGTTGGTGCTGTATATTAATGGCTTCTATAACATGAAAAATAATTTGTTAGTTTACAATTGTATAATTTTATACTCCCCGCATATAAAAACCACGAACACTGCTGGAAAGTCCCAAACCCAAGATGGTAATTTCTATGACTGCAGGTAGCCTATTGGTTAGAGCGTTGGGCCGGTTACCGGAAGATTGCTAGATCAAACTGCAACGTGGTGAGCGTACATATTCCCTTTATTTATAGAAAATGACCGTGAAGCTTAACTTCGGCTATAATACCTCTAACAAAGTCAACTACCCACACTGAAAGGAGGGGAAAAAGGGCTACCTAAATATGATTCCCAATCAGAGACAACGATAGACAGCTGTCCCTGATTGAGAACCATACCCGGCTAAAACATAGAAATAAAGAAACATAGAAAACAAAACATAGAATGCCCACCCCACATCACACCCTGACCTAACCAAATAGAGAAATAAAACAGCTCTCTAATGTCACAGGGCGTGAAAATTTCAATCAAATTTCATCAATTACATGTGGAAAAACATATTTGAGGAAACTAATGGTTTCCATGTAATTGATGAAATTAGATTGTAATAGTGTCAATATGTTGTGAATATAGTAGAAATTTCCTCACAGCCGCATGCCAGCAGCAGATGAAACAGAATGTGAATTCTCTCCTCCCTCTCTTCCCAGTTTTAGCTTGCGGCTATCACTGTTTAACTGGCTAGATTTATGATATTTACTAGCCCATACCAGTGACAAACTTAGCTATGTTATCGACATATGGCAGTACACAAACAAAATCTAGCTCACTTATTTTGCCAGCTAGATAGAAATAGCCACAAATTCATTCAGAATGGATTAAGAGGATAGCTAGCTATAGCAAGCTGATGTTATCTGCTGCCTCTTTAACAAGAACCAACTGTGACCACGTTGATACTAACATTTAAAAAATACAAATCTACAATCCACCCCTCCCAAGAAAACATGGCTTTGGGGCTTTACCGAAATGATCCGCGATCGGATTCATGGCCGAAGCATTTCAGTTTAGCCCGTATTTGGTAGGCCCTATAGAAAACTCCCCCAGAGCCACAGAATGGCTGAATTACCGCAACGCGCAGCCCGACAAACACCGGTTTCCATATTCCGCTCCTAAAATCTGCCATAAATCCAGTGTAGCTGTAGGGAATGTCTTCGCAATGCCGTAGCCCATAGCAGATGTCAGAATAAAATCCTGCTGGAGGTGTCCATCAACACGTGCGGATACATCTGACGAACCATACACAGACACACGATTGCTGACAGCCTGCAGCTACCAAATCACAACTACCGTTGACCAAAATCCCAAGTCCACCACTCCAAAGAAAGCTTGGCTCCTGGGCTTCTCCAAAACCGTGCTTGATTCATAGAACCGGGGTTATGTCAGTTTGTTTTCTTCCTACATATTATGTGCCTCTATCTCTTGAACCGTTCACTGAAAGGTAAGACACTCAGGAACACAATATACTAAGTATACCAAACATTAGGAACTCCTTAATAATATTGAGTTCCCCACCCTTTTGCCCTCAAAACAGACTAAATTCGTTGGGGCATGGACTCTACAACGTGTCCAAAGCATTCCACTGGGATGCTGGCCCATGTTGGTTCCAATGCTTCCCACAGTTGTGTCAAGTTGGCTGGATGTCCTTTGGGTGGTGGACCATTCTTGATACACACGGGAAACTGTTGAGCGTGAAAAACCCAGCAGCGTTGCAGTTCTTGACACAAGATGCGCCCGGCACCTACTACCATACCCCTTTCAAAGGCACTTAAATATTTTGTCTTGCCCATTCACCCTCTGAATGGCACACATACACAATCCATGTCTCAATTGTCTCAAGGCTTAAAAATCCTTCTTTAGCCTGTTTCTTCCCCTTAATCTACACTGATTGAAGTGGATTTAACAAGTGATATCAATAAGGGATCATAGCTTTCTTCGTGCTTCCCCTGACTGTGTTTTTGTATTTTAAATGTGTACATACACTACATGACCAAAAGTATGTGGACATCTCATTAATATGGAGTTGGTCCCCCCTTTGCTGCTACAACAGCCTCCACTCTTCTGGGACTTCTTTCCACTAGTTGTTTGAACATTGCTGTGGGGATTTGCTTCCATTCAGCCACAAGAGCGTTAGTAAGGACGGGCACTGATGTTGAGCGATTAGGCCTGGCTTGCAGCCGGGGTTCCAATTCATCCCAAAGGTGTTCGATGGGGTTTAGGTCAGGGCTCTGTGCAGGCCAGTCAAGTTTTTGCATACTGATCTCCACAAACCAATTCTGTATGGACCTTACTTTGTGCAGAGGGTATTGTCATGCTGAAACAAACTGTTGCCACAAAGTTGGAAGCACAGGATCATCTAGAATGTCATTGTATGATGTAGCGTTAAGATTTCCCTTCACGGTAACTAAGGGGACTAGCCCGAACCATGAAAAACAGCCCTATGTCATGGAAAGAGTTCTTAAAGGGTTGTACTCAGTGTATATGTACCCACAACCTGCATATTACTCATTAGAACAGAGTGGACAAGACTAGGTACTAAGTCAGGCTGGGGGACACAGAAGATCAAAAGGATTGACTGATGATCTTCTGAACATCCCAATACATTTATGTCATTTCAAGCCATACTTCCTTCAGATTGAAATACTGTTAAAAGTACTGTCAGACTGATTTGTAATAGACTGTCATAGCCCACATTAAAAAAGGAAACATTGGCCACTGATTATGTCATTTCTTTCACATAAAAAAAAAAATCAGGCCTTCAAAGATTAGACCAGGGGTTCCCAGAGACACTTTCTCCAGGTATTGGCTGAAGAGGGAGTTTCCGCCATTGTGACATCTTTTACAGGTTGTGTGCACTTGCACACCTCAGAAGGGTGAAGAATGTCTTATCTTCAATCTTTAATGTCTTATCTTTTATAACACAGTCGATGGGGATCATAGAGGATGAGCAGAGCGAGTGGATGTGTCCCAAATGGCACTCTTATTACTTATGGGCCATGGTCAAAAGTAGTGCACTATGTATGGAATAGGGTGCCATTTGGCACGTACAGTGACTGTAGATGTGGATGAAATGAGGCAGACGTCTTGGTGTGAATGTGATTAATGTACTGTGCTGCTGCATTCTGTAGCAAGATAATTGAATTATGGAAACCTCAGTGGACTGAGAGAATATGACTTTTGGTGGAGTTTGGCCCCCGGGGGCCTTTTTTAAATTGGAGCTGAATTCAGGACTTAGCCCCCTAAGTCATTTGAGTTGATGTTTCTGGACGTGTTGCGTGTGTTCCACTTTGGGAGTATGCCTGGTGAACCCAGTGAAAAACCGTAGTGCCTACTGATTGTCTGACTAGCTAGCCTACAGTCGTTGTGACCTTTTATTTGTTTGTATGTTTTGTGCAAAGATAAACATTGTTCTGTGCACATACATTGCACATACATACATACATACATACATACATACATACATACATACATACATGAAAAGCCAACTGACATTTACTCCTGAGGTGCTGACTTGCTGCACCCTCGACAACTACTGTGATTATTATTATTTGACCATGCTGGTCATTTATGAACATTTGAACATCTTGTTCATGTTCTGTTATAATCTCCACTCGGCACAGCCAGAAGAGGATTGGCCACCCCTCATAGCCTGGTTCCTCTCTAGGTTTCATCCTAGGTTCCGGCCTTTCTAGGGAGTTTTTCGTAGCCAACGTGCTTCTACACCTGCATTGCTTGCTGTTTGGGGTTTTAGGCTGGGTTTCTGTACAGCACTTTGAGATATCAGCTGATGTAAGAAGGGCTATATAAATACATTTGATTTGATACATTAGTCTCACCGGTCTCACCAAACCTAATGATAGAAAGCTGTAATGACTTGAATCATATATTCTTTGGAAATAGCTGGCACTTCTCACTGAGGACTGTGAGAGAGTGTGGTGTCTGATTCTGAAGTTAATGAGGATACTAGCAGACTACTTTCCCCTGAAGTCAGTCAGTCAGTCAGTCAGGGAGAGATGGAGAATCAGAGATACAGTGAGCAGCAGCACTCTGAGAGAGAGAGAGAAAGAGAGAGAGAGGTCCAGAAGGGGTGTGTCTAAGCAGTTCCCCCCCCCCCCCCCCCCCCCCCCCCCAAACACAGAGAGTGAGCGCAGCAATAGAGAGAGGGGCTTAATAAAATGAATTAGTGCTAAATCACACTGCAGGCACAGTGTGCACTGGCCTACCAAGCGCAATGAGTGCGAGAGGCTGCATATTAAACATGATGAAAATCCTAATGACATTCCTTAGAGGAGAGTGGCCACGCTAAATGTCAGTGACCTAGATTGAGATCACCTGCCTGCTGATTTTTTCATGTGGAACAAAAATCTGCAACAAATTTAATTTACCGTAGCCAAAAGCAGTGTGGTATAGGAATGGAATGGGGGTCTCTGGTCTAGTCTACACTTGACACTTGCATGTGACTTCTGCTATCAGAATACAAAGATCACATTGAAAAGATGGGTTGCTTTGTGGTCTGATTGTGTTCAGATCTGGCTGACCACTTCAGGAAGTGGTCAAGGATGCCTAGTTAAATAATGTCATGAAATGGGTTTCCATGGCCGAGCAGCCTCATACAATCCTAAGATCACCATGTGCAATGCCAAGCATCGGATGGATGCTCTTGTGGCTGAATGGAAGCAAGTCAACGCAGCAATGTTCCGACATCTAGTGGAAAGCCTTCCCATAAGACTGGAGGCTGTTATAGCAGAAAAGGGGGGACCAACTCCATATTAATGCCCATGATTTTGGAATGAGATGTTCGACGAGCAGGTGTCCACATACTCTTGGTAATGTAGTTTACCTCTATCTTCTATCGTTTTTCTGCGTCCAATCTGTATCAATATGTGTCAGTGGGAGAGAAAAGCGATGACATGTCGAACTCAGCAGTGTGTTCCTTGAAAGCAGCGGAGCGGGGAAATATTTACTTTATGCACATAAATTAAAGCAGTGTGTACGTGTCTGGGGAATAACGCTCAGTGTTTTCTGCATTATGTGTCAGTGAGAGTGAGAACACACCTTTTTGGTTCATAGACTGTGTAAAAATACACAGCAGGATAAACAACAATCTACAGTATCCATGTAGATGTTGAACTGCCCCAGCATTCTCCTCAATAGATCCTAATGAGGAACAATCTTTCTTCAAGTGCAGTTGCAAAAACCATTTAAGTGCTATGATGAATCTGGCTCTCATGAGGACCGCCACAGGAAAGGGAGAACCAGAGTTAACTCTGCTGCAGAGGATAAGTTCATTAGAGTTAACTGCACCTCATATTGAAGCCCAGCAGCACACCACCCAGCATACCACTGCTGGCTTGCTTCTGAAGCTAAGCAGGGTTGGTCCTGGATGGGAGACCAGATGCTGCTGGAAGTGGTGTTGGAGGGCCAGTAGGAGGCACTCTTTCCTCTGGTCTAAAAAAATTAAAAATATGATTGGGGACACTGCACTGTGTAGGGTGCCGTCTTTCTGATGCAACAATGGCTCAGTCACAAAGTGGTAGACCACAAATGTGCAAAGAACCGGACCACCGAGTGCTGAAGCGTGTAGCATGTAAAAACCGTCTGTCCTCGGTTGCAACACTCACTACCGAGTTCCAAACTACCTCTGAAACAAAGTCAGCACAATAACTTCTCGTCGAGAGCTTCATTTAACCTTTATTTAACTAGGCAATGTCATGAAATGGGTTTCCATGGCCGAGCAGCCTCATACAATCCTAAGATCACCATGTGCAATGCCAAGCATCGGCTGAATGGAAGCAAGTCAACGCAGCAATGTTCCGACATCTAGTGGAAAGCCTTCCCAGAAGACTGGAGGCTGTTATAGCAGAAAAGGGGGGACCAACTCCATATTAATGCCCATGATTTTGGAATGAGATGTTCGACGAGCAGGTGTCCACATACTTTTGTGTTTAAAAAAATAAAATATATCCCAATGCCCCAGGGCAGTGATTGGGGACACTGCACTGTGTTTCGAATGGGACGTTAAACGGGTGTCCTGACTCTCTGAGGTCATTAAAGATCCCATGGCACTTATCGTAAGAGTAGGGGTGATAACCCCGGTGTCCTGGCTAAATTCCCAATGATGGCCCTCAAACCATCACGGTCACCTAATAATCCCCAGTTTCCAATTGGCTCATTCATCCCCCTCCTTTTCCCTGTAAATATTCCCCAGGTCGTTGCTGCAAATGAGAACGTGTTCTCAGTCAATTTACCTGGTAAAATAACGGATAAATAAAAAATAAAATAAATAAATAAATGCTTCACAGAGTTCAAGTAACAGACACATCTCAACATCAACTGTTTAGAGGAGTGCGTGAATCAGGCCTTCATGGTCGAATTGCTGCAAAGAAACCACTACTAAAGGGCACCAATAATAAGAGACTTGCTTGGTCCAAGAAACACTAGCAAATGACATTATGACTGGTGGAAATCTGTCCTTTGGTTTGATGAGTCCAAATTTGAGATTTTTGGTTCCAACCTCCATGTCTTTGTGAGACACAGAGTAGGTGAATGGATGATCGCCGCATGTGTGGTTCCCACCATGAAGCGAGGAGGAGATGTGATGGTGCTTTGCTGGTGACACTGTCTGTGATTTATTTAGCATTCTGCAGCGGTACGTCATCCCATCTGGTTTGCACTTAGCGGGACTATCATTTGTTTTTTAACAGGACAATGACCCAACACACCTCCAATGACCATCGTTATGTTTGGAGGAAAAGGGGGAGGCTTGCAAGCCGAAGAACACCATCCCAACCGTAAAGCACGGGGGTGGCAGCATCATGTTGTGGGAGTGCTTTGCTGCAGGAGGGACTTGGCACTTCACAAAATAGATGGCATCATGAAGATGGAAAATGATGTGGATATATTGAAGCAACATCTCAAGACATCATTCAGGAAGATAAAGCTTGGTCTCAAGTGGGTCTTCCAAATGGACAATGACCCCAAGCATACTTCCAAAATGGCTTAAAGACAACAAAGGCAAGGTATTGGAGTGGCCATCACAAAGCCCTGACCTCAATCCCATAGAACATGTGTGGGCAGAACTGAAAAAGTGTGTGCGAGCAAGGAGGTCTTACAAACCTGACTCAGTTACACCAGCTCTGTCAGGAGGAATGGGCCAAAATTCCCCCAGCTTATTGTGGGAAGCTTGTGGAAGGGTACCCTAAACATTTGACCTAAGTTAACAATTTAAAGGCAATGCTACCAAATACTAATTGAGTGTATGTAAACTTCTGACCCACTGGGAATGTGACGAAAGAAATAAAAGCTGAAATAAATAATTCTCTCTACTATTATTCTGACATTTCACAATTTTAAAATAAAGTGGTGATCCTAACTGACCTATGACCTAAATGTCAGGAATTGTGAAAACTGAGTTTAAATGTATTTGGCTAAGGTGTCTGTACACTTCCAACTTCAACTGTACATACACACACACACACACCTTATTGTGAGGAGGGGGCAAGAATGTGGGCTCTTTAAATAGAGCCATGCTGCTGAATCATGCTGTAATTGGCCTGGTGGACTCTGCAGGTGTGTGTGTGTGTGTGTGTGTGTCTGCATGTATGTGTGTGTATGTTTTTGTGTGTGTGTGAATGCTTGTGTGCATGTGATAATGTATGATCTTTCAGTGCAGCCATGGAGAATGTGACATACTTTGTAGCAGAAATACTGTAGCCTTATTGAAGGAGTATATTTACTGTTCTACCACTTTTGGCCAAGGCACTGGACTCAAGCATTCCTACAGACCAGCCTTTCCCTCTCATCCTGACTGCTGTTGACTGAACATTCCACATTACATCTAGGGTTCTCCTTCAATAATCCATTCTGTTCAAGTCTGGGGAGGGGAGGGGGGGAAGACAGGGGAGGCATGGGAGGGAAAAGATTTTATCTCAGAAATTAATGTGATCGCTCATCTGAAATAAGTTACAGTGATCATTTTATCCATCATATAATTCAATTGTCCTATTCACTGCTTACAATATAACACAATATACCAACATCGGGGCAGTTTTGCGCTGTGTGTTTGTGGACTCCTCTTCTCTAACACAGAGATGTGAATAAGAGATAGGTCTCTTGGGTTCATGATGTGAGAAAGAAAATAATGGTACTCTGGTATTGAATCTCCTGCATGTGAGTGAACACTTTTCGCTGTGAAATATTGGGAATCTACTGGCGGAAAAGGCATTTGCTTGTCTTATTTCCCCAACCCCCTCTCTTTTTCCCGCCTCCCCCTTCTGCTTGCATTTTGTCTTTTCTTTTTTGTCCACCCTCTCTCTCTATCTCCCTTCTCCCTCCCTCACTCTCGCTCCACCTCATTCCCTCTCTCTCTATCTCCCTTCTCCCTCCCTCACTCTCGCTCCACCTCATTCCCTCTCTCTCTATCTCCCTTCTCCCTCCCTCGCTCTCGCTCCACCTCATTCCTTCTCTCTCTATCTCCCTTCTCCCTCCCTCGCTCTCGCTCCACCTCATTCCCTCTCTCTCTATCTCCCTTCTCCCTCCCTCGCTCTCGCTCCACCTCATTCCTTCTCTCTCTATCTCCCTTCTCCCTCCCTCGCTCTCCCTCCACCTCATTCCCTCTCTCTCTATCTCCCTTCTCCCTCCCTCGCTCTCGCTCCACCTCATTCCCTCTCTCTCTATCTCCCTCCCTCGCTCTCGCTCCACCTCATTCCCTCTCTCTCTATCTCCCTTCTCCCTCCCTCGCTCTCGCTCCACCTCATTCCCTCTCTCTCTATCTCCCTTCTCCCTCCCTCGCTCTCGCTCCACCTCATTCCCTCTCTCTCTATCTCCCTTCTCCCTCCCTCGCTCTCGCTCCACCTCATTCCCTCTCTCTCTATCTCCCTTCTCCCTCCCTCGCTCTCGCTCCACCTCATTCCCTCTCTCTCTATCTCCCTTCTCCCTCCCTCGCTCTCGCTCCACCTCATTCCCTCTCTCTCTATCTCCCTTCTCCCTCCCTCGCTCTCGCTCCACCTCATTCCCTCTCTCTCTATCTCCCTTCTCCCTCCCTCGCTCTCGCTCCACCTCATTCCCTCTCTCTCTATCTCCCTTCTCCCTCTCTCGCTCCACCTCATTCCCTCTCTCTCTATCTCCCTTCTCCCTCCCTCGCTCTCGCTCCACCTCATTCCCTCTCTCTCTATCTCCCTTCTCCCTCCCTCGCTCTCGCTCCACCTCATTCCCTCTCTCTCTATCTCCCTTCTCCCTCCCTCGCTCTCGCTCCACCTCATTCCCTCCCACTCTTACTTTCTCTCTCGTCTCCCCATTTGCAAAATGAAGATGGTTCCTTTAACAGTACACGTTCCTCTCAAGCCCTTCCCCCAGCCCTCTGAGTCTGCCCCCATCCTTTGCTTCTCCCCCTCTCTCTCCTTTTTTCTCTCCGTCTCTTTCGCTCCTCCGCTTTGAAGCCGCGGTATCAGTCCAAAGGGAGTGGCCCATTGTTAACCCCCCTCTCCTCTCCTCTCTTTGGTCATTCTGTTCTGTTCTGGTCAGATGCCACTGACTGCCAGGGAGGGTGCATCTTGACAAGACTTGTACACTTGAACACTGTAACTAGTCTGGCTCCTGGCCTCTGACACCCATTGTGTCCAGTCCTAGTTCACCCGTTAGCGTGTCAGAAGCAGCCCGACATCCATTTTTCCTGTACAGTATTCATGTATGTGCCTTGCCTTCATCATGGCCACAGCGGTGGTGCCTCCAGCCCACCCCTCCCCAGAAAGCTATTTCATTCCAGATTGCCCGTCTCCATGAATATTAATAATCATTCAATCTAAGAAAGATGACTACCAAATGCACCAAATTAATGTTTGTGTCCCTCTAAAGGGAGGGGAGCTGGGGTACCACTGTATGGAACTGTGTGGATTCTTCTCCCCGCTCTCCTTTTTTAGGCTCGTACATAATGCAAATATGAATTTGCTTTCATCAGAGGAGAGAAAGATGCGAGGTACAGTAGCTAATGTATTACACTGTCCACATCCTCTATCTAGTACTCCTTCTCTTCCTCTCTTCTCCTCCCCTCATCTTCCCTCGGGAGAGTGGGAGAGCAACACTACAGTTCAAATCAAATGTTATTGGTCACATACATGTGTTTAGCAGATGTTATTGCGGGTGTAGCGATACACACAAACCTAAAAGTAAAAGAATGGAATTAAGGAATATATAAATATTAGGATGAGCAATGTCGAAGTGCCATTGACTAAAATACAGCAGAATAGAATACAGTCTACACATATGAGGTGAGTAAAGCAAAAATAGAACCTTGAGATAGAAGCTGTTTTTCAGTCTCCCTGTCCCAGCTTTGATGCACCTGTACTGACCTCGTCTTCTGGATGATAGCGGGGTGAACAGGCAGTGGCTCGGGTGGTTGTTGTCCTTGATGATCTTTTTGGCCTTCTTGTGACATCGGGTGCTGTAGGTGTCCTGGAGGGCAGGTAGTTTGCTCCCGGTGATGCGTTGTGCAGACCGTACCACCCTCTGGAGAGCCCTGCGGTTGCGGGCGGTGCAGTTGCCATACCAGGCGGTGATACAGCCCAACATGATTATTTTAATTGTGCATCTGCAAAAGTTTGTGAGGGTTTTCGGTGCCACGCCAAATTTCTTCAGCCTCCTGAGGTTGAAGAGGCTCTGTTGCGCCTTCTTCACCACACTGTCTGTGTGGGTGGACCATTTCAGATCGTCAGTGATATGTACACAGAGGAACTTGAAGCTTTCCACCTGCTCCACTGTGGTCCCGTCAATGTGGATAGGGGTGTGCTCCCTCTCCTGTTTCTTGAAGTCCACGATTGGCACCTTTGTTTTTTCGACATTGAGTGAGAGGTTATTTTCCTGGCACCACACTCACAGTTGCAACAGTAGATCAGTGGGTGAGTGATGGGAGAGAAGCAGAAGAAAAGCTTCTGAGTCATTAAACATTGGGATGTTTCTGTAAATCAGCAGATCCATTACTTCGAACCTAGCTATATATCATCTATAGGTGGATCCTGTCTGGTTTAGAAAGCCATCATGTCAATCTAAGAGAAATACTTGGGGACAAAAGTGCTAGAATTGTTTTTACAGTGGATGTTGTATTTCGCTGGAATAGGCCTAATTGCACAGGCTTATTACTGAATCCCATGGGACTGCGGAGTGTGTGATTTGTCATCCCTCCTCTCTCGTTACTGAATCCTCCTCCTCTCCCCTCACACTCCTCTCCTCCTCTGCATTGCCATCCGACCCTCCATCCCTCTTTTCACCAGACCATTAGATGGGCTTTTTGTCTCTCGCCTTTTAAAGCGTACAATCATGTGTATTCCACCCCTGCCTGCCTGCATGCCTGCTTACCATCCAGCCCCCAGCCAATCTAGGCCTCAACCCAGGCCTGGGACTCTGGTTACCATCCAGCCCCCAGCCAATCTAGGCCTCAACCCAGGCCTGGGACTCTGGTTACCATCCAGCCCCCAGCCAATCTAGGCCTCAACCCAGGCCTGGGACTCTGGTTACCATCCAGCCCCCAGCCAATCTAGGCCTCAACCCAGGCCTGGGACTCTGGTTACCATCCAGCCCCCAGCCAATCTAGGCCTCAACCCAGGCCTGGGACTCTGGTTACCATCCAGCCCCCAGCCAATCTAGGCCTCAACCCAGGCCTGGGACTCTGGTTACCATCCAGCCCCCAGCCAATCTAGGCCTCAACCCAGGCCTGGGACTCTGGTTACCATCCAGCCCCCAGCCAATCTAGGCCTCAACCCAGGCCTGGGACTCTGGTTACCATCCAGCCCCCAGCCAATCTAGGCCTCAACCCAGGCCTGGGACTCTGGTTACCATCCAGCCCCCAGCCAATCTAGGCCCCAACCCAGGCCTGGGACTCTGGTTACCATCCAGCCTGCCGGCTCTGCTTCCACCCTCAACCCGCTGGGGCAGTATCCCCAGGAAGAGAGAGAGAGAAAGAGGGAGCGAGACCAGAGAGAGGGACCTTAACTGAATGGGAGAAATTACCGTTAGTAGTTAGTAGTATGTGGGGGGCTTGGTTAAAGGCCAGCCATCAGAGGGAGATGTTCTGCTCCTTGTAGTCAGTCAGTCTCTTCTCCCTACTGACTCAGCACTCATCATCATATCCTATTTTCAGTTGATTTGCTGCCCAGATTCCGCATTTGTGGTAAACTATTTTCCAAGCAGCTCAGCTGAGTAATGCTGCGTGGTGTATAATGGTATTATTATTATCTGGAATTATTAGAATCATTGTGGTGGCAATGATGATTTGTATCTTTTGTAGTGTCGCGAATAGCCATTGTTGTTCTTTTTGTCCCTAAAGTCATGTTGAGTGTGTGTACTGTTGTTGTGGGTGACACTGTAACACTAGGACATTGATGTCATGTTGTAGGGCAGGCAGGCGGAGACACTGTCCTCCCCTGTGGCTTTGTGCCTCTCCGTGATACCTCCTCCCTCTACCCATCCCGACCCCCACATCTCCCCATCCCCAGAACCTCTGCTGCCAGCGTCTGTGTGTCACCCAGAACAATTAGAGGCTTTCTCCCTCCAAGCCCCACCGAGGCTCGTTTCACTGACACCCAAAGAACGGACCATCCGCAGCCAGCCAGACCTCTGGGAAAGGATAGAGGCTGGGCTTTTGTTCCCTCTGTCAAGGAGACTATAGTCCCTCAGGGAAAGGTGGCAGAGCTAGAGTTGTGTTTGTCAGACCATGAGACCATGAGAAATTGGTCTTCTCTTTAAATCATCAGCAACGTAAACTCACTTTTGTACATCGCCTTGGTCCATACAATTGACCTTATTTTAGCGCCCAAAAAACAATACTTCCAGATCAACTGTAATGTCAATACCATTGTAAAGCACAATTTCTCCCCTTTCCAAACAAATCCATGCCGAGACCTCCACGCTGCCTGATTCAAGAAGGCAATGAGCTCCTTCGGGTCTTTTTAAAAATGGCAGGTGGGGAAGTGAAACTAATGCGTGATAGTGAGAAGGAGAGATTTTGTTTAGGGAAACCGCCTTTTTTCACTCGATCTGTCCAACTTATCACCTTATCGCCTCTAAAAGGTAAATAAAACACTATAAAGTGTTTATATAATGTGTCATTACATACCTATTTGAAGGTTTGTGTCGAATTTGAATCAGGTTTTTAGGGCGGTGCTAAAGTGATCTTCAGAAGTAAACATTGTCTTTGAGAGTCATGATCGCTTGCAGGGATGATGCAAAAAAATTACTAGGTATTACCATGTTGATCAACGCTTGAATAGAAACGTAGTTCACACCCCAGATTTTGAAGTCAACACAGTCGCTACAGTCCCATTAGTTTTCTTTGCAGCCTCGTTTGAATGTCGCGGTTGCGTACATTTGTACGGAATGGGGTGAGTTTATGTTAGCGTCTGAACGGTTTGGCCTACAAACTATTGGTGTTCGCCATTTTCCTCTACGACCCCCACAAGCGTCTAGGAACTGGTCTCAAGTCAGTACAGTCCATCTGCCAACTTCTGTCTGTAGCATCCAAACAGTTAATACTAATATGAGCCCTCTGTGAGAGACTCGCGAACACGTACAGTTCCAGTCAAACGTTTCGACACACCTACTCATTCATGTGTTTTTCTTTGTTTACTCTTTTCTACATTGTACAATAATAGTGAAGACATCAGAACTATGAAACAACACATATGGAATCATGTAGTAACACCATAAACGTGTTACACAAATCAAAATAGATTTTATATTTGAGATTCTTAAAAGTAGCCACCCTTTGCCTTGATGACAGAATTTCACACTCTTGGCATTCTCTCAACCAGCTTCACCTGGAATGCTTTTCCAACAGTCTTGAAGGAGTTCCCACATATGCTGAGCACTTGTTGGCTGCTTTTCCTTCACTCTGCGGTCCAACTCATCCCAAACCATCTCAATTGGGTTGAGGTCAGGTGATTGTGGAGGCCAGGTCATCTGATGCAGCACTCCATCACTATCCTTATTGGTCAAATAGCACTCACACAACCTGGGTCATTGTCCTGTTAAAAAACAAATGATAGTCCCGCTAAGTGCAAACCAGATGGGATGACGTACCGCTGCAGAATGCTAAATAAATCACTGACAGTATCACCAGCAAAGCACCATCACATCTCCTCCTCTTTGCTTCACGGTGGGAACCACACATGCGGAGATCATCCGTTCACCTACTCTGCGTCTCACAAAGACACGGTGGTTGGAACCAGAAATGCCAAATTTGGACTCATCAGACCAAAGGACAGATTTCCACCGGTCTAATATCCATTGCTCATGTTTCTTGGCCCAAGCAAGTCTCTTCTTCTTATTGGTGCCCTTTAGTAGTGGTTTATTTGCAACAATTCAACCATGAAGGCCTGATTCACGCAGTCTCCTCTGAAGAGTTGATGTTGAGATGTGTCTGTTACATGAACTCTGTGAATGTCACGTATACTCCCTCTCTGGCCTCTAGGTCATCAAACTACTGATTATCCTGCACACCTCTCACCATCGTCTCCCCCACCTGCGTCACTCCCCTTGGTTCTTTCCTCAGGTGTTATTGACTCTGTTTCATGTAGGTGCGTTGTTTGTGTTTCGTGTTCATGGTTTTGTTTATTTATTTAAACACTCACTCTCTGTACTTGCTTCCCGAGTCTCAGCGCACTCGCTACAGTGAAGCATTTATTTGGGCTGCAATCTGAGGTGTAGTTAACTCTAATGAACTTACCCTCTGCAGCAGAGGTAACTCTGGGTCTTCCATTCCTGTGGCAGTCCTCATGATAGCCAGTTTCATCATAGCGCTTGATGGTTTTTGCGACTGCATTTGAAGAAACGTTCAAAGTTCTCGACATTTTCCGGATTGACTGACCTTCATGTCTTAAAGTAATGATGGTCTGTCGTTTGTCTTTGCTTTTTTGAGCTGTTCTTGCCATAATATGGACTTGGTATTTTACCAAGTAGGGCCATCTTCTGTATAACACCCCTACCATGTCACAACACAACTGATTGGCTCAAACGCATTAAGAAGGAAAGAAATTCCACAAATGTAATTTTAACAAGGCACACCTGTTAATTGAAATGCTTTCCAGGTGACTACCTCATGAGGCAGGTTGAGAGAACGCCAAGAGTGTACAAAGCTGTCATCAAGGCAAAGGGTGGATACTTTGAAGAATCTCAAATATAAAATATATTTTGATTTGTTTAACACTTTATTGGTTACTACATGATTCCATGTGTTATTTCATAGTTTTGATGTTTTCACTATTATTCTACAATGTAGAAAATAGTCAAAATAAAGAGAAACCCTTGAATTTTTGACGGGTACTGAACACGTGGGTTGTTTTGCTCTAGGACGCCCACAAGACATGACTCGTCTGAAGGTCCCTCGCTAACTGTTGGAAAAAAGTTCTGGAAGTATATATGGAGATAGTTTAGTGCCAAAAATAAGAGGTTAAATACATGTAAAATAGTTTCCTGGTCTTTCTTAAATCTCTGATATACGACAGACAATTCAGAACAAAGACCTTTTTATTCGATTTTTGTTCACTATCTGTTGTTCCATTTGGTGAATCTGTTATTCAATGGGTTTGTATGGGCTAATAGCAGTAAGGCCAAATTCAATGGGTTTGTATGGGCTAATAGCAGTAAGGCCAAATTCAATGGGTTTGTATGGGCTAATAGCAGTAAGGCCAAATTCAATGGGTTTGTATGGGCTAATAGCAGTAAGGCCAAATTCAATGGGTTTGTATGGGCTAATAGCAGTAAGGCCAAATTCAATGGGTTTGTATGGGCTAATAGCAGTAAGGCCAAATTCAATGGGTTTGTATGGGCTAATAGCAGTAAGGCCAAATGCAATGGGTTTGTATGGGCTAATAGCAGTAAGGCCAAATTCAATGGGTTTGTATGGGCTAATAGCAGTAAGGCCAAATTCAATGGGTTTGTATGGGCTAATAGCAGTAAGGCCAAATTCAATGGGTTTGTATGGGCTAATAGCAGTAAGGCCAAATTCAATGGGTTTGTATGGGCTAATAGCAGTAAGGCCAAATTCAATGGGTTTGTATGGGCTAATAGCAGGAAGGCCAAATTCAATGGGTTTGTATGGGCTGATAGCAGGAAGGCCAAATTCAATGGGTTTGTATGGGCTAATAGCAGTAAGGCCAAATTCAATGGGTTTGTATGGGCTAATAGCAGTAAGGCCACATTCAATGGGTTTGTATGGGCTAATAGCAGTAAGGCCAAATTCAATGGGTTTGTATGGGCTAATAGCAGTAAGGCCAAATTCAATGGGTTTGTATGGGCTAATAGCAGTAAGGCCAAATTCAATGGGTTTGTATGGGCTAATAGCAGCAAGGCCAAATTCAATGGGTTTGTATGGGCTAATAGCAGTAAGGCCAAATTCAATGGGTTTGTATGGGCTAATAGCAGTAAGGCCAAATTCAATGGGTTTGTATGGGCTAATAGCAGTAAGGCCAAATTCAATGGGTTTGTATGGGCTAATAGCAGTAAGGCCAAATTCAATGGGTTTGTATGGGCTAATAGCAGGAAGGCCAAATTCAATGGGTTTGTATGGGCTAATAGCAGTAAGGCCAAATCCAATGGGTTTGTATGGGCTAATAGCAGTAAGGCCAAATTCAATGGGTTTGTATGGGCTAATAGCAGTAAGGCCAAATTCAATGGGTTTGTATGGGCAAATAGCAGTAAGGCCAAATTCAATGGGTTTGTATGGGCTAATAGCAGTAAGGCCAAATTCAATGGGTTTGTATGGGCTAATAGCAGTAAGGCCAAATTCAATGGGTTTGTATGGGCTAATAGCAGTAAGGCCAAATTCAATGGGTTTGTATGGGCTAATAGCAGTAAGGCCAAATTCAATGGGTTTGTATGGGCTAATAGCAGTAAGGCCAAATTCAATGGGTTTGTATGGGCTAATAGCAGTAAGGCCAAATGCAATGGGTTTGTATGGGCTAATAGCAGTAAGGCCAAATTCAATGGGTTTGTATGGGCTAATAGCAGTAAGGCCAAATTCAATGGGTTTGTATGGGCTAATAGCAGTAAGGCCAAATTCAATGGGTTTGTATGGGCTAATAGCAGTAAGGCCAAATTCAATGGGTTTGTATGGGCTAATAGCAGTAAGGTCAAATTCAATGGGTTTGTATGGGCTAATAGCAGTAAGGTCAAATTCAATGGGTTTGTATGGGCTAATAGCAGTAAGGCCAAATTCAATGGGTTTGTATGGGCTAATAGCAGTAAGGCCAAATTCAATGGGTTTGTATGGGCTAATAGCAGTAAGGCCAAATTCAATGGGTTTGTATGGGCTAATAGCAGTAAGGCCAAATTCAATGGGTTTGTATGGGCTAATAGCAGTAAGGCCAAATTCAATGGGTTTGTATGGGCTAATAGCAGTAAGGCCAAATTCAATGGGTTTGTATGGGCTAATAGCAGTAAGGCCAAATTCAATGGGTTTGTATGGGCTAATAGCAGTAAGGCCAAATTCAATGGGTTTGTATGGGCTAATAGCAGTAAGGCCAAATTCAATGGGTTTGTATGGGCTAATAGCAGTAAGGCCAAATTCAATGGGTTTGTATGGGCTAATAGCAGTAAGGCCAAATTCAATGGGTTTGTATGGGCTAATAGCAGTAAGGCCAAATTCAATGGGTTTGTATGGGCTAATAGCAGTAAGGCCAAATTCAATGGTTTTGTATGGGCTAATAGCAGTAAGGCCAAATTCAATGGGTTTGTATGGGCTAATAGCAGTAAGGCCAAATTCAATGGGTTTGTATGGGCTAATAGCAGTAAGGCCAAATTCAATGGGTTTGTATGGGCTAATAGCAGTAAGGCCAAATTCAATGGGTTTGTATGGGCTAATAGCAGTAAGGCCAAATTCAATGGGTTTGTATGGGCTAATAGCAGTAAGGCCAAATTCAATGGGTTTGTATGGGCTAATAGCAGTAAGGCCAAATTCAATGGGTTTGTATGGGCTAATAGCAGTAAGGCCAAATTCAATGGGTTTGTATGGGCTAATAGCAGTAAGGCCAAATTCAATGGGTTTGTATGGGCTAATAGCAGTAAGGCCAAATGCAATGGGTTTGTATGGGCTAATAGCAGTAAGGCCAAATTCAATGGGTTTGTATGGGCTAATAGCAGTAAGGCCAAATTCAATGTTTCATCAAATATTTTACTTTGATATTTTTAGGATACTTCAAGGGGTCTTAAAATGCGAAATCAAATAGCTAAATGATCCTTGGTATGACCTACTTAAAACAATTCCATATGTTAGTTTAGTAGAACCCCCCCCCCCCCCCCCCCCCCCCCCCGCACTTGGACAGGGCTTTGACTGTAGAAGGTTAAAGATGGTGGTGGTAGTTGATGACGAGCCATCCTCTAATTATTTGGCTCTGTGGCTTTGAACTCCAAACTGACAAAGTGTCCTTCACGTTTCAATCAACCTGATAACATTCCTTGTGTTCACATGCACTGGTATCTTTTTAAATTTAATTAACTGTATTGTTGGTTTTGCTATGCTATGGTGGTGTGGTGTCCAATATTTGTCTGGTGTGTGTGCACGCCTGTGTGTTTGTGTGTGGCTGTGAGCCTGCTTGCCCGAATACTTATTTGTGTGTGTGACGTGCTGGTGTTATGTACATGTTAGCGTACCCTGTATGTGTGTGGAATGCGTCTGTGCACAGATGGGTCTCTCAGCGCAGAACGGCTCCTGTTCCCCAGGTGTCAGAATTGAAGATTATTGTCCGCGTCAGGGGCTACTGAGACAGTAGAGGACAAACCCTACAGAAGGTCGCCCCCCCCTCCCTTCACTCACATGATTCACTCTCCCTCTCTTTCGGTGCTCCTCTGTGAAGTCCCTCTTTCTCCCTCTCTCCCCACTGTTCCCTGCTACACACCCTGAGTGGGTTGGGCTGTCAGAGGGGGACAGGTGTCACTGATGCGGGGGGGGGGATTACCTATGCAGGCGAGGGGAGAGACAGATGAAGGGAGGCGGGGTGGTTGTGAGGGGCAGCGGGGAATGTCTTGTTGCTATGGGGATGCCAGGGCCTTGCACCGGCATGGGGAGCAGCTCGTGCCGCTTCTTAGCGGGATAATCCATTGTAATCTTGCGAAGGGGAGTCAGCGCTTATCCACCACTCCGGCCACCCCCCACCCCCCTCAGGGAGATTGGGGAAGTGGGAGTGAAGGAATTAGCATCTGTTACTGCTCGCACTACGTTCAGCTCTGAGGGGAGAGGGGAAAAAAAGCCTCAAGCTGTCAGAGCGTACTGGAGCCGTAAATGAAAAAGGACAGGGCAGCCCCATTAGAGCACCCCCTCTACCCCGCTCTCCTCTCCATCCAGCACTCCCCCTCCCTCACTGGGCCCTCCCATCGGCCACCACCACCGCTGCACCGCATCCGTCTAATCAACACCTAGGCTCTGCTAATGACGGAAAAAATCGATGAATCCGTATTAAAAACCAAGGGGATAATTGTGTAATTGTAATAAGACGAACAGCGGCAGCAATATTATTTGCTCTGACCGGGCCATATGCCGTGAGTAGTGTCTGAAGGAGAGAGGCCAGCCAGAGGTCTGACTGTAGGATGTTCTTTAGTGTTGTAGGCACACAAGCTTGACCTGGCTGGGCCCTGGGAAGCCTCTCAGTCACATACAGATGACACAGGAACCACAGGAGTTACTGCTGCCTGGGCTCCAGCCTCTCTCTCTCTCTGCTGGGAACAGTCCTAGAGGGGCTGTTGTACACACAGGGACATATTTTTACCACACACACAAACAAACAAGCTGAAACACACTGTAGTTCATACATAAATGTTTGTGCTTTCCCAGGCCCTGGCTGAATGAAGATGTTTGTGCGATTGGTTGTACTTTTGTCACAGGGCTCTACCGTGTTGCTCTCCTCAGCCACTATGTCATGAAGTCACATGGTCCCATAGAGGCCAGGCAGAACGCTGCTGTGATCCCTGTGCAATAGATTGACCTGACCTTCCTCTTCAGTGACCCATCCTGCACACGTCTCTCTCTACTCTCCTCTCTCTCAATCTCTATCTCTCTCCGTCTCATTATCTCCCGCTCTCTCTTTCTCTCTCTAGCTCACTCACTTTCTTGTTCTCTCGCTCTCTCTGTGCTCTACTCTCTGCACTCTCCTTTCTTTTTCTTTCTTTCTTTCTTTCTTTCTTTCTTTCTTTCTTTCTCTCCCCTCTCTCTCGCTCGCTCTCTCTCTCTCTCTCTCTCTCTTTCTCTCTCTCTCTCTCCGCTAGCCTTTACTCTGTGCTCTCACTCTTTCTTCTGATGAATCTCTCATACCTATACTATGCCAATGCCTTTATGACAGGCGGCTTAGCCTTTTAACAAATGTCAAGATACCTTTTTACAAGGGTCTTATCACTGTCTATGTGAGAATAAAGGGTATAGAGCAGGGTTTCCCATTGGGTATTTGATTTGCCCCCCTCCCAAGTTTTTGGAGCAATTTGTTTTTAAATATATGATTCTGTATGTATTTATTGTTGGACATAAAAGACTAAAAACACCAGCAAATCAGCTCCAAGTGATTTTAATGATGGAAATCTGTTCCAAAGTATTCCCATGTATAATAGAGAGATATATGTGATCGTATACAAATGTAAGCCAGGTTTGAAATAATTATGTTTTCGTCAAATATTGTATCTGTCTGGGATTCTTGTGGTCAATTTGCAGTTTAGGAATGATTTGTAATTATGTTCCGGCCCGCTGACCATCCGCTCAAGAAAAAATCTGCCCACGTCTAAATCTAGTTGATGATCCCTGGTGTATAGCCTAGTTGGTTATTATGTTATATTACTGCTTCCATGTTTGTTCGCCTCTGAAAGTCCTTGCACATATATCCTAGTATGTGAATATGCTTTTGTGTGAGTGTGTCAGTGGCTAGGGACGCTACTCACCTCCAGTTTGTGCGCTTGTATGTGCACATTAGTGTGTGTGTGTGTGTGTGTGCTCCTACATGGCTGAGTGTGTGTGTTTAGTGTGTGTGTGTGCTCCTACATGGCTGTGTGTGTGTGTGTGTGTGTGTGTGTGTGTGTGTGTGTGTGTGTGTGTGTGTGTGCTCCTACATGGCTGTGTGTGTGTGTGTGTGTGTGTGCTCCTACATGGCTGAGTGTGTGTGTTTAGTGTGTGTGTGTGCGTGTGTGTGTGTGTGTGTGTGTGTGTGTGTGTGTGTGTGTGTGTGTGTGTGTGTGTGTGTGTGTGTGTGCTCCTACATGGCTGAGTGTGTGTGTTCAGTGTGTGTGTGCTCCTACATGGCTGAGTGTGTGTGTTCAGTGTGTGTGTGCTCCTACATGGCTGAGTGTGTGTGTTCAGTGTGTGTGTGTGTGCCCCTACATGGCTGAGTGTGCGTGCTCAGTGTGTGTGTGTGCTCCTACATGGCTGAATGTGTGTGCTCCTACATGGCTGTGTGTGTGTGTTCAGTGTGTGTGTGCTCCTACATGGCTGAGTGTGTGTGTTCAGTGTGTGTGTGTGTGCCCCTACATGGCTGAGTGTGCGTGCTCAGTGTGTGTGTGTGCTCCTACATGGCTGAATGTGTGTGCTCCTACATGGCTGTGTGTGTGTGTGTGCTCCTACATGGCTGAGTGTGGGTGTGGGTGTGTGTGTATGTGTGTGTGCTCCTGCATGGCTGAGTGTGTGTGTGTTCTCCTACATGGCTGAGTGTGTGTGTTCAGTGTGTGTGTGTGCTCCTACATGGCTGAGTGTGTGTGTTCAGTGTGTGTGTGTGTGCTCCTACATGGCTGAGTGTGTGTGTTCAGTGTGTGTGTGTGCTCCTACATGGCTGAGTGTGTGTGTTCAGTGTGTGTGTGTGCTCCTACATGGCTGAGTGTGTGTGTTCAGTGTGTGTGTGCTCCTACATGGCTGAGTGTGTGTGTTCAGTGTGTGTGTGCTCCTACATGGCTGAGTGTGTGTGTTCAATGTGTGTGTGTGCTCCTACATGGCTGTGTGTGTGTGTGTGTGTGTGTGCTCCTACATGGCTGAGTGTGTGTGCTCCTACATGGCTGTGTGTGTGTGTGTGTGTGTGTGTGTGTGTGTGTGTGTGTGTGTGTGTGTGTGTGTGTGCTCCTACATGGCTGAGTGTGTGTGTGCTCCTACATCGCTGAGTGTGTGTGTTCAGTGTGTGTGTGCTCCTACATGGCTGAGTGTGTGTGTGTGTACTCCTACATGGCTGAGTGTGTGTGTTCAGTGTGTGTGTGTGTGCTCCTACATGGCTGAGTGTGTGTGTTTAGTGTGTGTGTGTGCTCCTACATGGCTGAGTGTGTGTGTTCAGTGTGTGTGTGCTCCTACATGGCTGAGTGTGTGTGTTCAGTGTGTGTGTGCTCCTACATGGCTGAGTGTGTGTGGTCAGTGTGTGTGTGTGCTCCTACATGGCTGAGTGTGTGTGTTCAGTGTGTGTGTGTGTGTGTGTGTTCAGTGTGTGTGTGTGTGTGTGTGTGTGTTCAGTGTGTGTGTGTGTGTGTGTGTGTTCAGTGTGTGTTTTCAGTGTGTGTGTGTGTGTGTGTGTTCAGTGTGTGTTTTCAGTGTGTGTGTGTGTGTGTGTTCAGTGTGTGTGTGTGTGTTCAGTGTGTGTGTTCAGTGTGTGTTTTCAGTGTGTGTATGTGTTCAGTGTGTGTGTGTGTGTGTTCAGTGTGTGTGTGTGTTCAGTGTGTGTGTGTGTGTGTGTGTGTGTTCAGTGTGTGTGTGTGTGTGTGTTCAGTGTGTGTGTGTGTGTTCAGTGTGTGTTTTCAGTGTGTGTTTTCAGTGTGTGTTTTCAGTGTGTGTTTTCAGTGTGTGTGTGTGTGTGTTCAGTGTGTGTGTGTGTGTGTTCAGTGGGTGTGTGTGTGTGTGTGTTCAGTGTGTGTGTTCAGTGTGTGTGTGTGTGTGTGTGTGTGTGTGTGTGTTCAGTGTGTGTGTGTTCAGTGTGTGTGTGTGTGTGTGTGTTCAGTGTGTGTGTGTGTGTTCAGTGTGTGTTCAGTGTGTGTTTTCAGTGTGTGTGTGTGTGTGTGTGTGTGTTCAGTGTGTGTGTGTGTTCAGTGTGTGTTTTCAGTGTGTGTGTGTGTGTGTGTTCAGTGTGTGTGTGTGTGTGTTCAGTGTGTGTTTTCAGTGTGTGTTTTCAGTGTGTGTGTGTGTGTGTGTGTGTGTGTGTGTGTGTGTGTGTGTGTGTGTGTGTGTGTTCAGTGTGTGTGTTCAGTGTGTGTGTTCAGTGTGTGTGTTCAGTGTGTGTTCAGTGTGTTCAGTGTGTGTGTGTGTGTGTGTGTGTGTGTGTGTTCAGTGTGTGTGTGTGTGTGTGTGTTCAGTGTGTGTGTGTGTGTGTTCAGTGTGTGTGTGTGTGTGTGTGTGTGTGTTCAGTGTGTGTGTGTGTGTGTGTTCAGTGTGTATGTTCAGTGTGTGTGTGTGTGTGTGTGTGTGTGTGTTCAGTGTGTGTGTGTGTTCAGTGTGTGTGTGTTCAGTGTGTGTGTTCAGTGTGTGTGTGTGTGTGTGTTCAGTGTGTGTGTGTGCTCCTACATGGCTGAGTGTGTGTGTTCAGTGTGTGTGTGTGTTCAGTGTGTGTGTTCAGTGTGTGTGTGTGTGTGCTCCTACATGGCTGAGTGTGTGTGTTCAGTGTGTGTGTGTGTGTGTGTTCAGTGTGTGTGTGCTCTCCCACATGGTTGAACAGTATTTTTAGCTCCATGTAGCTTCATGCTTTAGTTCTGATGCAGTCAGACTGAGCTGATTGAATCGTGGACAGACAGTGTTTTTCGGGGTAGCACAGCGGTGAGTCTTTCTCTCTCTGCACAGTGTGGACCGGAGAGCCGCCGCTGGCTGTTTTGTTCACACGACAAAGTGGAATTTAATTTATTGGGCTTTCGCTAAATTAAAGAAACAATTCCCTTAATTAATGCCAGGTTTTAATCTGTCCAGTTTATTTAAATCAATGTACAAGAGGCCAACTACAATAGAAACATTCATTTACATACCCGGGTCCAGTAAAATATAGAATTGCCGCAACAGATTAAATCATATTGATTAAAATGTTTCTCTCTCATTTCTGGGGAGGGAATGGATTTAAGACAGACCAGGGGGGGTTGTGATATATTGCTCTCTTTTTTTAATTAATTCGTTTTTACTCTCAATTCTAAACACTGTAGGAAGGTATTTACAACACTTAAATATTTCCACATTTTGTTGTGTTATAAAGTGGGATAAAAATGAATTTAATTGTAATTTTTGGTCTACAACCTGCACAAAATACTCTGTATTTTGGTTGGCAAATTCTAACTTTTTAAAATATGTTTTATGAATGAATGAATGAAAAATAAAACACTAATATATCTTGATTAGATAAGGATTCACCCCCTGAGGCAATACATGTTAGAAACACCTTTGGCAGCGATTACAGCTGTGGGTCTTTTTGAATAAGTCTCTTAAGAGATTTGCACACCTGAATTGTACAATATTTGCCCATTAGTCTTTATAAAATACTTCAAGCTCTGTCAAGTTGGTTGTTGATCATTGCTAGAAAGCCATTTTCAACTCTTGCCATAGATTTTCAAGCCGATTTAAGTCAAAACTGTAACTATGCAACTCCAGTGTATATTTGGCCTTGTGTTTTAGGTTATTGTCCTGCTGAAAGTGAATTTGTCTCCCAGTGTTTGTTGGATAGCAGACTGAACCAGGTTTTCCTCTAGGATTTTGCCGATGACAAGTATACCCATAACATGGCCACCACCATGCTTGAAAATAGGAAGAGTGGTACTCTGTGATGTGTTGTGTTCGATTGGCTCCAAACACAACACTTTGTATTCAGCACAAAAAGTATATTTTTTTGCAGTATCAATTAAGTGCCTTGTTGCAAACATGATGCATGTTTTGGAGTATTTATATTCTGTACAGGCTTCCTTCTTTTCACTCTGCCATTTAGTTTTCTCATATCACAACTATTAAGCTCGGTAACTGTTTAAAAATCACCGTTGGCCTCATGGTGAAATCCCTGAGCAGTTTCCTTCTCCCCGGTAACTGAGTTGGGAAAGATGTTTGTATCTTTGTAGTGACTGTGTTTATTGATACACCATCCAAAGCCTCATTTATAACTTCACCATGCTCAAAGGGATATTCAGTGTCTGCTTTTTTTATTTGTACACATCTACCAATCGGAGCCCTTCTTTGCGAGGCATTGAAAAACCTCCCTGGTATTTGTGGTTGTGTGTGAATCTGTGTTTGAAATTCTGATAATTGTATGTGTGGGTAACAAAGAGGCAGTCATTCAAAAATCATGTTAACCACTATTATTGAACAAAGAATGAGTGTGAGCTTTACAAGTAGGCCGTCATTGTAAGTAAGAATTTGTTCTTAACTGACTTGCCTAGTTAAATAAAGGTTAAATAAAATAAATATTATGTTATTGACTCAAGACATTTCAGCTTTAAATTAGTTATTTATTTCTAAAATGTTCCACAAACAAAATTCCACTTTGACATTTTATGGTATTGTGTGTAGATCAGTGATACAATTAAAAAAATGTTTAATTCAAGCTGTAACCCAACAAAATAGCTTGCGTTCAATTAGATAGGGGTAGATTACGAGGGCCTCCCGGGTGGCGCAGTGGTTAAGGGTGCTGTACTGCAGCGCCAGCTGCGCCACCAGAGACTCTGGGTTCGCGCCCAGGCTCTGTCGTAACCGGCCGCGACCGGGAGGTCCGTGGGGCGACGCACAATTGGCCTAGCGTCGTTCGGGTTAGGGAGGGTTTGGCCGGTAGGGAAATCCTTGTCTCACCGTGCACCAGCGACTCCTGTGGCGGGCCGGGCGCAGTGCGTGCTAACCAAGGTTGCCAGGTGCACGGTGTTTCCTCCGACACATTGGTGTGGCTGGCTTCCGGGTTGGATGGCGCTGTGTTAAGAAGCAAGAAGTTAAGAAGTTGGGTTGTGTATCGGAGGACGCATGACTTTCAACCTTCGTCTCTCCCGAGCCCGTATGGGAGTTGTAGCGATGAGACAAGATAGTAGCTACTAAAACAATTGTAGCTACTAAAACAATTTCTTCCCACGAAATTGGGGAGAAAAAGGGGTAAAATTGAACAAAGAAAAAATAAATGGGTAGATTACTAGCAATAAATGTTGACTTGAAAAGGCTCACACTGTGACTTAGTAGATTTGAAAGTGTGCACCTCTCTGAAACGATAAACGCTGCTATAATACTGTCTGTGTCTGATCGGATGAAACTAAAGCAACAAGATGGTTTGCACAGCAGTGTGTGTGTACTGTGGGCATGTGTGTGTGTGTTAATGCCCAGTGGAGATGAATACAAGAACAGTTGGAGATGAATACTGTCAGGATGGCTGATACAGCCTCCTCCTCTTCCTGTGTCTGTCTACTGTGGAGCGACCTGACTGCCTCCTTCCTGTCTCCCAGAGAGGAGCATGGGGAAAACATTGATTGACTGTCTCACTCCCACCCCCTCCTCCACCTCCCCTGGTCCCCTGAGTCCGCTTCTGCCCTGGCTGCTAAAAGGCTCAAGGGCGTTTTAGGTGTGTGTGCGTGTCTGCGCGCAAGCGCCTATTGCAGTGTGTGTGCGCTCTGAGGTCTTTCCTGCTTGGAGGCCCAAGGGCTTTTTAGGTGTGTGTGCGCGTGTGTGAGCGAGCACCTGTCCGTGCATGTACATGTGTGTGTCCTTTGCTCTCTGAGTCCTTTCCTGTCTTAAACACAGGTGCCCATCAGCCTGCTAAACACTCCCATGTATCTGTGACATTCAGAATTCACAGGGGCCTCCTGCACATCACTGTCACTCACTCCTCATGAGAGAGAGAGTCAGGGATGGAGGGATGCAGGGAGAGAGCGAGAGAGTCAGGGATGGTGGGATGCAGGGAGAGAGCGAGAGAGTCAGGGATGGAGGCAGGCAGGGATGGATTTTTATTTTTCCAAGAAGGAGCAGTGATGTGCCTTTTTTTACATGTATCCTCCATGCATATAGAATAGAAACAGACCTAGCCCAAGTCCAGATGTTCTATGTTGTCCTGATCACATTGGTCACAACTGGTTCATCAGAGAGTATTACTGTGGTTAACACATTTCTCGCTCCACTATATACTCTCTCTCTCTCCCTCCTCTCTTTCCATCTCTCTCTCTCTCTCTCTCTCTCTCTCTCTCTCTCTCTCTCTCTCTCTCTCTCTCTCTCTCTCTCTCAAACTTTCGAGGAAATTAGCGTAACTTGTTGCTCTGCTGTCCTCCTCTTTAAAAGCCACATTAGTCTTTGGTGGACATAAAGTTCAGTGTGTGTTGTGTTGATACCTAATGTCTGGTTAGGTTGGAGTGCAAACACTGGCTGTTTCCCAAATCGTACCCTATTCCCAACATAGTGCACTACTTTTGAACAGGGCCTGTAGGGAATAGGGTTCCATTTGGGACGTAACCCATATCTGTTGCCTTTTGCCCCAAAACAGTGTGTCCTCCTATATCCTATTGACACTTCCCATGTTATTTCAAGGGCACTGACCACACTTGCTGTGTACGGTGTTTGTGGTCCTTGCTGCCTAGTAGCACAGTACATCGATGTACTGTAGCGTTGTGTTGAGACTGGAGAGGTCATATTGACCACGCTGTGCTTCACACTGTGTACATTTCCACTGCCAAGGACAAGCAGAGACAGCCATGTTAACCCTGCTAGGATATTCCAGGTGCTGATAACACTATATGGCTGAGTTCCACATAGCATTTGACCAGGGCCAAAAGTAGTGTGTTATGTAAGGAATATAGAATGAGTCATTAGTAGACATTAAAGCTGTGGGTGGAGAAAGTAGAAGTGTCCTCTACATGACTTTAGCAGCTTGTCTGTCTGCACTCTGCATTCCTAGACTACCAATAGACCTAGTAGTCTGCCACGAAGTGGTGAATGAAACATCCTCTACTCTGTCTGGTCTCCCTCAACATGCATAGCCACTGTTATTCAGGGTTAAATGTACTGTCTCTGTGTGTTTGTCTTTACTGTACTATAACCCTATTTGTGTTACTCTGTCTGTCAGTCTGTCTGTCTCAGCATCTAGATCTTCAGTTGTGTATTCTGAGTAGATGAACCTACATGTTTGGTTTATTTGGGTAGGGACATGTGCCATCCATAGTGTGTATATCTTACCCTAATTTTCAACATTAGTCCCTAGATGGGTGCTGCTGACAGTACAGTACAGGGATACAGTACAGTACAGGGAGGATACAGTACAGTACAGGGCGGATACAGTACAGTACAGGGAGGATACAGTACAGTATAGGGATACAGTACAGTACAGGGAGGAAACAGTACAGTACAGGGAGGATACAGTACAGTACAGAGGATACAGTACAGTACAGAGGATACAGTACAGTACAGGGAGGATACAGTACAGTACAGGGAGGATACAGTACAGTACAGTACAGGGAGGATACAGTACAGTACAGGGATACAGTACAGTACAGGGAGGATACAGTACAGTACAGGGAGGATACAGTACAGTACAGTACAGTACAGGGAGGATACAGTACAGTACAGTACAGTACCGGGAGGAAGGATACAGTACAGTACAGTGAGGATACAGTACAGTACAGGGATACAGGCAGGATACAGTACAGTACAGGGGGGGATACAGTACAGGCAGGATACAGTATAGTACAGGCAGGATACAGTACAGGGAGGATACAGTACAGTACAGGGAGGATACAGTACAGTACAGGGAGGATACAGTACAGTACATGGAGGATACAGTACAGTACAGGGAGGATACAGTACAGTACAGGGAGGAGACAGTACAGTACAGAAAACACACAGTACAGTACAGGGTGGATGCAGTACAATAGAGGGAGGATACAGTACAGGCAGGATACAGTACAGGGAGGATACAGATACAGGGAGGATACAGATACAGGAAAGAGCTGGGTGTCGTGTGCCTTTAAGAACAGCAGAGGAGGGTGACTCCCCCAGCCGGCGACCATGGTCTTGCTGAGGGGGATTTGTGTTGAGCTGGCAGGAATTAGGCTGGCCTTATTCTCCATGCATGAATAGTTTTGTACTCAAATAAATACATGCCGCCTGCCTCCCTCCGCTGGCCTAACCCACCACCACCACCACAGCCTCTCTAACTTTCTCTCCCCCATCGCTCTCTCATTCTACTTTTCTATCATCTTCCTTTCCTGCCTTTTTGCTCTTCCCCTTCCTTCTCCCTCCCCTCCCCTCTCTTGCCTCCCTTTCTCTCAATCTCTCTTCATCCCTCTCAGCCTCCGCCTCTCGCTCCCTCCTCCCACTCTATCCCCCTCCTCTTGCTCTCCTTTGCTTCATACCTTCTCCTCTGTCCCTCTGTCTTTCTCTCCCTCTCCCTGACCTGCTCTCTACCCCCCCCCCCCCTCTGACCTCCTTCCTAGTTCCTAGTCTCTCTATCCCCACACACTGGTCTCTACTCTCTACCCATACCTTCCTCTACCATGGAATAACCCACTCTCTCTGATCGCTCTCTTGCTCCCTTTCTAAACCCTATCCCTTCCCTCCCTCCTCCCCCTTATCCCCCCCTCCCTCTCTTTCATTGACCTGCTCTATGGCTGTGGCTGTCTCTCCTCCTTTCCCCTCCCTCATTGGAGGCTTTGGAAAGCTGACCCCAATGCTGCCCCCACTACACGCACGCTCTACAAACGCTACGTAGGCTTTAAGTCCAAATCTACACACACACACTGGGAGAGGCACGTGAGCCCCTCTTTGTCCCACTCAGAGGGTTATGCATACAGTCCAGGCAGTGTGTCTGTGAGAATGGGAGCCTGTGTGATACTACAGTCCCTCCAACTACTAGTCGTGTGCGTGTGCCTGTGTGTGTGTGTGTGTGTGACAGAGACAAGGAGGATTGTGGAAAACAAAAACACACAGGCCATCCATCAGCGTGGCTCAGTGGCAGAGCCATGCACTAAACAATCACTTATTTAGTAGCTGCCGCTGGTTGAGTTAAGAAGCTAGCTGCTCGCCACAGGCTGATGGATGGGAGGGCACCACTTTCTCTGGTGGGGAGAGAGGAGGGGAGGGATGTGTGTGAAGAGACAAGTAGACGAGCTGGGCTCATGGATGGCCAGACTTGGTGTTAGTTTGCCTGGTTCTATGGTGTGCAGTGTTGTACTGTGTAGCCTACAGCGTGCGACTGGGGTACAGGGGAGGTTGCGGTGCTATCCTACCTGTGCTTCCCTCTCTCTACTCTCTAACTCGGAGTGCCCTGCTTTCATGAATAAGTATCACTGGCTGCCTTGGTCCTGCTTGGATGGCTTTAATTAATTAACTCCAACACCATAGCAAACGTCTCTGCCTGTCTCTCTGCCTGTCTCTCTGCCTGTCTCTCTGCCTGTCTCTCTGCCTGCCTGCTGCACCATGGCTGTAACACTACTGAGTGCACTATATAGCCACCACACTGAGTGTTCCATGGCCATTCTTCCATGGCCATTCATACTGACTACAACAGCTCTCTCTACTGCTAATTGACGGTACTGACACACGGAGGCCTTGGCTGTGTAGAGGCTGGGATTCATACTCAAGGTGTGATGTAGGCTACACATTATATTTCCTGTCCCTCTATACATGTCTGGAGCTGGTGTTGTCTGATGATGATTCTACCAGTCTAACTGCTGTCAGTCCCTGTGTGTTTCCAGTGTGGTGTTGTCTGATGATGATTCTACCAGTCTAACTGGTGTCAGTCCCTGTGTGTTTCCAGTGTGGTGTTGTCTGATGATGATTCTACCAGTCGAACTGGTGTCAGTCCCTGTGTTTCCAGTGTGGTGTTGTCTGATGATGATTCTACCAGTCTAATTGGTGTCAGTCCCTGTGTGTTTCCAGTGTGGTGTTGTCTGATGATGATTCTACCAGTCTAACTGGTATCAGTCCCTGTGTGTTTCCAGTGTGGTGTTGTCTGATGATGATTCTACCAGTCTAACTGGTGTCAGTCCCTGTGTTTCCAGTGTGGTGTTGTCTGATGATGACTCTACCAGTCAAACTGGTGTCAGTCCCTGTGTGTTTCCAGTGTGGTGTTGTCTGATGATGACTCTACCAGTCAAACAGGTGTCAGTCCCTGTGTGTTTCCAGTGTGGTGTTGTCTGATGATGATTCTACCAGTCGAACTGGTGTCAGTCCCTGTGTGTTTCCAGTGTGGTGTTGTCTGATGATGATTCTACCAGTCTAACTGGTATCCGTCCCTGTGTGTTTCCAGTGTGGTGTTGTCTGATGATGATTCTACCAGTCTAACTGGTGTCAGTCCCTGTGTTTCCAGTGTGGTGTTGTCTGATGATGATTCTACCAGTCTAATTGGTGTCAGTCCCTGTGTGTTTCCAGTGTGGTGTTGTCTGATGATGATTCTACCAGTCTAACTGGTGTCAGTCCCTGTGTTTCCAGTGTGGTGTTGTCTGATGATGACTCTACCAGTCAAACTGGTGTCAGTCCCTGTGTGTTTCCAGTGTGGTGTTGTCTGATGATGACTCTACCAGTCAAACAGGTGTCAGTCCCTGTGTGTTTCCAGTGTGGTGTTGTCTGATGATGATTCTACCAGTCGAACTGGTGTCAGTCCCTGTGTTTCCAGTGTGGTGTTGTCTGATGATGATTCTACCAGTCTAATTGGTGTCAGTCCCTGTGTGTTTCCAGTGTGGTGTTGTCTGATGATGATTCTACCAGTCTAACTGGTGTCAGTCCCTGTGTGTTTCCAGTGTGGTGTTGTCTGATGATGACTCTACCAGTCTAATTGGTGTCAGTCCCTGTGTGTTTCCAGTGTGGTGTTGTCTGATGATGATTCTACCAGTCAAACAGGTGTCAGTCCCTGTGTGTTTCCAGTGTGGTGTTGTCTGATGATGATTCTACCAGTCTAACTGGTATCTGTCCCTGTGTGTTTCCAGTGTGGTGTTGTCTGATGATGACTCTACCAGTCTAACTGGTATCCGTCCCTGTGTGTTTCCAGTGTGGTGTTGTCTGATGATGATTCTACCAGTCGAACTGGTGTCAGTCCCTGTGTGTTTCCAGTGTGGTGTTGTCTGATGATGATTCTACCAGTCGAACTGGTGTCAGTCCCTGTGTGTTTCCAGTGTGGTGTTGTCTGATGATGATTCTACCAGTCGAACTGGTGTCAGTCCCTGTGTGTTTCCAGTGTGGTGTTGTCTGATGATGATTCTACCAGTCAAACAGGTGTCAGTCCCTGTGTGTTTCCAGTGTGGTGTTGTCTGATGATGATTCTACCAGTCGAACTGGTGTCAGTCCCTGTGTGTTTCCAGTGTGGTGTTGTCTGATGATGATTCTACCAGTCTAACTGGTATCCGTCCCCGTGTGTTTCCAGTGTGGTGTTGTCTGATGATGATTCTACCAGTCTAACTGGTATCTGTCCCTGTGTGTTTCCAGTGTGGTGTTGTCTGATGATGACTCTACCAGTCTAACTGGTATCCGTCCCTGTGTTTCCACAGATGACTCATCCTCGGAGAGCGGCAGTGGGAACGGCATGCACACCATGACCCTTCCGTCTACAGGCGGGGCGGCCCTGGGGTCTGAGAGGTGCATGGGGGGAACCCCCTACAGGAAGGTGGTAAACGGCAACAGGCCCTCGGCCCCACTGGACTTCAGCACCACCTCCTCGTCCTCATCGTCCGAGGACCAACAGGCTCCAGTCAACCTGAGTGAGACCAGGCTGCCTGGGTCTGCCCTGATGGGCCCCTTCCAGCTCGACCCCCCAGACGAGCTGCGCAGGAAGTACCCCGTCAAGCCTCTCACCCATGCCGCTGAGCTGCGCCTGGACAGAGACTCGATCAGGGACTATGGCAACAAGGTGGGGTCTTCTGCCCAGACCTGTGTCTGAAAATATTTGAAATACTTTAGCTGAGATTGATTGAGTTTCCCTGGTGCAATGAACCAATAGAATAGGATGCAAAACTGTAAGCCTCACCCATCTGGCACTCCAGGCAGACTTAAACAAATGGTAAAAATATTTGAAAGATTTCAAGTAGTATTTGACCCCAGGTCTAATGGTGATATATTACACACAAAGTGATAATGTTGAGCAATGAGCCCACCAGGACAGTGTGAGTAACAGCTCAGTGTGCCTTTGTTATAGATGCCTACTGTCTTGCTATGACCGACTATGAAGGGTGAGGTCTGCACAAGAAGGTGCGGTTCATTGCCAGGGCATTGCACAAAGCTGAGAAGTTTCCATTGAGATCTCGCCAAACTGCAATTACTTATACATTTCCTGTGGATGGAGAATGAATAGACGCCACTTTGAGAACGTTCTCAGTTCAGAATCCAAAACGTCAGTCTTGACAGAACGTCAGTCATGAGAGCCATGAGAGCAGTGAGAGTTGCTGTGCCAGGAGAAGTAGCCTAGTTGTGCTGCTGTACTTGTGATGAACATCCATACAGGAGTCAGTGGAGGACAGTATGAAAGGAGAGAGGGGATAAAAGGTTCTTCTTTCTTGCTCTCTGGCTAGTGAATGAGACACACTTCACCATGCTCTGACAATGCAGAGTTGTCCTTGAAAGCATCTTATTTTCCACATTGGCAGGATCAGACAAATACAACTGTTTAGCCACAACAACATCTAGCAGCGTTTTGTGCCTCACTGTCATCAGTGTTCCTCATCATTGAGATTGTACCGGGTGCTTTCAATGTCACCTAGCATACAGACTATCTGTGCTTATTCTCTCTCTCTGTGTGTGTGTGTGTGTGTGTGTGTGTGTGTTTTGTGTTTTGATGTGCACGTGCACCACAGTCTCCTCAGTACAGCTCAGGAAGCTACGACTCATTGAAGATGGAGACATGTGCCGAGGACCTGACCGTGACCAGAGGCGTGGCGGCGGCAGACGACGATGACGACGATGATCACGACGACAGTGACAAAATCAACGACACAGAGGGCATGGACCCTGAGAGACTAAAGGCCTTCAACGTAAGAGCTGCTCTCACCTCAGCTAGGCACAACCGCACACACAGCTTGCGCCCATGCACACACGCACACCACATGTGCCCGAACACACACACACACACAATGAAAGAGCTCCTCTCACCTTTACATGACATTCACCTCACCTTTACATGACCTTCACCTCACTTTTACATGACCTTCACCTCACCTTTACATGGCCTTCACCTCACCTTTACATGACCTTCACCTCACCTTTACATGACCTTCACCACACCTTGACATAACTTTCACCTCACCTTTACATGACCTTCACCGCACCTTGACATAACCTTCACCTCACCTTTACATGACCTTCACCTCACCTTTACATGACCTTCACCTCACCTTTACATGACCTTCACCTCACCTTTACATGACCTTCACCTCACCTTGACATAACCTTCACCTCACCTTTACATGACCTTCACCTCACCTTTACATGGCCTTCACCTCACCTTTACATGGCCTTCACCGCACCTTGACATAACCTTCACCTCAGGAACACTGGAAGCAACAGAGCAGACACACACCTTTTTTTCTACAGGACTTTTGTCATCTTCTTTTTAGATGTTTGTGCGTCTGTTTGTGGATGAGAACCTGGACCGCATGGTGCCCATCTCAAAGCAGCCCAAGGAGAAGATCCAGGCCATCATTGAGTCGTGTAGCCGCCAGTTCCCAGAGTTCGAGCTGCGCGCTCGCAAGCGCATCCGCACCTACCTCAAATCCTGCCGCCGAATGAAGAAGAACGGCATGGAGGTACGTACCACATCTATCATTCCTCCTCTCTCTCTCTCATTCCTACTCTTTCATCCCTCCCTCTGTCTCTCTCACATTCCTACTCTCTTTCATCCCTCCCTCTGTCTCTCTCACATTCCTACTCTCTTTCATCCCTCCCTCTGTCTCTCTCACATTCCTACTCTTTCATCCCTCCATCTCTGTTCCTCTCTCATTCCTACCCTCTTTCATCCCTCCATCTGTTTCTCTCGCATTCCTACTCTTTCATCCCTCTATCTCTTATCTCTCTCATTCCTACTCTTTCATCCCTCCATCTCTGTCTCCCTCATTCCTACTCGCTTTCATCCCTCCATCTCTGTCTCTCTCTCATTCCTACTCTTTCATCCCTCCATCTGTCTCTCTCTCATTCCTACTCGCTTTCATCCCTCCATCTCTTGTCTCTCTCATTCCTACTCTCTTTCATCCCTCCATCTGTCTCTCTCTCATTCCTACTCGCTTTCATCCCTCCATCTCTGTCTCTCTCTCATTCCTACTTGTTCATCCCTCCATCTCTGTCTCTCTCTCATTCCTACTTGTTCATCCCTCCATCTCTGTCTCTCTCTCATTCCTACTTGTTCATCCCTCCATCTCTGTCTCTCTCTCATTCCTCATTCTGTGTGTGGCTGGTCTAAATGTACCATACCTATCTAGCCTCTCACTCTCATCCCTCCCTCTCTCATGGTCCTGTGTATGGCTGGTCTGGTCGCCATTTGCCCTCTCCCCCAACATCCCCCATGTATAGACGATGTCTGGGCTCTGTCTAGCAACAGTACTCCCATAGGATTCATCATCATTGATTTTTTTTGCTGGTTTGTATCACCATTGGTTCTTAGATCAGGATATAATACTTTTGTTTAGTTCCTTACCTTGTAAAATATTCTGTTGAAAATGTAGTCAGTGCTGACGTGCTTGTTTAGGAATGAAACTATCAAGTAAAACTTAATCTATAAGAGATGAGTTGGAAACTCTTTGTAATGAGCAGGTGCATCTGAAAATGTTCAGTTTTATTAGTGTTGTATATGCTCTTTACTGCCCCCCTGTGGTCAATGGGCTCTTTACTGCCCCCCCTGTGGTCAATGGGCTCTTTAATGCCCCCCTGTGATCAATGGGCTCTTTACTGCCCCCATGTGGTCAATGGGCTCTTTACTGCCCCCCTGTGGTCAATGGGCTCTTTAATGCCCCCCTGTGGTCAATGGACTCTTTACTGCCACCCCTGTGGTCAATGGGCTCTTTACTACCACCCCTGTGGTCAATGGGCTCTTTACTGCCCCAATGTGGTCAATAGGCTCTTTATTGCCCCCATGTGGTCAATGGGCTCTTTACTGCCACCATGTGGTCAATGGGCTCTTTACTGCCCCCCTGTGGTCAATGGGCTCTTTACTGCCCCCATGTGGTCAATGGGCTCTTTACTGCCCCCATGTGGTCAATGGGCTCTTTACTGCCCCACTGTGGTCAATGGGCTCTTTACTGCCCCACTGTGGTCAATGGGCTCTTTACTGCCCCACTGTGGTCAATGGGCGCTTTACTGCCCCCATGTGGTCAATGGGCTCTTTATTGCCCTCCTGTGGTCAATTGGTTCTTTATTGCCCTCCTGTGGTCAATGGGTTCTTTATTGCCCTCCTGTGGTCAGTGGGTTCTTTATTGCCCTCCTGTGGTCAATGGGTTCTTTATTGCCCTCCTGTGGTCAATGGGTTCTTTATTGCCCCACTGTGGTCAATGGGTTCTTTATTGCCCTCCTGTGGTCAATGGGTTCTTTATTGCCCTCCTGTGGTCAATGGGTTCTTTATTGCCCTCCTGTGGTCAAAGGGTTCTTTTCACACAATGTTGGGATATTCACAGTATGGTGCCTACTGTGTACACACTACTGTATGCAGTGTTGATTATTCTGGCAAGAATTCAAGCAACGCATAACTGTCTATTCTTAAGCAAACTGCACACAATAATGGCTATAACAAGCATTATTCAACCTTAAAAAGGGTACTTTGCTCTGACGTGGGAATGAATTTGTGCTGATTGTTTCTCCCCTGCCAGACACGACCCACCCCACCTCACCTCACCTCAGCCATGGCTGAGAACATCCTGGCAGCCGCCTGCGAGAGCGAGACACGCAAGGCTGCCAAGAGGATGCGGCTGGATGTCTACCAGGCACATGTGAGTGCTCTCTCTCTCTGTGTGTGTGTGTGTGTGTGTGTGTGTGTGTGTGTGTGTGTGTGTGTGTGTGTGTGTGTGTGTGTGTTTTCTCAGGTGGGTGGATGTACTGTTTTTTTTCCAATAGCCACTGGCGAAGTCTGTTCTTCTTAACCTTGAGTATATTATATACTTGGAAGTGGGACTGAACTCTCTCGTCTCGTCTCCCCCCAGGAGGAGCAGATAGCACTTGACAAGCCCAGTTCTCGCGAGCCAGCCTCCCTGGCCCACTCTGCCTACTCCCTGGCCGCCTCAGCCTACTCCCAGGACCAGCTCTACATCAACGGTGGGCTCAACTACAGTTACCGTGGTTACGGGGGCCTGGGAGCAAGCATGCAACACCCTGTCTCCTTGACAACCGCCACTGCTCAGAGCAACGGTGAGAGAGAGGATGCTTCACGTCTTTGATTGACCAGCGAATGGCATCTTAGAGTAGCAGCATACCTTAGCTTACCTGAAGCATGCTGCTTGTACTGTAGCAGCATACCTTAGCTTACCTGAAGCATGCTGCTTGTACTGTAGCAGCATACCTTAGCTTACCTGAAGCATGCTGCTTGTACTGTAGCAGCATACCTTAGCTTACCTGAAGCATGCTGCTTGTACTGTAGCAGCATACCTTAGCTTACCTGAAGCATGCTGCTTGTACTGTAGCAGCATACCTTAGCTTACCTGAAGCATGCTGCTTGTACTGTAGCAGCATACCTTAGCTTACCTGAAGCATGCTGCTTGTACTGTAGCAGCATACCTTAGCTTACCTGAAGCATTCTGCTTGTACTGTAGCAGCATACCTTAGCTTACCTGAAGCATTCTGCTTGTACTGTAGCAGCATACCTTAGCTTACCTGAAGCATGCTGCTTGTACTGTAGCAGCATACCTTAGCTTACCTGAAGCATGCTGCTTGTACTGTAGCAGCATACCTTAGCTTACCTGAAGCATGCTGCTTGTACTGCAGCAGCAGCACTGGCCTAGTTAAGAATGGACTGAGATGGATTGAAACATATCGAGAATGAGAAATCAATTCCATATTTAAATCATGCCCATATTTGGACGTAGCAAACATTTACAAACATACAGGTGGAACTCATCTAAAATATATTTCCTACTGTGGATAAGAATGCATATTTACAATTTCTAAGAGGTACATTTGTAGTAAAATGCCCCCAATAGGTGTCATCATTTAAGTGTGTTTTTTCCCAGGCCCTACTGACCTCAGCATGAAGTCCCTGGTGTCCAACTCGTCATCGGCCAGCTCCAACAGCCACGGGCGGAGCGGTGGCGGCGGAGGGAGCGGGGCCTCGGCACAGCTCAGCCCCACGGAGATCACAGCCGTGCGTCAGCTCATCGCCGGCTACCGCGAATCAGCCGCCTTCCTGCTCCGCTCGGCCGACGAGCTGGAGACCCTGATCCTGCAGCAGAACTGAGATGAAAACTCCATCTCTCCCCGACTCCCTCCTCCCTCTCTCACTCCAACTCTCCCACACGAACCCTAACTAACCGACCAACCACTCTCGCACTCAGCAGATCCATCCGTCCGTGATTCGTCCTCCTCCACCAACCTTTACATTCTCCTCATCGCCAGGAAAAGAAGGCATGCAAACAGCGCTACCTTCCTCTAGTCTAATAATCCAAACCCCCTTGATTGTTTTAGCATTAGTGCGTGGAGAGAAAGAGCACTGTCTGTGACCACTTTGGAACAGCGTTTCTCCCTCTCTTCAACCACCTGTAAAGGATTGCGCTCCCTCCCAATCATAACAGCTCTCCCTCACTCCCACAGCTCTGTGGAAAGAAGAGGGATGACACAGGGAGTCGGAAATGAGTCTACCTAGTGTGGGGGAGAGAGTGGTGGGCTGGTGCACTGGAGAACACTGAAGGGTTGTGCAGTAAGGAGAGAAGAGCGCCCCCTTGTGTAAGAATAAAATAAGTGGATCCTTTTTGTGTGCCAGGAAGCTCTATGTGCTGCAGTACACAGATCCCCTAAACAACCTCGCCCTCCCCAATAACAATGAAAGCGAGACTCCCTAAATAGTACAAAGAAAATTAGTACAAAAAATATTCTACAGGTTTTTTCGAAGCCTGTAGAATATTTACGTTTGTTTGGCACCGTTCCCGAGCTACTGAAAAGGGGTGATGACTGATCTGAAAGAGAGCACTAACTATAAGACACTGAACCACTTTGTTAATGAACAGAGGCTAAGGAAGAAGACTGGGGGAAAAAATGTCAAAAGAGAGACGCGCTCGCTGTAAATAAGCTCTCTGTGTCCTAAAGCACTTTCCCCTGATTCAGACCTCACCTACCCGTTGAGGAATAAAGACCTGATTCAGACCTCACCTACCCGTTGAGGAATAAAGACCTGATTCAGACCTCACCTACCCGTTGAGGAATAAAGACCGCGATGTCCCGGGAGCAACACTTTAACTTATGCATTATGGAGACGCCATCTTTTCCACATGGAAATACCTCAGATCTACCAACCGTTTTAGTACTTCATTCATACTGGGTGCCGTTATCATACCACGCTCACCAGTTGCTACCTGATGTGTTCAGTGTTTTCAAAGACCTGCAGGAAGCAACGTCTTAACCATTTCAAGGAGAATAAATATTGTAACTATAGTTCAAATTCTATCCCAAACAAAGTATTGTTTGTCCCGTTATTTGTGTAATGTATATATTCAGTCCATATTTGATTCTAGAAGCATCAGTAAAGTGAAGGACTGGGGGCAAGGAAGTATGTTCTGTGGGAGACTGAACCTCTCCGAAGGTAGCTGGAGATGTTTTCCCAGAGGCCTCCATGTTTCCCACCCCCCTGGTGGCTCGTTGCTCCCTCATCAATTCCAGGTTTTGGTTTGTCCCGATCTGGTTGTCAACACTCATCACTCGATGATACCATCTCTTCTGGGTCTGGTTCTGCGTTCCTCTCTCTAACCTACCCCCCTCCTCCGGACCTATACCCCCCACCCCCTTCTCCCCCCTGACCTTACCTGAGCTCCGTCCAGCTTAGTTCTGGACCTTGGTTCTGGGAGGAATTCTGTATTTCTTTGTCTATTGACTCTTTGAGATGGCCATTAATCCACGCTGCTGCTACTATATGGACCGGACTTTTGCCACAGACCTATAACCTCAAGTCAGGACGCCAGCCTCCTGCACAACCAGAGCACCTCAAGACAACAACACATTCAAAAAGAAGCAAAAACTACTCGAGACGGATAAGAGACAAAAATGTCATTTTTGAAAAGGACATGCCATCCCAGTCAGTTGATTCTCTCTGCTACTAGGCACTCTGGTTGATCTTTTTGTTCTTTCATAAGGCTGTGTTGTTTCTACATTCACTTTTTTCCTTTGTAGTTTTCTTCATGAGTTTGAACCTCTGGAGGCATAAAAGGATCAATGTGCTTCTCTTGCAGCCACTCACAAGGGTGATCTGGGCCTATCTATCTTACTCTACAATGTGTGGCCAAAGTCTGTGAGGTTTGTACCCTTTTAGAATGAGAGAAAAAAATGCTCAATGTTTCTTCAAGAGGCAAGCCTGAAGGCTCCCTTTTGCACACTGAAGCAACATAAATCTGTGACGAAGGCCCTGCTTGTTCAGGTATCCATCTTGCACTGGCGAGGTGTGTCCTACTAAAGGAAAGAGGAAGAGTGTCGCAATGCAGTTGATAATCATCACATTCCTGGGCCTTGACTGCATAGTGTTAATGAAAAGAGGCTGAGCCCAAAGTGCGAGTTGTACAACGCATCACATATGACCACCTCTATTGTGTAAATGAAAGCCATTGATTTAGATGCACTAGCTCCGTGGCCTGTGAGAGGTCATGTCTAGAAGGGATTCCCCTAATGTCAAAGTGATGTCAAAACATAGATATTCGAGTCACATCAGGGAGAATTTTTGCATTTTAGCTAACCCTAACTATTTTCCTAACCTTAACCTGCTGCATAAGTTCTCCTAGCCTGCTATGAAAAGTCACAAATGACATTAGCGGCATCCCATCTAGTCAAGACCCCTGTGAGAGATTGAATGGAGCACTGGGCTCACTGGCAACACTCTGAACCACAGAACAACACCTTGATCTATCCTCCTAGCATACATGTGCAATGTCAAATCTGATCTCCTTAATGAGTACAAAATGATTAAGACATTTTTTTATTTATTTTTATTTTTATGTTATGAAAATAGTATGCCTAGATAGAAAGTAGAAAATTAAGTCCAATAAGTCCTCTTTATCTCAGAGCAAGCTTTTGATTGAATCTGCTTAGTGGGTAAAAAAATGACAAACACAAGAGAAATATGCAAAATGACCAGTCAAGAGGAAACCCCCTCACTGTGTTCTCTCTCAATGTGGCTTTGATGGCTTCAAAATGTGTTTCCTTATTAGTATCGCCCTCATTTCTGCGGATCCACCCTTCACTCTGCTCACGCCCTGGGGTCATAAGCTACAATTCTCTCAGTACAGTAGATGAATATGACGGGGGGGGGCTAGAATTAACTTAGAAGGGGATTCTCTTCATTCTTATTCACTTCAGTCTTAAAACTGCCTTTTTTGCCACTGCAGGTTTGAGGTTTCAAAGGATTGCCATACAAGTAGTACACACAGTGCTGTGGCCAAACTGTACATAGTGCTGTAATTGATGATGTTACAGAGCAGTTGCTAGAGACAGTTCTGCTGTCCTCTGTATTTCCCTACTACCCCAGGTCAACACAGAGCGATGGATGGATCCTACCTCTTTAGAAATGACCAGTTGAGCGCTGCTGAATTTTGTAATGTCACATGCCACGAACGTCTGCTATATAGTTAAGTGGGGGGAAAAAAAGAAGAAGAAGATTGTGAAAGTTATGCATTTGTAATATAGACGAGGGACAATTAAATGTATCTCTAAGAAGGTGGTAAGAGATTATATAGTAAAGCTCTCGCTCAATACTCCTCCCTCCTCCTCCGTTTGAACCTCTGGGGTTTTGCTCTAGTTTCTCACAGCCGGCTACACACGTTATGAAAACATACTGTAAAAATAGGCAAAAGACAATCTTGGAAATATGTAACTTGCTCACTGTTTAATTTCCATTCCTTTCTGTGTGCAGCTATTGTATACAGTGCGTCTTGGAGTATTTTAGCCATAATCACAGCATTCTTACTCAAACTTCTGGCTCCTTAACGGCGGTGGAGCGCTCATATTGGCCCACTGTCGATACACATTTTCTATTTTTATTATTATTTTATACATATTTTGTAGTGCAAGTCAGTGGTATTATCAAATAATATTTTGTACAATACCAACATCTCAAGTGAAGTTACTCTGTATGCCTATACTGTACATTCCAAACAAGGATGTCAACACGTTTAACAACCGACCTGACCAGCTTCACGTTTAGTGATCTGACCTCTGTGCCCAACACAAAACCCACACCCTAACAAACGCTTGAGGGAGTGCTCTCTGTTAAGATTAACACGGTTGGCCTTGTGATTAGCTTCAAACATGTTGTTGATTGGAGCCATGATTATTCTCCTGCTTAGGGCCAAAAAGACTTGACATGCCAGAGAACGTGCCAACCGAGCACAGACCAAGTTTGCAACCTTAGCCATGACCTTCATGAAACTCCCCCTCTCAGACTACTGCATGTATCTCTCCCCCTGGGAATGCTATGCAGCAGTGTCAGCACTTCAGTGAAGGGGCAGTGTTTTGAGTGTGAGAAAGGTGTGATTCCCTTAACCCTGATCATACTGTTTTAAGCGCAAACTGACATTGGACCTCAATGACTTTACAAATGTCACCCCCCCCAACAGAGATGGTTCCACTCAGACAGGAGCAAAAATATGTGTGGTGCTGGTCAGGGTACCGCAAATGGACACACATTTTAAAACAAATATCTGCTTTGGTCAGATGTATAGCTCGACATAAAAACAAGAAAGGAGAAAAAGATGGCTGAACGTTTTATTTTTCTATCAGGGCAGTGTACAGCTACAGTCAAATTAAAATAGTTTTTCCAACCATAGTGTGTTTTATTTTATCATTTGGTGGTGCTTTGGATTCCTCTGTTCTGTTTTAGGTTTTCCACTTTACCTACTGTACCAGAAGCTGATTGTCTTTCTCAGTTTCGGTTTGTACCTAATACCAATGTGAAACTGTATTTTCCTCCTGATTTTGGACTCAGTGGAAGTGTGATGTTTACATGTACAGATTTTTGCTATTCTTTTTTGTTTTGTTTGGTCATTTCTCTCCACCCTGTTTTAAGTTAGTCTGATACCTTGTATGTTGATGGGAAATGGGACCATGTCTAAATTAGGTTAATGTCACATGGACACATATTTAGAAACTGGGTGTTGGGAGAGATGTGTGCTTGGCTTATGGAATGCCCTCTCCTTAGCTTACCTGATACACACAAACCAGTGAGTCACAGTGAACTGAAGCTCTGGTTTGACCACTTTACCAATATAGGAGAATTTGTTCCTTAGTGAATTATAAGCCATTGACATGCCCTTGAAGGGTTTTCTAGACTATTAGTATATTTAGTGAGGAAAAACTCAACTGCAGACAAAAACCTCAGGAAAAGGACATCACTTTTTTAACACATCTTACTGAAGGCCCATTTCCCTCATTGATACCATATAAATTATATCAAAATAATTATAATTTTTTATATTTATTGTGTTATATATATATATATATATATATAACAGTGGATACCTTTTTTCCAGTACATGTGGCTAAAAAAATTGTATTATTATATATATATATATATATATATATATATATATATATATATATATATATATATATATTATGTGTGTGAAGCAACTTAAAGATTGAAAAAATGAGAAAAAAAATATTTCTGTTTGTTTAATGCAAAACAGCATGGGTGGTTATTTTCCCTAACATATCACTTTGATTAATGAAAAACCAATGATTTGAAATTAAGCTTTCTTAAGTGTGATGTCACTGCTAAGGTCAAATGTTTCCAAACTTAAATGTGACTTTTTTTTCTCCCAAGATGTACATCACAAAGCTAAATATACTAATAAAACAGTGTGCTATCTATTAAACAGAAACCAATGTCTTTTTGTCTTTTGCCGGGGATGTAATAAGGGAACGGTTGTTTTTACAAAATATATGTATAGGTATTACCTTGAGTGGATATTTGTTTATTTTTTGTTGTATACACTAAATTGCACAACATGATGTACTCTACTGACAGCTGAATGCTTTATTGTGGGCTATACGTTTACATTCATATTGTGTTCATTGTACAATACAATATATTTCCAAACCAATGAGGAATTGAGGTGTACATCATTACCATAGTCTACTTCCACATTATACACTGTGATAGCCAATGGGTTATAATTGTGTTACCAGCATCTTTCTTTTTTAACAGTAAAACTAATATTTTAAAAAACATTTATTAGTATATTGATAAGGAGAATTACGTATAATAGATAGGGAATTATCACTTGCACCAGAGTCAATGGTGTAGTTGTAGATGGACAGATATACTCTGGGGTGTTGTTGATTTAACCGCCAAGCACAAGCAGCAGGCGGACAGGTTCACAGACGCGGGGATAGCGGGAAATGTCTAGTGTTCCAAACAAAAACCCTGACTATACGCATTTCCTGGACCTGGCTCAGCAAATGCCACTTGCAGTGCAGAGATTTTGACCGTATTCCAGAGAGATGCGGTATTTGCTTATCATTCATTGGAGGACAAGTATAGGTAGGCTATTTCCTCTTTTTTAGGCGCACTTGGCAAATGACTGAGGATCAATGTGGGCACAATTGGACATGGATATCTCGTTTCCGCATTCCCACGGCCAACAGTACTGTGTCCCTGATCCATCTCAACACAAAACCGGTTTCTCCTGATTATCAACCTAATTATTGCTGATGCCGCACAATGTTTGCTGTGAAGGAGAGAAAGGGCAGCTCGAAGACGTCTCGAAACTGTATATTCATTCCTCTGGCTTTCCTATTAACACATCTATTTTCGCGTCGTATTGTCGCGGTTCCCTAAAAAAACCTGGATACCTCGGCGTTGCGACTGGCTTGGGATGGAGGTTTGTTGTCGTGGTTGCATGCCATGCTGTAGTCGACTATGGAACTGGATATGGCCCGAATTCCATTACCCAAATATGACCCGACCAGCCGAAATCCCCACTATTTCAGGTGATATCCGTGCCCCGTCCCCCAAGAAGAAACCGACTCAGCTCTATGCGGCTCTTTTCGATTTCGAAGCCAGGAGCGAGGAGGAGCTGACTATCAAGGAAGGTGACAAGCTGTCAGTAATAGAAAAGAGGGGGGATTATGTGCTTGCCAAAAAACTTACCGGTTCGATGGAGTCCGGACTGGTCCCGGCTACATATGTGGCCATTCTACAGGACGAGTTCGCTAATCACAAGTGAGTGGCGCGTCTATGCGCGCGGTCAACCTCAATATTGTTTCATTCATAATATGCAGTTACGATTTCACCATGTTTCTTTCACTCGTTTCGGGTTTGATTGGCTTTTGTCCACCATATTGTATCATGTTTAACCTACCAGGTTTACCAATACCAACCTACAGCGACATCTTTTTGGACGTATTTATTATTATATTTTTGGGGTCTGATCTGGACCGGCCTTAATTGATTTCTGGACCCATAGCCGCGGGAAGTAGGGGGTACTGCTGAAAATGTATAATTATACTTTTTTTCTTCACCAAGTAGCACGCTGGGCCTTTACTAGTCCTGTATTAACGGACCAATATAGCCTTTTCTAGCGTAGCTCGGGCAAAAAAAATCACAGCACCCCCACCCTGCAACATCTTCCATCTGGACCGGCCTTGATTTGGCTAAAACATGACACTATATTTACAAAATATATGGACACCCCTTCAAATGAGTGGATTCGACTATTTCAGCCACACGTTGCTGACAGGTGTATATAATTGAGTACACAGCCATGCAATCTCCATAGACAAACATTGGCAGTAGAATGGCCTTACTGAAGAGCTCAGTGACTTTTAATATGTCACTGTCATAGGATGCCACCTGTCAAATGCCTGCCCTGCTAGAACTGTCCTGGTTAACTGTAAGTGCTGTTATTGTGAAGTGGAAACTTCTAGGATCAACAATTGCTCAGCCATGAAGTGGTAGGACACACAAGGGGTGCTGAAGCGCGCAGCGTGTAAAAATCGTCCTCGGTTGCTTCCAGAGGCAGTTTGGAACTCACTACCGAGTCCCAAACTGCCTCTGGAAGCAAAGTTGGCACAAAAACTGTTCATCGGGAGCTTCATTACAATGGGTTTCCATGCACGAGCAGCCACACACAAGCCTAAGATCCCTATGCACAATGCCAAGCTTTGGCTGGAGTGGTGTAAAGCTCACCACCATTGAACTCTGGTGCAGTGGAAACACGTTCTCTGGAGTGATGAATTACACTTCACCATCTGGCAATCCGACAGACAAATTTATAAAAAATAAAAACAGAAATACCTAATTTACATAAGTATTCAAACCCTTTGCTATGAGACTCAAAATTGAGCTCAGGTGAATATTGTTTCCATTGATCATCCTTGAGATATTTCTACAACTTGATTGGAGTCCACCTGTGGTAAATCCAATTGATTGGACATGATTTGGAAAGGCACACACCTATCTATATAAGGTCTCACAGTTTACTGTGCATGTCAGAGCAAAAACCAAGCCATGAGTTCGAAGGAATTGGCCGTAGAGCTCCGAGACAGGATTGTGTCGAAGCACAGATCTGGGGAAGTGTACCAAAAAATGTCTGCAGCATTGAAGGTCCCAAAGAACACAGTAGCCTTCATCATTTTTAAATGGAAGAAGTTTGGAGCCACCAATACTCTTCCTAGAGCTGGCCGCCCGGCCAAACTGAGCAATCGGGGGGGAAGGGTTCCCCTGTGGAGATGGGAGAACCTTCCAGAAGGACAACCATCTCTGCAGCACTCCACCAATCAGGCCTTTATGGTAGAGTGACCAGACCGAAACCACTCCTCAGTAAAAGGCAAATGACGGCCCACTTTAAGTTTGCCAAAAGGCACCTAAAGACTCTCCGCCCATGAGAAACAAGGTTCTCTGGTGTGATGAAACCAAGATTGAACTCTTTGGCCTGAATGCCAAGTGTCACGTCTAGAGGAAACCTGGCACCATCCCTGCGGTGAAGCATATTGGTTTCAGCATCAAGCAGATGTTTTTTAGCTGTAGGGACAGGGAGACTAGTCAGGATCAATGGGAAGATAAACGGAGTAAAGTGCAGAGAGATCCTTGATGAAAACCTGCTCCAGAGCGCTCAGGACCTCAGATTGGGGCGAAGGTTCACCTTCCAACCGGACAACGACCCTAAGCACACAGGCAAGACAACGCAGGAGTGGCAAGTCTCTGAATGTCCTTGATTGGCCCAGCCAGAGCCCGTACTTAAAGACAATTGAACATCTCTGGAGAGACCTGAAAATAGCTGTGCAGCGACGCTCCCCTCCAACCTGACAGCACTTGAGAGGATCTGCAGAGAAGAATGGGATAAACTCCCCAAATACAGGTGTGCCAAGCTTGTACAGTGGCATCATACCTAAGGAGACTCCTGGCTGTAATCGCTGCTAGAGGTGCTTCAAAAAAGTACTGAGTAAAGGATCTGAAATGTAAATGTTATATTTACGTTTTAAATTTTTAATAAATGTGCAAAAATAAAAAGTTTATACATTTTAGAATAAGGCTGTAACTTAACAAAATATGGGAAGTCAAGGGGTCTGAATACTCTGAAATTTGGCCATAGAATCAATGACCTAAAAAATATGTATTTTCAGAGTCTGTAAATTATGTATTTCCAATGTTTATTCAGAAACAAAGATAACCTGTTTTCAACTTCTGGAAAATACATATTTTCTACTATAATTTTAAACCGGATTTCAATGTACGGAAAATACGTATTTTCAACAACCGGAAAATGCATATATTTTACGTCCATAAGATCCGTCTTTTATATGGGTTTTTTCAACGTCTTTTTGCCTACTGGGTAGGCTATATTTAACATGATGTTTTATTTGAGGCTCCAAAAAAGAGATTTGGCATAGTCATTATTTCAAATAGAACTAATTCAGATGAAATCATGTCAATTGTTGTTGACTGAGAAGTGACACAGCACCCCTCCCTCCCTTCATGTTTACTACTGCACAGTTGACAGCATTGTAGTATATAACATTTCTGTATGTGGTTACCGTTTACAAATAAAGTTCCTGTCTTTGTGGTCAGATTGGTGCAACTGCAGTCAAGTTGTAGCTTTAGCAACTACTGTATGCGAAGTACAGCAGTGGATACACAACTTTTGACTCAGCTCACACCCACACCTGACAGAGTTTCAGGTGAAACCTAAGTGTCATGGAAAGGTACCTAGTGTTTGCAGCACAGCCACACCCATTCTTGTTAATTACTGTAAATAGCCTTCCTTACTTACTCTCTGAATGGAGTCTAGCCTATGAACCACACCTACTCTTCCACTCAAAGCAGCTTGAGTTTGAGAAATAGATCAATTATTAGATTACATTGATATTTGGGGGGTTCACCACTGTTGTTTTTTAGGGGAAATTTGTGTGTGTCTGTGTCAGTGTGTGTGCTCTTGTCTGCGCTTGCCTGCTCCTGTGTGCAATTGTGCATGTGTCTCTTTTTGTCTGTCTGTCTTCCTCGTTCCCTGTCTGCCTGTTCATCTATCCATCTGTCTGTCTGTTGAGGTGGTATTATGGGAACATCAACCGGCTGAAGGCGGAGAAACTGCTCCTAGCCTCTCAGAATAAGGATGGCTCGTTCCTGGTGCGCATCAGCGAGAGCCACAGTGATGAATACACTATCTCAGGTAAGCCCATATTGCATGGTCACATGTTAATTACTTGCTAATTCATTAACACAAGCAGCATATTCACCATTTGGTAGCCTACTGGGTAGCTCTGAATTAATTTAAGTAAATACCAGAAAGGACCCATTGTTACCCACAGAGATCCTACTAAATTACATTATTACATTAGAGTTCTAATATTTAATTATGTTGTTACCACACAACATCACTATTAAATACTATGCAAACAAATACCAGTGGAAAAAGAAGTGCAGTCATTCATTCACCAATGGGTGGCAATAAAGTACTTCCGTAGTTGAGAACCACCATCCTCTGATTACCCACTGTACTGTCAGCAATGTCCAAGTCAGTGCTCATATGTCCTGTTGCTAATATTACTTTGGCCAAGTGTGGGTGTGACATAAGACATTTAAAAAGGAAAACTGTGTGTAAACCACCTTACTTTTGAAATGTGTCAAATATAAAACAGTCAAATCATGTTTGCCCTCTCCTCCACAGCCAGAAACGATGGGAAAGTGTTCCATTTCCGAATCCAGCGTTCATTGATCGGGGCGTACTTTGTGTCAGACAAGATTTCCTTTGCCACTCTGGGGGAGCTGATCCAATACTACCAGAACAACTCCAGGAGTCTAGGAGTGCCTCTGGATGAGCCATGTGCACAGCAGGTGTGTGTACCACCCGGATCTCACACACAAGTTTTTGGCAGACAAATTCCCCAAAATCCAATCATATTTGTTAGAATGATGTGTTTACTGTGACATCATTACAGAATCAAGAAGCAGTAGTGTAGTAGCAGTGATCAGGCTGTTTTTCCTGGCGACCTCTCCGTGATCAGATCTCTTCTCTCTTCCTTCCCAGCAGAGATGTGACTGAATCAGAGGCTGTGGAAAGCCCCGCAGACACACACGCACTCCCCCCTCACTTCAGGCCCTTTTTATTTCATTTTATGCTTTTCAATTTGGGTATTTCTTTAATATTTGCATTTATATTTCTTAGCAGTTAGACTGATGTTGCCATTTTATACACCATTTGATTGTAGGTGTAGTTATTTGTGCCAAAATCATTTGTCCTCCATGTTCAATTTGACAACAAACAAAAAAAGTAAATGAGAAGCTCATACCAAGACTAGCATGTCTTTAATGCAGTTGACACTTCTGTAGCTTCCTCGTTTTGTTGCATGAAACAAACATTTAGACTGAGCCTCTTGAAAGGAAAGCCAAGATGATTTCAAATTCTCTTCATGAGATTGAAAGGAGCAGATGTTACATTTCATTTAACCATGTGTAGTTTGATTTGCCACGACCAGCACAATGTAAACTTGGTAATCATTTAAGTATAAATCATCCTTTGTAGATTATTGATACATTGACACTTATTTTGTAGCACTTGACTATCTATGAGTCTAAGTATGAAATAATACAGCCTGTGTTTTTAAAGAAACTTCCCTTATCTTTCAATGTACTAAAGCCACCTGATCACCACACACACACAACGGGGCTGTAGTGGAGTGGGTCGAGAGATTGAAGTTCCTATGTCCACATCACTAAGAAATTAACATGGTCCACACACACACCAATACAGTCATGAAGGCATGACAACAACTCTTGCCCCTCAGGAGGCTGAAAAGATTTGGCAAGGGCCCTCAGATTTTCAAAACGTTCTACAGCTGCAGTACTGAGAGCCTCTTGACTGGCTGCATTAACGCTTGGCATCCGACCACAAGGATCTACAGAGGGTGATGCAGACCGCCTAGTAGATCACTGTCAGAGGAAGGCCTGGAAAATTGTCGAAGACCCCGGCCACCCAAGCCATAGACTGTTCTCTCTGCTACCGCACAGCAAGCAGTACCAGAACGCCAAGTCTGGGACAAAGGCTCCCGAACAGCATCTACCTCCAAGCCATAAGAATGCTGAACAGCTAATCAAATGGCTACCTGGGACTATTTGCGTGACCCTTTTTTGCAGTCGACACTAGTTACCACAGCCACAAAGTCATAAACCCCCCACCTATTGCTACAATTTGTCTATTTAAAATCTGATTGAATCTAACCACAATGCTAATCTTATGCCTAACCCTAACCTTGAAGTAAGACCAAATATAAAAATATAAAATTACGATTATGGCCAATTTTGACTTTGTGTATGTGACAACACTTTTTTGCACACACTCATGCATATTGTCACAAACCGTCTCGAAGCCCGTAACAAAAAGCGAGACGACGTGGAGATAAGGAATTACAAAATATTTATTAACTAAAGTAAACTAAATACAATTAGCAATGGTGTGTGTAATCAGTAGTGTAAGTGAGTGGTTGCGTGGATAAATGTGATAATGAGGGGTGTTGAAAGGTACCAACGCAAACAAACAAAAACAGACAAAAAAATGCCACAACCAAAATCTATCAATGTCTGGGGAAGAGGTGCATTTATCCTGGGACACACCCGAGCCCAGGTGTCCCATTTCGCTGACGACTCTTCCGGCTCCGCCCACCGAAATCCTATTAAGGAAAACAAGAGCAATGAAAAATAATTTGGCACACAGAGTGGGAGGGTCGTCACACACACACACCCCCCCCCCCGCCCCCATAAAACCGGGGACCAACAAAGACCCCGGAACACTATACCAGTTATACAACAGATTGATCCAGCCTTTGCGTCCACTTGCCCCCGCCAACCTCGTCCTCCCCAGACCTCAGCAACCTTTGCGGACAGGAAGCAACCTTTAAGAGGAAAGAAAACGAGACCAGAAGGGAACAGACAGGAGCGACAGAACAGGACAATACCAGACACAAAATAACAGTGGTCAGTCACGTGGACATTCAGGAACTGGGAGCACGAGTACAATAGGTACTACTCCTGACATACACTTCGAAGTGTTGTAGCGCCCATATGAGTGCTAGTGCTTTTTTCAATAACCGAGTAGTTCAACTGATAATGGTTCAACTTTTTGGAAACGAAACAGACATCTGCTTGCAGCAAAACTGCACCTGCCCCCACATGACAAGCATCCACCTGCAAGGTAAATGACAAATCCACGCGAGGAGCAGCCAACAACGGAGTTGAGGTAAGCAACCTCTTGCATCTTCAAAAGCCTGTTGACAACGAGAAGACCATACGTAAACTGCCTTAACTTTCAGCAAATCTGTCATGGGAGCAACCACAGTAGAGAAGTTCCTACAAAAACGACGATAATAACTAATCATTCCCAAGAAACACATCAGTTCCTTTTTAGTAGTTTGTGGTGGAAAAGCATCAATAGCTACCACCTTAGCCCAAACAGGATGCACTTCACCCTGCCCAACCACCTTTCCAAGGTACAGTGCCTTGCGAAAGTATTCGGCCCCCTTGAACTTTGCGACCTTTTGCCACATTTCAGGCTTCAAACATAAAGATATACAACTGTATTTTTTTTGTGAAGAATCAACAACAAGTGGGACACAATCATGAAGTGGAACGACATTTATTGGATATTTCAAACTTTTTTAACAAATCAAAAACTGAAAAATTGGGCGTGCAAAATTATTCAGCCCCTTTACTTTCAGTGCAGCAAACTCTCTCCAGAAGTTCAGTGAGGATCTCTGAATGATCCAATGTTGACCTAAATGACTAATGATGATAAATACAATCCACCTGTGTGTAATCAAGTCTCCGTATAAATGCACCTGCACTGTGATAGTCTCAGAGGTCCGTTAAAAGCGCAGAGAGCATCATGAAGAACAAGGAACACACCAGGCAGGTCCGAGATACTGTTGTGAAGAAGTTTAAAGCCGGATTTGGATACAAAAAGATTTCCCAAGCTTTAAACATCCCAAGGAGCACTGTGCAAGTGATAATATTGAAATGGAAGGAGTATCAGACCACTGCAAATCTACCAAGACCTGGCCGTCCCTCTAAACTTTCAGCTCATACAAGGAGAAGACTGATCAGAGATGCAGCCAAGAGGCCCATGATCACTCTGGATGAACTGCAGAGATCTACAGCTGAGGTGGGAGACTCTGTCCATAGGACAACAATCAGTCGTATATTGCACAAATCTGGCCTTTATGCAAGAGTGGCAAGAAGAAAGCCATTTCTTAAAGATATCCATAAAAAGTGTTGTTTAAAGTTTGCCACAAGCCACCTGGGAGACACACTAAACATGTGGAAAAAGGTGCTCTGGTCAGATGAAACCAAAATTGAACTTTTTGGCAACAATGCAAAACGTTATGTTTGGCGTAAAAGCAACACAGCTGAACACACCATCCCCACTGTCAAACATGGTGGTGGCAGCATCATGGTTTGGGCCTGCTTTTCTTCAGCAGGGACAGGGAAGATGGTTAAAATTGATGGGAAGATGGATGGAGCCAAATACAGGACCATTCTGGAAGAAAACCTGATGGAGTCTGCAAAAGACCTGAGACTGGGACGGAGATTTGTCTTCCAACAAGACAATGATCCAAAACATAAAGCAAAATCTACAATGGAATGGTTCAAAAAAGTCAAGTCAAAGTCCAGACCTGAATCCAATCGAGAATCTGTGGAAAGAACTGAAAACTGCTGTTCACAAATGCTCTCCATCCAACCTCACTGAGCTCGAGCTGTTTTGCAAGGAGGAATGGGAAAAAATGTCAGTCTCTCGATGTGCAAAACTGATAGAGACATACCTCAAGCGACTTACAGCTGTAATCGCAGCAAAAGGTGGCGCTACAAAGTATTAACTTAAGGGGGCTGAATAATTTTGCACGCCCAATTTTTCAGTTTTTGATTTGTTAAAAAAGTTTGAAATATCCAATAAATGTCGTTCCACTTCATGATTGTGTCCCACTTGTTGTTGATTCTTCACAAAAAAATACAATATATCTTTATGTTTGAAGCCTGAAATGTGGCAAAAGGTCGCAAAGTTCAAGGGGGCCGAATACTTTCGCAAGGCACTGTATGTAATGGTCACCTGAGCAAACTCACATTTAGCCAGATTTATCGTGAGGCAACCCGCAGCTAGGCGGTCGAACAAGGCTTGAATACGGGACAGATGTTCCTCCCAAGTATCTGCAGATATAGATATATATATATATATCTATAACTACATCGTCCAGATAAACAGCACACCCAGCCAGACCGGAGACAATCCTGTTCATAAGTCGCTGAAAAGTGGTAATATGATGAAAAGTGTCAGGTGCATTACGCAGGGCGAAATGTATAACCGAATAAGAGTACAGACCAGAGGGTGTAAAAGGCAGATATTTCACCCTACGCGTCAGTGGCACCTGCCAATAGCCCTTTAACAGGTCAAATTTGCTCAAACTTTGCTGCGCCGACTTGAACGCAGTCCTCCATCTGAGACAATGAATCTGGCTTAGTGACACTTTACCTTATGGTAGTCCGTACAAAATCTGTTTGTCCCATCCGGTTTACTGACCAAGATACAGGGAGAAGCCCAACTGGAGAAAGAAGGCTCTGCCATCTTATTCTCCAGCATGCACCGGACCTCAGCATCCAGACAACGCAGTTTCTCTGAAGAAACTCTATAGAACCGCTGACGAATGGGGTCAGCATCTCCAATGTCAATATCATGTTCCATTAAGTTTGTACATGTAGGTGTATCAGAAAACAAACCTGGAAATCTCTGAATCAGACCAAACATCTCTGTCCGCCCATCAACAAGTAGATGAGCGAGAAGGCTGTCTAAAATATCCAGTGTCTCTGAATTTTACAATCTACCCTGCAGTATGCAATCGTCAGGACCAGGAACATCCTCCTCATGCACAGATCTAGCATGACAAGAACCCAGCGAATTAATGGTATCGGCCAAAAGAACAGGTTTGACCGTCCTCTGTAGACTCCCACTGTTCAGTCTCAGAGGAACGTGCATAATAGGGTTAACAAATTTACATGGCACAGTAGGTGCGCTTTTCTTTGTTCTGGAGTGGCAACTAGATAATTTTGCTCTGTGCACTGGCTCACAACGGCATATGGACCATGAAACTTGGCTTGAAAATGAGAACCAACAGTTGGCAGCAGAGCAAGAACCTGGTTACCTGGACTAAAGTGATGAGGCTCAGTTCGCCAATCAAATATGCCCTTCATTCTCTCCTGTGAAGATGATAACTTCTCTTTAGCCATTTCACCAGCGGAGTACAGGCAACATAAGATAACTGGGACTCAGGGGGCTCGGAAGACTTCCAGTCATCCTGGAGAGCAGATAGAAGTCCACACACCCCATGTCCAAACAAGGTCATTTGGACTGAAACCCGTACTCTCCTGTGAAACCTCCCTAGCGGCAAACAGTAACCAAGGCAACACCTCCTCCCAATCCATCTCATTACAATAATCTCTCAAAGTCTTAAGTGTTTGATGGAAACGTTCCCGTGCTCCTTGACTTTGCGCGTGATAGGCGCTAGACAAATTGTGTTTAATATGGAGCTGTTGGAGAACCTGACCAAACAGATTTGTGAAATTATATCCCTGATCACTCTGAATGACCTTAGGGATTCCAAACAGTGAGAAACTGAGTCAAAGCGTTTAGCACAGACTTAGTCGTGATAGACATGAGAGGATAGACAGCAGGAAACCTAGTGGTCTGACACATCACAGTGAACAGGTAACTACTACCCTTTTTAGAACGAGGCAGAGGACCAACAGTCAATCAGATACTCAAAAGGTTGGCTGAGTACAGGAATAGGAAACAGTGGTACCGGCTTAATAGCTTGATTAGGTTTACCAGTTAATTGACAGGTGTGACAAGTTGATGAACTCAGAAACATCCCTCTAACCTAGGCCAAAATAAATGTCTTATTATGCGGTTGTAGGTTTTCCTCACACCCATGTGTCCAGCAACATCGTTGTGGGAAGTTGGCAACACCAACTCACGAAGCTTAACTGGTACAACCTGACCAAAAAACAACTACCATGAGACACCCACATTCTTATCAGGACATCCTCTTGGAGGAAATAGCCATGGGCGACATCTCCCAACTGTTCCACAGGCACAATTTGGTCATGCAACTCTTCTAATGTGGGGTCAGCCCATTGCGCATTGATTAGATCTGAGCGGGATACAGATAACGGGATAACAGGGAAAGCAGTGACAGACTTCTTTGTGGTATTCTCTTTAACCGGTGCAGTGACCAGGTCGCCACGGCTCAGAACTGACAGTGTGTTCAAACCTATTCCCCTAATTAGAACACTATTCCCCAAATCATTCTCAGCAGAGAAGGGTAACAGACTCCAACACAAACGATTCAGAGGTACCTGTGTCGCTAAGGATCTTCACTGGCACTAGGTCCTTACTTACATTCATTTTTCCAATGACCTGAACCTTTACAGTAGTGACACTCTTGACCAAAGTCAGCCTTACCACGGGAGTCAGGCTCAACCCTAGTTGAATGAAACTCTGCCCATGAACCAAAGTATCTCGGTGAGTGAGCCCCAAATCTCTCCGAACGCCCCACTCACTCCGAATACGGGGCTCTTCAAAGACACTTTTGTGAGTCAAAATATACTCATCCGCCAAAACCGCAGCTTCAGTGACAGTCTTTACTTTTCGTTCGTTAATGTACGTGGCTATACGATCAGGGATTGTGTCCTTAAATTGCTCTAATCAGATCACACAGCCCTTGGAAAGTCATAACTGCAGAGGCGGAACACCAGCGATTAAACTGAAGATAATTATCTGGCAAACTCAACATGTGTTTATCATCCCATCCCAGCCTCAGGAACCAGTTCTAAATCGTTGGCGGTAAGCCTCAGGAACCAGTTCTAAATCGTTGCCGGTAAGCCTCAGGAACCAGTTCTAAATCGTTGGCGGTAAGCCTCAGGAACCAGTTCTAAATCGTTGGCGGTAAGCCTCAGGAACCAGTTCTAAATCGTTGGCGGTAAGCCTCAGGAACCAGTTCTAAATCGTTGGCGGTAAGCCTCAGGAACCAGTTCTAAATCGTTGGCGGTAAGCCTCAGGAACCAGTTCTAAATCGTTGGCGGTAAGCCTCAGGAACCAGTTCTAAATCGTTGGCGGTAAGCCTCAGGAACCAGTTCTAAATCGTTGGCGGTAAGCCTCAGGAACCAGTTCTAAATCGTTGGCGGTAAGCCTCAGGAACAAATTCGTAAATCTGGAACACAGCCGTTTTAACCTTATCATACCTGACACTGTCGGCTACACTAAGAGCTGAATATGCTTCCTGCGCTTTACCAGTCAACACACACTGCAACATTAAAGTGTGTTCAGAATCAGGCCAAGTCCTAGCGTCAGCAACACGTTCAAATAACAAAAATAATGTCTCAGGGTCCTTTTCATTGAATTTAGGCAACAACTGTAAGTTCCCAACAATATCAAATGTGTCCGGGGCACGACCCCTAGGTACATCTGGGTCACCTTCCCAGAGCAAACTCTCCCCTGAGAGCTTTCCTTCCCTAACTAGCTCTAGCCGCTCTTGTTGCAGCTCGATTTTAACATGCTCCAAATCCTGTTTAAATTCCAATTCCTTTTTATAGCCGATCATGCTCTAGCTATAACATAAGCAGTTCTTTCTGCTGTTCAAAAAGACTACTAGGACTAACCGATGGAGCGACCATTGTAACGTTACAGGGAGACAGAGAGTCCTCAGCAGAGGCTGCCCCAGTGGTAACTTCAAGAATACCTCTCCATCAGATTGGCCTTCAATATCAACCTAATAGAATTTTAGACATTTATCACTAATTTCAACCTTGTAGTGTTCAGCAACCTTCAACAGCTGTTCTTTAGTACATAATTCTAACAGTTCATCTGATGGAAAGCGAACGAACTCATCTAGGTAAGATGCCATAGTCACAAGAAAACAATATATAATCTCTTCCCCTCTGCTGAGCACACCAGACCACAACCAGAGAAATGACAATCACACTGGGCACCACAGAAGAGAGATTAGATATATATGGAGCTTCCCCAAAACCTACAGTAACTCAACCCTAGTCTTTGTGTGGATAATTACTCACTGTAGCCCGCTGGCAAGGAAATAAACCTCCAGCACGCTGGCACATTCCCCCAAGCCACCGATGTGCCCCCGAGACAACTGCTCAGTCCACAGACACCACACGCGCGTACGCTATCGTGCATAAATGTATTTTGTCCCCCTACACCAAACACGATCACGACACAGGTTAAAATATCAAAACAAACTCTGAACCAATGACATTAATTTGGGGACAGGTCGAAAAGCATTAAACATGTATGGCTAGTTAGCTTGCTAACTAATTTGTCCTATTTAGCTAGCTTGCTGTTGCTAGCTAATTTGTCCTGGAATATAAACATTGAGTTGTTATTTTACCTGAAATGCACAAGGTCTTCTACTCCGAAAATTAATCCACACAAAACGGCCAACCGGGTGGTTTCTAGTCATCTCTCCTCCTTCCAGGCTTTTTCATCTTTGAATTTATATGGTGATTGGCATCTAAACTTTCATAGTATTACCATGACGACCGGCAAAACAGTTTGTCTTCCTATCACCCACGTGGGTATAACCAATGAAGAGATGGGAGAGGCAGATGGGAGAGGCAGGACTTGAAGCGCGATCTGCGTCAGAAATAGAAAGAATTCTATTTTAGCCCTTGGCAACGCAAACGCTCGTTGGCGCGCAAATAATTGAATAACAGATTTCTAAATGTATTTTGCAACGCACGAGACGTGTCCGGTCTGGTCAGCATGTAACAGAGGGAAAAAGGCTATAGCTCCGCGTAGCTAGTGTCACTACCCTACCCAAATCTCCCACTAAGGTACACAACCGATTGTACTCATCTCCTCGGACCCATGTCCCAACAGCGAGTAGAGCAAGAGTCTCCAGCCTGGGCAGGGGCCTAGAAACTAACCAATGTACTCTCTCCAATGCAGCACACAGCCAACTATCCACCGCAGTGGCAAGTTTACCAAACAAACAAAGGCAACCAGTACTGGGCACCAAACATTACAACTCAAACAAGCTGTAACAAAAGTTGCAAACAAAGCACCTACAGAGTTTAAAATTAACTCCACGTCCTCCCAAACATAACACACATGCTAGTAAGCCAAATTACACTAGTATTAGTCCTTCATAATGCAACAAAGTGCTATACACCACAATGTTTAGGAAGCAACCTTATGTTCCCAGATGAGCCTCCACTTGTCACGAACCGGCTCGAAGCCCGTAACAAAAAGGAAACGACGTGGAGATAAGGATTAACACAATATATTTATTAACCAAAGTAAACTAAATACAATTAGCAATGGTGTGTGTAATCAGTAGTGTAAGTGAGTGGTTGCGTGGATAAATGCGATAATGAGGGGTGTTGAAAGGTGCCAACGCAAACAAACAAAATCTATCAGTGTCTGCATGGAGAGTGTCTTCCCAATGAATGGGGAAGAGGTGCATTTATCCTGGGACACACCCGAGCCCAGGTGTCCCATTTCGCTGACGACCCTCCCGGCTCCGCCCACCGACATCATATTAAGGAAAACAAGAGCAAAGAAAAAGAATTCGGCAGACAGAGTGGGAGGGTCGTCACAATATTGACGCCACATACACACACTTATGCACTCTCCACATACACTGATGCTACTCTGTTTATTATCTATCCTGATTACCTAGCCACTTTTACCTCTACCTACATTTACCTATTACCTCAACTACCTCGTACCCCTGCACATTGACTCCACACAGGTAGTCCTTCTATAAAGCCTCATTATTGTAATCTATTGTGTTACTATTTTTATTTGCTAATGTTCTTACTTTTTAACTCATTGTTGGTTAAGGGCTTGTAAGTAAGCATTTCACGGGAAAGTCTGCACCTGTTGTATTCGCTGCATGTGACAAATACTATTTGATTTTATTTGACACACAAATGCGTAATAATTTTGCTTGTAGTTTGCACTTTTGGGACTATTTCATTGGTTCCATTGTACTGGGAAAACAAAATGAAGCACAGCTCAAGTATTTGAAGGTATTCGCCATACCCGGTAGCTGTGTTCTGTGCTGCTGTAACAGTGTTGTGGTGTCCAGTTGTGTGAGGCTGCTTGTAACAATGTTGTTGTGGTGTCCCCAGAGGGAGCTGATTGACATGGAGCCCTGGGAGCATCCTCGGGAGGAATTTAAACTGCAAAGGAAGCTGGGGGAGGGCCACTTTGGAGAAGTGTGGGAGGCCCTGTGGATCAACCAGAAAAAAAAGGTGGCCATCAAGATGCTCAAACAAGGTAAGCATGCTAGCTCTCGCTGCTATCATATTAATACATGATTCAGCACACGACAAGCAGAATTTTGGCAAATATTTGATGAGTGACTATTGATTAGGGAATTATTTTCAAAGACATAATGCAGATGGGCAAGTACAGCAATGGCAAAACGTTATAAAAAGCAGGAACACATGCATGCACAAAACACACAATTACATACTCTCTAACTTTGAGTCGGTCCATCTGGGTCAGGGCTCTCATATTGTTCATAAAGAGATTATAATACTACATAGGGTCAGTCCTAAGCTCCTTATCACCTGGACAGCACTGACCTCAGCCTCTCTCTCTCTCTCCCCCCCCCCCCCCCCCCCCCCCTGCAGAGGACACTAAGCAGGATGAGTTTGTGAAGGAGGTGCAGGCACTTAAGAACCTCCACCACCCCAAGCTGATCCAGCTGCTGGCCCTGTGTTCCAGGGGAGAGCCCGTGTACATCGTCACTGAGCTCATGACCAAGGGCAATCTCAAGTCCTACCTGGGCAGTGAGTCAGTCACACCCTCCCCTCTGTTCCCCAGTCTTTACATTGCATTCAGTGTGTGTGTTCATAGATGATTATGCTTCACCAATAACATAAGTATTCAAAAACCTCAAGTGGTCATTGGGTGCTTGCCTGAAAAATTATGTAATAGCAGGAATCATATATGGCTTGCATATTAAATAACTCCAACTCAGTTCACCTGACAAAGATCTGTTTGAGATTTAAATGTTTTTAACTAATAAACATATATGTTAAAGCAATTGAGTAACTATGCAGACCTTATCATGCTTGACAGATCCTAACCTGTGCGCTCACTATGCTGTTCTCAGCGACGGAGGGTCATGTGCTGTCCTCTGCCCACCTCATCTACATGGGCAGCCAGGTGGGTGAGGGCATGGCCTACCTAGAGGACCGACACATTGTGCATAGGGACCTGGCGGCCAGGAACATCCTGGTGGGAGATGACCTGGTCTGTAAGGTGGCTGACTTTGGACTGGCACGGATCATTAAGGTAAGGATAGAATGGATGTGACATGAATGTGAAATGTATGGAGAAATTAAGAGGGAGAACCTATAGGTTAACTAAAGCTTTAGAAAAATATGCTGTATGTTGGGCTTACTTATCCTGGTCAAGGCGAAATTGTTCACTCTCAGATAAAGCAAGGATTCTTGCTTAAAAAGCAAAAAAATAATTGGGACATTTCCATAGGAATAAGAAAATATTCTTAGTAAACACAAATGGTTGGATATGTCCCCTCTCTCGCTCTGTGTGTGTGTGTGTGTAGGACAGTGTGTACACAGCCAGCAGAAGCACTAAGATCCCAGTGAGATGGACTGCCCCTGAGGCTGCTCTCTACCAGCGTTTCTCTGTCAAGTCTGACGTCTGGTCCTTCGGTGTGCTGCTCTATGAGATGATGTCACGAGGAAAGATGCCATACGATGGTGTGTGTGTCAAAAGTTTTCAAGACAATATTCTTATTTTTACCATTATACAACACGTATCTTGAGAAAAAGTCAACCCTCATTACAGTTAATCTATTAACTCTATCTGTAAAAATGCTTTTGAATATTTCCCTCTGACTGATAATATTTATCCCTCTGAATAATATTTATTCTTCTCCCTCTTTCTCTCTCTCAATCTCTCTCTCTTTTGCTCTCGATCTCACACAAACACATACACAGGAAAGAGCAATAAGGAGGTGCTGGAGCTCCTGTCGACAGGCTACAGGTTGTCCTGTCCAAGTAGGTGTCCCCCCAACATCTATCGCGTTATGGTGGATTGCTGGAACCCAGAGGCCTCCAAGCGGCCCTCCTTCCATGCCCTGCACAGCCATCTAGACACCATGTACTCCCGCATCTACTTCAAGACCATTGAGGTCTAGATCTGGAAGAGGAATAGGAGGCCAAGGGGTGACTGCACTGACATAGACACTCAGACCAATGCAAAGCAGAGGGACTGGACTGCAAGACATTATCTAACATGGTGATCCTTTTTTTAACACCTTTTAGTCTGTTTTTAGCCAGTTGTCTTGGTTTTGTAATTGATGTTTTTATTTGAGGTTATGTGCAATAAATAGTCCTTCCTAGGGAAAGGGAGGAAGGAGATAAGGAAAGGAGGGCAAGAAAAGTGGAGCCACTGTTACTGCCCACCAAGGCCCTATGCTACAGTTTGCCCCACTGGGCACAGGCTAAATGGCCAGTCATACAGAAAGTGCCTATATGTTTACACACTACAAAGACTTATCTCATAGAGACAGCTCATACAGTCCACAGTGATGGAGGACATGGCCATTGAGACTGGAGAGTGAGCCATAAAGGACATCTTTTGGAATTTCTACCAATGGAAGAGTTTCTTTTGAACTGATGCAATTTTGAACAGTCAATGCATGATATTGAGGAGATATACTAATACAGTTTGGGATATATGAGCCATATCATAAACTTCCTTTATTCTACTTTGATTAAGTCTCTTCCATATCTTGACTATGCCATTGGGTATTTAACAACCAAAATGATGATAATAAAATATTTTCTAGATAACAGTCCTGTTACATTGTGTGTGTGTATGTTAGGAAGAACATACAATTGTGTACAAAAAACGTAACCACCCAATTTCTTTAAATCCTCCCTAAAATAATGGGAAAGCCACATCAACCTCTGGTGCTTCAATCTTAGCTCATTTATAGCTGGCCGTACCGCGGCGCTGTCCACTGGCTAGGTGCTGAAATCGCAGCCAACTTTCATGACCGCCAAACGCAGTGCAGTCCATTGTGCCGAATTCAATTTTGTCCGTAGTTAGTCTTTCAGCGATATTTGGTGAATCTGGGAAAAAGGGGAACATATTTTCAATTAAATTAATATTACCACAATTGGATTTGTGTGTTTGAATCAAATAGAAGTAGTGATATGACACGAAAAACGTAGGCCTAGTCTACAGCAGTATGCATTGGCAGCTGGAGTAAAATGCATTTTGACTTCTGTTATTGTTTCTTGTTATTATTATGGCCAGTAGGCCTACAGCATTAGCTCAGCAAATGTCCCCAGATGGGTATACAATGCATTCGGAAAGTATTCAAACCCTTTTACTTTTCCCACATTTTGTTACAGCCTTTTTCTAAAATGGATTAAATATTTTTGTTCCCCTCATCAATCCATTTAAGAATGATGGAGGCCACTGTGTTATTGGGGACCTTCAATGCTGCATAAATGTTTTGGTACCCTTCCCCAGATCTGTGCCTCGACAAGATCCTGTCTCGGCGCTCTACCGACAAATCCTTCGACCTCATGGCTTGGTTTTTCCTCTGACATGCACTGTCAACTGTGGGACCTTATATAGACACCTGTGTGCCTTTCCAAATCATGTTCAATCAATTAAATGTACCACAGGTGGACTCCAATCAAGTTGTAGAAACATCTCAAGGATGATCAATGGAAACAGGATGCACCTGAGCTAAATGTCGAGTCTCATAGCAAAGGGTTTGAATACTTATGTAAATAAGGTACTTCTGTTTTTTTTATATACATTTGGTTAAAATGTCAACCTGTTTCGCTTTGTCATTATGGGGCATTGTGGGTAGATTGATGAGGAACATTTTTTTATTTAAACAATTTTAGAATAAGGCTATAACGTAACAAAATGTGGAAAAGGGGAAGAGGTCTGAATACTTTCCGAACGCACTGTACATACATACATATACATACATACATTACATAGCAGGATAAATGAGTTGACCAGATAACTTTGATAAACAATCAGAAATAACTACTGATTTTCTGGTTCGTTAGGAAATCTAAAGTTAGATAAGCTTGAATGGGCATGCTCTAAACATATCTTTCTAAAAAATAAACACATTTATTTCAGAATATTAAGGCAAGTAAGCTGACGGGCGGGTGGGGCGTAGCATTGTAGGGTGTTTTCATTTGGCTGTAACAGAATACCAGTAATAGGGACAGAGCCTTGATTTCAGGCGTATTCGGCAGCTCACTGGGACGACTATCAAAAGGATGGGCGGCGCAGGAGAAATGAATGAAGGCGAATGACTTTGCAAAAACTAGTTAACATATTAGCAGCAATACAGAGAAGGTGCGCGTTCAGAAGGTGCGCAGGCTACATAGCCTGGGGATAAATAGCGTCCTTAATTGTTTTGCGTGGAGATGCATTCGCCGTCAACAAGAGCATCATGAAGAAGGTGACATACGGCGTTAATCTTTATGTCGAGTTTACATTCCTACACTGTCCAAGATGACACAATGACATGGCGTTCACAGCAATGGTTGCGAGATTTGTAGTCGCATAAGCTCATTTCAAAGAATCACATCATCGCCGACCGCATTGTGGAGGGCTGGCCTATTTTTACGGCAGGGCGCGGGTGAAAAATACAGTAGGCCTAGTAGTAGCAGGCTAATTGAAGCTGACCAGTTAAGCCCCTCGGAATACCGTGGCGATTTTGTATTTAATGTATTGCCCATTTAACGCAAACGAAATGATGAATTCGATTGCTCTTGCTGAGGGTTCGCAATCTCCGGGTGCCGCTGGGGTCCCCGTTGGAACGCCAGCGTCTGGTACTAGTGCTAGGGTGTCTAGTGCTCTACGGAACGATTTGGGTTCCAATATTCATGCCTTGAAAACACTTAACCTGCGATTTCGATGTTTCCTAGCTAAAGTTCATGAATTGGAGCGTAGAAACACGTTGTTAGAAAATCAACTACAGCAAGCATTAGAGCAATCCCGCTACAGAGCCTACTTTAGCCGTGAACAAACAACCCAAACGGGCTCTTTGGACCTGTCTCTGGCTGGGTACCAGCCACGGGTAAGCCCACCAGGTACGATATGGAACTTTACCCACACGAGGTTTGGGGACCGACTCGAGACTAGGCTCCACAGCCCCGGGGTGTCATGGATGCAGGCGGATGGTGTTGATGTTGGAGTTCAAGTCGATACCGTCACCCCTGAACTGCGAGCCCTGTACAATGTGTTGGCTAAAATCAAGAGAGATAGAGACGAATACAGAAAAAAGTAAGTGATGTCACTTTCAATTAACACTTGACATTTTTAAGTTGTCAAGCAAACTTATGCAAAGATACAATCAATCAAGTCATTCAGAACAAGGCATCTCACAATCTTATCCAAGTGTTTGACAAATGTTGTTTTTACTTATTTGACAGATTGTTGAGGAACTCGTTGACCTTGTTGAACTTGGTGAGAAGTTGTTGATAGGTTGTTGACAAGTTCTTGTTTGCATTATATTAACATACAAATTCTAGAAACATTGTGTTCAGAAGTTGCAGCCCCTTGATCTAATGCTTAAGGTGTTAGGTTGATGGTCGCAGGGACCCAGGTTCAAGTTCTGGTTGGACTACCCTTTGAATTCGCACACTGGTGTCAGAAGTGAGATGGCACTGTCAGGAATCCAATGTAAGTGTGTCTCATTGTTATGGGTGCAAGGGATTTGTGAAGTGCAGGATGTTCTTTGCTTTCTGAAATAAGGCCTGTTGTTACCTTACAACACCTAGTGATCTTGTCAAGAGGTTGAAGACCCTTCCAGCCCACTCCAGCTGTAACTTTTGTAACTTGAGTGTTTCTACACTCAGTTTTGAACAGTAATGACTAATGCCTCTAAGGGTTGAATCTGTCATTTCTTACCCACGCCATTACATCACAATGTACTAGAACAGTGTTTCCCAAACTTTTTATAGTCCCGTACCCCTTCAAACATTTAACCTCCAGCTGTACCCCCTCTAGCACCGGGGTCAGCGCACTCTCAAATGTAGTTTTTTTGCCATCATTGTAAGCCTGCCACACACACACACATTATACGATACATTAATTAAACATAAGAATGAGTGTGAGTTTGTCACAACCTGGCTCGTGGGAAGTGACAAAGAGCTCTTATAGGACCAGAGCACCGAGAATCCACTCTCACATAGGCACGTGGTTGCAAAGGGCATCAGTGTCTTAACAGCACAATTTGCCAAGCAGGATACTCTGAGCACAGCCCAATACAGAAATCTGGCAGTAGCTTCTGATTAAATTCACTTTTCACAGAACCGCTTGTTGCAATTTCGATGAGGCTCTTTTGTTCAGATATCGGTAAGTGGACGAGGCAGTGCATGAAAGGGATAACAAATCCAGTTGTTTGTGTCATCCGTTTTGACAAAGTACCTGTGTAATTGCGCACCCAGCTCACTTAGGTGCTTCGCTATATAACATTTGACATTGTCTGTAAGCTTGAGTTCATTTGCACACAAAAAATCATACAATGATGGAAAGACCTGTGTGTAGTCCTTGTTAATGCAGACATAGAAGAGCTCCAACTTCTTAATCATAGCTTCAATTTTGTCCTGCATATTGAATATAGTTGCGGAGAGTCCCTGTAATCCTAGATTAAGATCATTCAGACGAGAAAAAAACATCACCCTGATAGGCCAGTCATGTGAGAAACTCGTCATCATGCAAGCGGTCAGACACGTTCAAATTATAGTCAGTGAAATAACTTTAAGCTCGTCTCTCAATTAAAAAAAAAAACTGTCAATACTTTGCCCCTTGATAACCAGCGCGCTTCCTTCCGTATGTTGTAAAAGCGTTACATGGTCGCTGCCCATATCATTGCAAAGTACAGAAAATACACGAGAGTTCAGGGGCCTTCCTTTAACAAAGTTAACCATTTTCACTGTAGTGTCCAAAACGTCTTTCAAGCTGTCAGGCATTCCCTTGGCAGCAAGAGCCTCTCGGTGGATGCTGCAGTGTACCCAAGTAGCATCGGGAGAAACTGCTTGCACGCGCGCTACCACTCCACTATGTCTCCCTCTCATGGCTTTTGCGCCATCAGTACAGATACTAACGCATCTTGACCACCAAAGTCCATTTGATGTCACAAAGCTGTCCAGCACTTTAAAAAATATCCTCTCCTGTTGTCCTGGTTTCCAGTGGTTTGCAGAAGAGAATGTCTTCCTTAATTGACAACCATAAATGTAACGGACATATACCAGGAGCTGTGCCAGGCCCGCCATGTCTGTTGACTCATCCAGCTGTAATGCATAGAATTCACTGGCTTGTATGTGAAGCAGTAATTCTTTCAAAACATCTCCTGCCATGTCACCGATGCGGCTTGAAACAGTGTTGTTTGAGGAAGTCATTGTCTGTATAGTTTTGTTTTTGCCTTTTCCCCCAGCATTGTCCCAGTCATATCCGTGGCAGCAGGAAGAATTAAATCCTCCACAATAGTATGGGGCTTGCCTGTCCTAGCCACTTGGTAGATCACCATATAAGACGCTTCTAGCCCCTTGTTTCATCCAGTTGTGATAGTACTTTTGCACTGTGGCTGAGGAAAGGCACGACTCCCAATACAAGTGAACCCCAAATCAATGTAGTTCTCATCATATTTGCGCCTCTTCGATGGTCCAACGTCCCTGTCTGTTGTTCGGTGCTTTCCCGGGTAAGGGGTAAGTAGCTCTTCTGCTGCATCAGATTCACAACTGTCAGTGTCCATGCTAGCTGGGCTAACAACAAATGTAGAATTACTGATGCTAGCATTGGATGTGCTTGTGGAAGCAGAACATCTTGTGTCGTCGACAGGTGCAGGTGTAGTACTGCTGGTAGTAGCAGTACTACCAGTAGAGCTGGTATGTGTCTCTATGGAAGCAGAACATCTTGTGTCGTCGACAGGTGCAGGTGTAGTACTGCTGGTAGTAGCAGTACTACCAGTAGAGCTGGTATGTGTCTCTATGGATGCGGGCCTTACTTTTTTTTTACCAATTATCAATTTTAGAGAAAACGGAATGAGCAGCATGTTTGGCTACATACGGACTTGGTGGAATTCCTGCGAGAGAGTAACGGTTAATGTGATTGGATGTTAATTATTTGACTAGGCTACCTGTATTTTACATTGTTATTTTGCTGAACACTAGATGGTTTCATTTTATTTTCAAATCGAATCAAATGCCGAATACAACAGGTGTAGGTAGACCTTACAGTGAAATGCTTACTTACAGGCTCTAACCAATAGTGCAAAAAAAGGTATTAGGTGAACAATAGGTAGGTAAAGAAATAAAACAACAGTAAATAGACAGGCTATATACAGTAGCGAGGCTATAAAAGTAGCGAGGCTACATGCAGATACCGGTTAGTCAGGCTGATTGAGGTAGTATGTACATGTAGATATGGTTACTATGCATATATGTGACTATGCATATATGATGAAAAGAGAGTAGCAGTAGCGAAAAACAATGCAGATATTTATTTTATTTGACCTTTATTTAACTAGGCAAGTCAGTTAAGAACATATTCTTATTTTCAATGACGGCCTAGGAACAGTGGGTTAACTGCCTGTTCAGGGCAGAACGACAGATTTGTACCTTGTGAGCTTGGGGATTTGAAATTGCAACCTTTCGGTTACTAGACCAACGCTTTAACCACTAGGCTACCCTGCCGCCCGGTTAGCCAATGTACGGGAGCACTGGTTGGTCGGCCCAATTGAGGTAGTATGTACATGAATGTATAGTTAAATTGACTATGCATATATGATAAACAGTGAGTAGCAGCAGCGTAAAAAGAGGGGTTGGGGGGAGGCACACAATGCAAATAGTCCGGGTAGCCATTTGATGACCTGTTCAGGAGTCTTATGGCTTGGGGGTAAAAACTGTTGAGAAAGCCTTTTTGTCCGAGACTTGGCACTCCGGTACCGCTTGCCATGCGGTAGTAGAGAGAACAGTCTATGACTGGGGTGGCTGGGGTCTTTGACAATTTTTAGGGCCTTCCTCTGACATCGCCTGGTGTAGAGGTCCTGGATGGCAGGCAGCTTAGCCCCAGTGATGTACCGGGCCGTACACACTACCCTCTGTAGTGCCTCGTGGTCAGAGGCCGAGCAATTGCCGTAGGTTGGGCGCCGTAAAACTGCTGCCATTTCTTTTGGTGCCATTTTGACAGTGAAACGAGGCTACTCAGGCGAGGAAAAAAAACTCACCCAAATGTATAGCCCTGTTTGAAAATATGAAGAAAAAAAAATATATATATATATATATATATATATATATTACTGCTTAAAAAAAATAAAGGGAACACTTAAACAACACAATGTAACTCCAAGTCAATCACACTTCTGTGAACTCAAACTGTCCACTTAGGAAGCAACACTGATTGACAATAAATTTCACATGCTGTTGTGCAAATGGAATAGACAACAGGTGGAAATTATAGGCAATTAGCAAGACACCCCCAATAAAGGAGTGGTTCTGCAGGTGGTGACCACAGACCACTTCTCAGTTCCTATGCTTCCTGGCTGATGTTTTGGTCACTTTTGAATGCTGGCGGTGCTTTCACTCTAGTGGTAGCATGAGACGGAGTCTACAACCCACACAAGTGGCTCAGGTAGTACAGCTCATCCAGGATGGCACATCAATGCGAGCTGTGGCAAGAAGGTTTTCTGTGTCTGTCAGCGTAGTGTCCAGAGCATGGAGGCGCTACCAGGAGACAGGCCAGTACATCAGGAGACATGGAGGAGGCCGTAGGAGGGCAACAACCCAGCAGCAGGACCGCTACCGCCGCCTTTGTGCAAGGAGAAGCAGGAGGAGCACTGCCAGAGCCCTGCAAAATGACCTCCAGCAGGCCACAAATGTGCATGTGTCTGCTCAAACGGTCAGAAACAGCCATTAGATACCGAGATGAGATCCTCAGACCCCTTGTGAGACCATATGCTGGTGCGGTTGGCCCTGGGTTCCTCCTAATGCAAGACAATGCTAGACCTCATGTGGCTGGAGTGTGGCAGCAGTTCCTGCAAGAGGAAGGCATTGATGCTATGGACTGGCCTGCCTGTTCCCCAGACCTGAATCCAATTCAATCAATCAATCAAATTTATTTTATATAGCCCTTCGTACATCAGCTGATATCTCAAAGTGCTGTACAGAAACCCAGCCTAAAACCCCAAACAGCAAGCAATGCAGGTGAAGAAGCACGGTGGCTAGGAAAAACTCCCTAGAAAGGCCAAAACCTAGGAAGAAACCTAGAGAGGAACCAGGCTATGTGGGGTGGCCAGTCCTCTTCTGGCTGTGCCGGGTGGAGATTATAACAAAACATGGTCAAGATGTTCAAATGTTCATAAATGACCAGCATGGTCGAATAATAATAAGGCAGAATAGTTGAAACTGGAGCAGCAGCACAGTCAGGTGGACTGGGGACAGCAAGGAGTCATCATGTCAGGTATTCCTGGGGCATGGTCCTAGGGCTCAGGTCCTCCGAGAGAGAGAAAGAAAGAGAGAATTAGAGAGAGCATATGTGGGATGGCCAGTCCTCTTCTGGCTGTGCCGGGTGGAGATTATAACAGAACATGGCCAAGATGTTCAAATGTTCATAAATGATCAGCATGGTCGAATAATAATAAGGCAGAACAGTTGAAACTGGAGCAGCAGCACAGCCAGGTGGACTGGGGACAGCAAGGAGTCATCATGTCAGGTAGTCCTGGGGCATGGTCCTAGGGCTCAGGTCCTCCGAGAGAGAGAAAAGGAGAAGGAGAGAATTAGAGAACGCACACTTAGATTCGAATAGGACAGGAGAAGTACTCCAGATATAACAAACTGACCCTAGCCCCCCGACACATAAACTACTGCAGCATAAATACTGGAGGCTGAGACAGGAGGGGTCAGGAGACACTGTGGCCCACTCCGAGGACACCCCCGGACAGGGCCAAACAGGAAGGATATAACCCCACCCACTTTGCCAAAGCACAGCCCCCACACCACTAGAGGGATATCTTCAACCACCAACTTACCATCCTGAGACAAGGCTGAGTATAGCCCACAAAGACCTCCGCCACGGCACAACTTAAGGGGGGGGGGGGGGGCGCCAACCCAGACAGGATGACCACATCAGTGACTCAACCCACTCAGGTGACGCACCTCCTCCAGGGACGGCATGAGAGAGCCCCAGTAAAGCCAGTGACTCAGCCCCTGTAATAGGGTTAGAGGCAGAGAATCCCAGTGGAAAGAGGGGAACCGGCCAGGCAGAGACAGCAAGGGTGGTTCGTTGCTCCAGAGCCTTTCCGTTCACCCTCCCACTCCTGGGCCAGACTACACTCAATCATATGACCCACTGAAGAGATGAGTCTTCAGTAGAGACTTAAAGGTTGAGACCGAGTTTGCGTCTCTGACATGGGTAGGCAGACCGTTCCATAAAAATGGAGCTCTATAGGAGAAAGCCCTGCCTCCAGCTGTTTGCTTAAAAATTCTAGGGACAATTAGGAGGCCTGCGTCTTGTGACCGTAGCGTACGTGTAGGTATGTACGGCAGGACCAAATCAGAGAGATAGATAGGAGCAAGCCCATGTAATGCTTTGTAGGTTAGCAGTAAAACCTTGAAATCAGCCCTTGCTTTGACAGGAAGCCAGTGTAGAGAGGCTAGCACTGGAGTAATATGATCAAATTTTTTGGTTCTAGTCAGGATTCTAGCAGCCGTATTTAGCACTAACTGAAGTTTATTTAGTGCTTTATCCGGGTAGCCGGAAAGTAGAGCATTGCAGTAGTCTAACCTGGAAGTGACAAAAGCATGGATTAATTTTTCTGCATCATATTTGGACAGAAAGTTCCTGATTTTTGCAATGTTACATAGATGGAAAAAAGCTGTCCTTGAAATGGTCTTGATATGTTCTTCAAAAGAAAGATCAGGGTCCAGAGTAACGCCGAGGTCCTTCACAGTTTTATTTGAGACGACTGTACAACCATTAAGATTAATTGTCAGATTCAACAGAAGATCTCTTTGTTTCTTGGGACCTAGAACAAGCATCTCTGTTTTGTCCGAGTTTAAAAGAAGAAAGTTTGCAGCCATCCACTTCCTTATGTCTGAAACACATTCTTCTAGCAAGGGCAATTTTGGGGCTTCACCATGTTTAATTGAAATGTACAGCTGTGTGTCATCCGCATAGCAGTGAAAGTTAACATTATGTTTTCGAATAACATCCCCAAGAGGTAAAATATATAGTGAAAACAATAGTGGTCCTAAAACGGAACCTTGAGGAACACCGAAATTTACAGTTGATTTGTCAGAGGACAGACCATTCACAGAGACAAACTGATATCTTTCCGACAGATAAGATCTAAACCAGGCCAGAACTTGTCCGTGTAGACCAATTTGGGTTTCCAATCTCTCCAAAAGAATGTGGTGATCGATGGTATCAAAAGCAGCACTAAGGTCTAGGAGCACGAGGACAGATGCAGAGCCTCGGTCCGATGCCATTAAAATGTAATTTACCACCTTCACAAGTGCCGTCTCAGTGCTATGATGGGGTCTAAAACCAGACTGAAGCATTTCGTATACATTGTTTGTCTCTGTGAAAGGCATTGATGCTATGGACTGGCCTGCCTGTTCCCCAGACCTGAATCCAATTGAGCACACCTGGGACATCATGTCTCGCTCCATCCACCAACGCCACGTTGCACCACAGACTGTCCAGGAGTTGGCGGATGCTTTAGTCCAGGTCTGGGAGGAGATCCCTCAGGAGACCATCCGCCACCTCATCAGGAGCATGCCCAGGCATTGTAGGGAGGTCATACAGGCACGTGGGGGCCACACACACTACTGAGCCTCATTTTAACTTGTTTTAAGGACATTACATCAAAGTTGGATCAGCCTGTAGTGTGGTTTTCCACTTTCATTTTGAGTGTGACTCCAAATCCAGACCTCCATGGGTTGATAAATTTGATTTCCATTGATAATTTTTGTGTGATTTTGTTGTCAGCACATTCAACTACCTAAAGAAAAAAGTATTTAATAAGAATATTTCATTCATTCAGATCTAGGATGTGTTATTTTAGTGTTCCCTTTATTTTTTGAGCAGTATATATATTTTTTAATGTGAATCACATTTTTATTTGGCATACCCCTGACGGCGTTGCGCGTACCCCAGTTTGGGAATACTTGCGCTAGAAAACTGCCAGTGGCAATTTCATATGAATATGTTAGGTAATAAATATTAGGTAATACAGTGGTCTACCTCTACAGTGTTTATAGAGAAACAATGGTGTTCGCCTCATCAGTTTTCACAGTTAATCCTCAGGAAATCACACAGCAAAGATTCTCATCCTAGAGAAATTCTGTCCTCACTGTTACCACCTTCCCAAAATCAGACAATGTGATCATGCCATTTTTAGGCATGTAAAGTTGAGGAAGGTTTTTTTCAGCTGTGTCAGGCAGTTAATGATTTTGCTTCCAGGATATTATTCATATTTGTTGCAAAGTTTTACATTAATTACCATGGCAAAATAATTAATTAATTGAAAGAGCAGTGCCACATCTAATATTAACCCTCACGTTTTAAGAAATACTGAAGGAAGTGAATCACAATGATTCTTCACAAAATCACAATTCTAAACTGTCACAAAAGTATGTTCTTATTGATAAGTGGGAGGCTGGAATGGCCATGTACTCTTATCCTCACCCGGCACAGCCAGAAGAGGACTGGCCAACCCTCAGAGCCTGGTTCCTCTCTAGGTTTCTTCCTAGGTTCCTGCCTTTTCTAGTGAATGTTTTCCTAGCAACCGTGCTTCTACATCTGCATTGCTTTCTGTTTGGGGTTTTAGGCTGGGTTTCTGTATAAGCACTTTGTAACATCTGCTGATGTAAAAAGGGATTTATAAATACATTTGATTGAAATGTTGCAAGTCATACATAAGCTGACCTCTTCAGTAAGAAAGATGTTAGCAACTCCAGTTATGTTTAATGACAATTCTACTCACAGGGGTTTTAAGTGTGTGTGGTTTCTGAAAGTGCAGAATAATGAGAGAAATGATTAGTGAACTAAAATATAATATCAGGATATACCATTAAACGATATTACAATGAAGTAACAAAATAAACTGCTATAACAGTAAATAAGTCACATTGACAACAGCTAGGTTTCTATCCAATTGGCGACAAATTTTCATGTGAATATTCAAAATCCACATAAAGAAAATGTGCATTTTCTACCCAGCAGACTTGTTGCGGATAAAAAATGAGTGTGATGACCTAATTACTTTTTTTCGCATAAGTTTTCATGTACCAAATAAAAATCTAAAGTTCAATGTGTTTCCATCACATTTTCAACTCACAAAAATGGTTGCGTTAAACAGCAAACGTGCCTACTCTGGTCTTGGCACGTGTGCTCCAGCTAGCAGATACAGTGCGGGTAGGTTTTGCTGTTAGGCTAGTGTACAGATAAGGTTATTATGGATGAGCGAGAATATATATTTTTTGTCAAAACAGCAGTCAAGCATCGATCAGCATGTCACCAGAATAAGACCCTCGATATTTATTAGAAAGCATCACGATCACCGTGCACTTTAACCACCCTGTGAAGTTCATCGTAACTTATTTCTGTAGCCTAATAAACTGAATGATTTCCAGAGTCATAGTGGGAGGACCACGCACCATATCATCAAGTTTATTTAAATATGATAGTTATTATATCAATATTTGCGCATAAAGGAGTTTACACCACCATTTCTCGCATGATTAATTTTACTGACACAAAAAGATCATGTCGAACGAACAAATGACCTATCGGCATTTATAAAATTGTACCGAAACTACCTGTTTCCATCACAACGGTCGTGTTTTTTATTTTTATACTGTATGACTTTACTTGCAAAAAAACTGTGGATGGAAACATGGTTAGTGACAGATTTTAAATGCACCATTGATTTACATAGGAAACAGTAATTGAAAAGCTCCACAACGGGGCAGGGCAGATGGCTACACAGGCCGAAGGGCCAAGACTGCAACTTCAAAGGAGGCAGCGTTAGCAGTGGAAACTAGCAATTCTCCGATGTCGCTAGCATGCAGATTATAGCTAAACAACTAGTGGAGGAATGTACATAAGCACATGGAACATAGTAGGATACTACAAAAAAGGTTATGTAATTAGTACCTCGCGTGTCTGAGACTACAATAAAGAACACTCTCTACACATTCTCTGTACATGGACCAATTACTGGGCATGAAGCCGCCACATGCAAATCAATTAGCAATGGAAAATAACTACACTCGGTGTGCTAAAGTAGAAAACAACAACAACAATATACAACTAGAAAAATGGTGTGCTTGTGAACGATCAATCAATTGATTGATAGGATGGTCTGAACATGTAAAAGGTTTGGTGTCTCTAGCTTGAACGGTTGAAGAGTTACTATTGGTGGGTTGTTTTATGCTAATTTATGCACATTTATATAGTTATAGTTGATAAACGTTTTAAAGAATTTGAAGTTCGGATAGCCTGAACATGAAGTACAGGGAATTAACAGTTATAGGACATGGATAGGAACAGAATACAGAGAGCATCTGGACAGGGGAAAACAAAACAACAATAATGCTGACACTGATCTAAATGAGGAACAGAAAGATGGGAGGGGCAATAAACAAGGTAATGGAGTCCAGGTGAGTCCAATGAGTGCTGATGCGCGTAATGATGGTGACCGATGTGTGTGATGAAGGGCAGCCTGGCGCCCTCGAGTGCCAGAGAGGGGAAGCGGGAGCAGGCGTGACGATAATAATTTATGCAAATATTTATAGATATAGTTGATCAAAGTGTTTAAGAATTGGAAGTTAGGATAGCTTAAACGGTTTAAGAATGACTTGGTGAGTTGTCCTTTGTCAAGTTGGCTGGATGTCCTACCATACCTCGTTCAAAGGCACTTAAATATTTTGTCTTGCACATTCATACTCTGAATGGCACACATACACAATCCATGTCTCAATTGTCTCAAGTCTTAAAAATCCTTATTTAACCTGTCTCTTCCCCTTTATTTACACTGAATGAAGTGGATTTAACAAGTGACATCCGTAAGGGATCAAAGCTTTCACCTGTTGTAGGTTATTGTCCTGCTGAAAGGTGAATTTGTCTCCCAGTGTCTGTTGGAAAGCAGACTGAACCAAGTTTTCGTCTTGGATTTTGCCTGTGCTTGAGCTTTATTCAGTGTATTTTTGTCCTTAAAAAAAACTCCCTTGTCCTTCTGATGACAAGCATAGCCATAACATGATGCAGCCACCACCATGCTTGAAAATATGAAGAGTGGTGCTCAGTGATGTGTTGTTGGATTTGCCTCAAACATCACACTTTGTATTCATGACATGAAGTTAATTTCTTTGCCACATTTTTTGCAGTTTTACTTTAGTTCCTTATTGCAAACAGGATGCATGTTTTGGAATATTTATATTATGTACTGGCTTCCTTCTTTTCACTCTGTCATTTGGGTTAATATTGTGGAGTAACTACAATGTTGTTGCTCCATCCTCAGTTTTCTCCTATCACAGCCATTAAACTATGTAACTGTTTTAAAGTCACCATTGGTGAAATTCCTTCCTCTCCGGCAACTGAGTTAGGAAGGACACCTTTATCTTTGTAGTGACTGGGTGTATTAATACACCATCCAAAGTGTAATTCATAACTTCACCATGCGCAAAGGGATATTCAATGTCTGCTTTGTTATTTCTACCCGTCTGCCAATAGGTGCCCTTCTTTGCGAGGCCTTGGAAAACCTCCCTGGTCTTTGTGGTTGAATCTGTATTACAATTACAGATAATTGTGTGGGGTACAGAGATGAGAGAGTCATTAAAAAATAATCTTAAACACTATTATTGCACACAGTGTCCGTGCAACTTATTATGTGACTTGTTAAGCACATTTTTACTCCTGAACTTATTTTAGGCATGCCATAACAAAGGGATTGAATACATATTGACTGAAGACATTTCAGCTTTTCATTATTTTATTAATTTGTACAAATTTCTAAAAACATAATCCCACTTTGACATTATGGGGTATTGTGTGTAGGCCTGTGACACCAAATCTCAATCCATTTGAAATATAACACAACTTAATGTGTTAAAAGTCAAGGGGTGTGAATACTTTCTGAAGGAACTGTAAGTCTATGGCACTTTTAAATATTGGTGTAGTACAAAAAGTATAAATGCTCAACAACCCAAAAATGATCATGCAATCTAAGTTGGGGCAGTCCACACATTTGGAAGTTGGTTTTGTGTTAATAGCTTAGCTCGTTTAAGCACTAGAGTGTGCGGAAGAAATCTAATGATAATATGAGTATGTCAGAAATCTAGAGTTGCCTCCCGTGTGGCGCAGCGGTCTAAGGCACTGCAGTGCTTGAGGCATCACTACAGACCCTGGTTTGATCCTGGGATCAATAAGGTGACACACAATTGGTCCAGCGTCGTCCGGGTTAGGGGAAGGTTTGTCTAGCTGGTATTGTCCTTGTCTCATCGGGTAATAGAGTTGTGCATTAATTGCATGCACATCTAATTAAGCAAGTATGCATTATGATAATAAATGATAATAATTCCCGTACCAATAATGCACATGTTTATATTTCAAATAATATCTATTTATTAAAGTATTAGAGAGACACAGACACACTGAGGTGGATTAACCACGTTGAATTGAATATAATTTATTTGGGTAAAAACATTTAGACCTACAACAAGATGTACATTGTATTCCCAGAGGACAGCACTTAAAAGTATTAAATAAAACATTTGTTTGCAAGTTGGTCCTCGACGGTAAAAACTTAAGATATTATGAAAGAGGGGCATCTTATTTTCCTTCTGTGTGCTTCTGACAATTCAAACCTAATTTACCAATGAGAGTTCATGGTTGATTTCTCTCAAAGCACCCGTCAATAAGAGTAACCAGGATAAAGGTCCAATTCATAAACCTGGATTGTGGAAAACTAGCTATTATACATCATGGGTATTCATCAATCTAATTTCTGACATAACTGTATGGGCTATCAAACCATTGTCATATGACGTGCCAAACTGAACATGATTTCTAAATGGCATATATTTATTTATTTATTAACTAGGGCTTCATTCGCATTTGATTGCTTGAAGTTTTGGGGCCACATGTACTTCAGAGTTATGGTGTGTTCCACTCGTTAACTTTGTGAGGCTTTAACAAGGGCCCATTGTTTCAGCAACCAGAGAAGGCTGTGTTTTAAAAAGAAAGAACACTGAAAGAATGAGCTGACCTGGATTACAAAGTGTTGTTATGACTGCTACCAATATTAGGTTTGTATGGTCAGCAACTTATTATTTGAAAAAAAGGGCATTGGAGTGGAATTGGCAGCCTGTGACCAGTGAATTTCAGGTTCAAAGTTCAACTTTTTTTTTTTTTACACTTGATGTGGTACCCTTGAATTTAAAAAAAAATGAATGAAGCTTGTTGATATTCATCAGGATTCAAATGGCCTCAACACTTTCAAGCAACTGAATTGGAATGTTTCACTCTGTTTCACCCCATTTTACTCTGTTTAAAAATGTATCCCTAATGAACGAGACCCTGATCAAGGACCACATAGGGACCTTATAGGTTACTATAACACCCCATACAAACTATCTGATGACTGCTTCCTCGGAATGATCCCATATTTCTCCAAAAAGGTGTAGCCTATATTTTATTGGTTGAAATGATCAATTAGCGGATGGAAATATTACAGATTGTGGATTTAAGAGTGACCTTCACCATTCTAACCCACCAATGTCCCATCCCTATCCATGGATGGTGGTATTAGGGATGGGTGTGTTGTTGTTTTGCCACTGTCAGGGGAGTCTAGCCAGCACTGCATCCTGGCACAAGGACCTGCCTCCTAATGGGATTGTTGTCTGCCTGTGTAACCACCCCCCTCTGCTCCCTGCCCCAAGCCGTTCAGCAGAGAGAGAGATGGAGAGTGCACTTCTTAATTCAACCCCTATCCTATTTTGGTGTCTTTGTGAGTCACCAAGTACATTAAAAGGAGAAAAGAGATCTGTCCGAAATATTCTATCAGTAGAATGCTTTATATCACGTTCCATCTACTTTGATAATGAATGTTTCTGATTTGTCATATTAGCTTGTGCTGAAGCTTGTACCTTTTTTGAACTACAGTTTTGACCAAGCTAGCTTACATACTGAGGAAGAGGGAGTGGATGGGTGGCAGTAGAACAATACGGCTTTAAGTTATAAGGAGCTGCTTTTTCTAGACAATGACATCCCCTTTCATTGCTCCAGTTCGTCAAGCCTTCCTGTCTTTTTTTTATACCTTTGAAACTCAGTAGCCTGGAGCAGAACATTGTTTTAACTGACCAAATCTGCTGGCAAAAAAAGTACCCTCTAGCATGAAATCCCCAAAGGCAACTTTGAAGATCAAAAAGAGAACTATTAGCTTAATTTTGTGTTAATAGTAACACTTTCTTTGAAGATGGTATATGAAACTGTACCATTGAAGTCAAAAAGCCTCTGCTAAATTAACATGGTGGAACTGTATAGCTCAGTTGGTAGAGCATAGCGCTTGCAACGCCAGGATTGTGGGTTAAATACCCTCTTGGGCCACCCATATAAAAATGTATGAATGTGTGATATTAAGTCGCTTTGGAAAAAATTGTCTAAATGGCAAATGGCATGTATAAGTAAGCAATTCCAGGTTGACAAGTTAAAAACAGCCTTGGTGCTTTTGGTTTAGATCCTGTACATCCTCTAAATTTAGCCCCAAGGTTTTTCAATTTTGGTCAGAAGCCTCGGGAAGTGAAGAGTAAGACGATACAGGGGTGAATCTCAGTCACAGTCTGACTATATACGTATTAACAGAGTAAACAGCTATCTAACTATGGCTCTGCTCTCCAGAAGGACAAGTCATTATTAAACTGATAAAGGTCTGTTTATATAATCTGATATAGTATTATTTATTGGCCGTAGATTAAACCTAACTGATGTGTAAATGAGAAAGAGAGAGAGATAATCTGAAGTCCATTTTAGACTGTAACAACACACTGATGTAATTGAATCAATAGGTGATTCTTGGCTATTCTTGTGTCATTAGCATATGTGGCAGTGGCAACTCCTCTCCTGATGCTTCAAAGTATTGTTTGGCCATTGAGTCGATAGTGTTGTCAGTGAGATTGTGCTCTTTTCCTTGTCCACTTTGTAGCATTCCTCGAAAGAGAGCCACTGTTCTCTATTTGTCTGAGTATCCAAGGATGAATGTCTAGCAAGTGACGTTTATGAGGGCATTATGTTGTAACATTCAAATAAAATGTTTAAGAACATTGAATCAAACGTTGGCTTTGGGTAACTGAGCAGATACAGTTCAACTAACCACACCTTTTCACTTTTATTCTCCCAATCGCTGTAAGTAATCTTTGCCCACAGGGTGATAAATGGTTATAGCATATAGAACAGTCCAATGATATTTGCTTAGTGACCCTAAAGGCTTTTATCTCTCTCTAAGTCTAATTAATCTGCTGTCATCACTGTCCATACAGGGCTTAGACTGATATAAAAGCACTCACTACCGTTCAAAAGTTTGGGGTCACTTAGAAAGAAAAATATATTTTTTGTCCATTAAAATAACATCAAATTGATCAGAAATACAGTGTAGACATTGTTCATGTTGTAAAAGACTATTGAAGCTGGAAACGGCTACAAATTTTTTATGGAATGTCTACGTAGGCCCATTATCAGCAACCATCACTCCTGTGTTCCAATGGCACGTTGTGTTAGCTAATCCAAGTTTATTATTTTAAAAGTCTGATCATTAGAAAACCCTTTTTCAATTATGTTAGCAGTTGTGTTAATTAAAGAAGAAATAAAACTGTCTTTCTTTAGACTAGTTGAGTATCTGGAGCATCAGCATTTGTGGGTTCGATTACAGACTTAAAAATGGCCAGAAACAAAGCACTTTGTTCTGAAACTCATCAGTCAATTCTTATTCTGAAAAATGAAGTCTATGCCATGCAAGAAATAGCTAAGAAACTGAAGATCTTGTACAACGCTGTGTACTACTCCCTTCACAGAACAGCGCAAACTGGCTCTAAACAGAATAGAAAGAGGAGTGGGAGGCCCCGGTGCACAACTGAGCAAGTGGACAAGTACATTATTGTGTCTAGTTTGAGAAACAGATGCCTCACAAGTCCTCAACTGGCAGTTTCATTAAATAGTACCCGCAAAACACCAGTGTCAACGTCAACAGTGAAGAGGCGACTCCGGGATGCTGGCCTTCTAGGCAGAGTTCCTCTGTCCAGCGTCTGTGTTCTTTTGCCCATCTTTTATTTTTATTGGCCAGTCTGAGATATGGCTTTTTCTTTGCAACTCTGCCTGTGTGTTTTTAGTTTTACTATCTGTGTGAGGACTTCTGGTATTTTGCTGGTCCCCACAAGGAAAAAGGCTATTTTAGGGTAGAGGTATTGTTACAATTAGGGTTAAGGTTAGAATTGGGGTTAGGGGGAAAATTATTTTGAATGGGAATAAATTGTTTGGTTCCTACAAGGATAGTAAAAAAAAACATGTGTCTGTGTGTGCCTGTGTGTGATGTGTTCCAGATGGGAGGAGGAGCTGTCTAAGCGCCAGCAGATGGAGGCCATGGTGGAGACACTTCAGGAGGTGAGAGCTCATCTCTGCCATCTTAAATCATCATACCCACACCACACTCCCTCTTCTAGCTCACTGCATCCCAGTACTGTGTCTTTTCTCCTGAAGTATCTAGGCGTGGGCTGGACTAAAGGGAGTTTCCAACATATTTCTTATACCAGTCATTTCCTTTCAAATCCAAAGTTCAAAAGGCATTGTCCATAAAGGGACAATCCATGAAAGGAAGTGAAAAAGTGCACTCCGGGAAAAAATACAGATTCTTGGGATGCAGGCTCAGCCTCTGTGTTAGAGGTCTTCACAGGTCCACCTGAAGCCAAATACCCAGGTTCAAAATTCTAACTTTCCCTCAGGCCCGGGTTGGGTCCAGTTTGATTGTCATCGGGTCTTGGATCTATGTAACTATAGACCCGAGTGGACCCGACTACGGCTCTGCATAGAATATAGCATATTTATTTTACGCTAATAAGGGATTTATTTATTTATAGAAGGCCTAGCCAAAATATAAAGACCTTTTCGTTAACCCAGAAGAGCAACTTGGATAATATATTTGTTTTAAATGTCACTCAGGTCTAAATTTGGTCTGGTCTAGACGGGTCTATGTCTGATTGTTCTTGGGTCCATTCGTGTCCTGGTCCCTCTTTTTTTTATGATAGGGTCTGTTCAGGTCTGGGTCTGATTGTCCTACAACTTTTTGGACCCGATGCAGGAACAGCTCTACTCTGTGTCATGTTTGTGGGTGTTTTGCATGACTGCCAGTAAGTTACCTATTCAGGAACTGTGATAACTTGTTATCTTCGGATGCCTCTGACATATGTATCCCGTGTGGCTCAGTTGGTAGAGCAGGGTGCTTGCAACGCCAGGTTTGTGGGTTTGATTCCCACGGGGGACTCGTATGGAGGAAATGTATCCACTCACTACTGTAAGTTGCTCAGTATAAGAGTGCCTGCTAAATCACTAAAATGTGTACTGTGTGTCTGAATGTTGTTTTACAAAAACAGAATGGGAAAGTTCATGATAGAAAATAGATATGGGTGGGGACAGGTTGAGTTCAGATGCTTTAGTCCCGCTGTGTACATGTTAGTCAGTGGGAACCAATGCTGGGTGTGTTACTGTGTCTTATAACCCCTAAAGACTGAAATACGTTACTCATATAACAAATTTAAAAAGCCAATAGCACTGACTCACACTGACTAGCTATGTTTCAACTGTTTCCCGCTAGCAGAATTCCAGATGACTTTTATTGGAGCTCTTGGCCCAAAACCCAGAACTCAATCCACTTTGACATTGTTTCTGTGATGCATCAAAATAGTGGATTGTAGAGTAATAAAATGACTTTTCAACATGTTATGCAGACTTTTTCTTGAGAAAGGGACACTGTTGCAATAGGAATTTAATTGTAATGTTTTCAAGATGTTTTAAGACACATTTTCAAAATGAAAACAAGGGATAAACATGGAATGAACTCCTTCAGAGGTGTAGAATTAGTGCATGGTTATTCAGAAACGTGTAAGAGTTTATTGTGCTTCTACATCTGCATTGCTTGCTGTTTTAGGCTGGGTTTCTGTATAGATCTTTGTGACATCTGCTGATGTAAAAAGGGCTTCATAAATACATTTGATTTGATATTGAGCCGTGGTGTGTCAGTAGATTAGATGTAGAGTGTGATGTGGCTGTGTGTTCCATGGTCTGCCCTCTCCAGAGTGCCCAGGAGTCTGAGGTGGTTCAGGGGGAGCTCACTGACAAGGTGGAGAGACTCAATACAGAGCTGGGGGTCTTCAAGAGCCTCATGACCGATAATGTAAGTAATGATGCTGAGGCTTTATTTGCCATCCCTTATTCTCCTATTTACACAGAAATGGCATGGTAAAATGGTAAATACAAAGTAATCACTTAATAGTGTGTGTGCTTCATTTAAACTAGAAACACCCAACCAACTTTAAATTGTGCGGACTGGTTGAACTTGCTGTAAGTTGCTTTAATAAAACTTTTTGACACTGTTTATATATTTTCTTTTCATTACACTCATTTATTACCACTCAACCAACGTATATTTTATTTCATCCATCCCCCCCCTCCTTTGGAAATGGTGGGAGCTAAGTTAGTTGCACAGAAAGGCAGACAGATAGACGGTTGGACCAACGGACAGACGGACAAACAGACACCGAGCGAGAGAATGACAAACAGGCCAACAGACAGGCCGACGGACAGACAGGTCGAGTAGCAGTGAGATGAGAAACCCTTATGGCTCACCTCACACAGCCTCGCCATTCTTTGAGGCCCTGTGGTTTTGGCCAGATTTCTAATGAACGCTCCATACACTCTGTCTGTGGTCTGGAGTAGTTACACTCACAGACTAGCCAAAACCTGCCCAGACTGCTGTTTCACACACAATGACTCTTGGCCCTTCCCAGTGACTTCTTAACCCTTTTAAGTTCATTTATTTATTGTCAAATAATGGCACCTTTTAAGTGCCTTTTCAGTTAGTTTATTACTTTAAAAGTGCAAGTCATGGCCTTAAAACTAGATTTAACTACGTAATAGGAAAATGTTGCCTCGTAAAACGATACTCTCTGATACTGACAGTATTAAGCAAATGTAAGAATTGACACAGCTCATGGATATTATCTGACTGACAATAAACCAACTCCATCCTTTAGGAAATGTCAGAATTGGACACTGCGATCCAGGAGAAGGCCATGAAGGTGGACATGGATATCTGCAGACGCATTGACATCACAGCCAAACTATGTGATGTGGCCCATCAACGCAACTCCGAAGACATGAGCAAGATGTTCAATATGAGTCCCCACATGAGCCCCTCCAGAGCAACCCCAGAGAGCAAGGTAAATAGATACAGCACCAGTCAAAAGTTTGGACACACCTACTCATTCAAAGGTTTTTCTTTATTTTTACTATGTTCTGCATTGTATAATAATAGGGAAGACATCAAAACTATGAAATAACACATATGGAATAATTTAGTAACCACAAAAATGTTTATATATTATATTTGAGATTCTTCAAAATAGCCACACTTTGCCTTGATGAAAGCTTTGTACACTCTTGGCATTTTCTCAACCAGCTTCACCTGGAATACTTTTCCAACAGTCTTGAAGGAGTTTTCATATATGCTGAGCACTTGTTGGCTGCTTTTCCTTCACTCTGCGGTCCAACTCATCCCAAACCATCTCAATTGGGTTGAGGTCGGGTGATTGTGGAGGCCAGTTCATCTGACGCAGCACTCCATCACTGTCCTTATCGGTCAAATAGCCCGTACACAGCCTGGAGGTGTGTTGGGTCATTGTCCTGTTGAAAAACAAATGATAGCCCCACTAAGAGCAAACCAGATGGGATGGCGTGTTGCTGCAGAATGCTGTTGTAGACATGCTGGTTAAGTGTGCCTTGAATTCTAAATAAATCACAGACAGTGTAACCAGCAAAGCACCCCCAAACCATCACACCTCCTCCTTCATGCTTTACGGTGGGAACCACACATGCGGAGATCATCCGTTCACCTACTCTGTGTCTCACAAAGACACGGTGGTTGGAAATTTTTCCCCATTTTCTATCCAGTTTGCTTTATTTTTATAATATATTACACTGGATCTTTCTTGAATACATTCCTCCATTTCTTTTTGCTTTTTCTCTAATGTATTCTGTGCCTCTATGGTACAATTTTTATTGCTATCTGTACTGTTAGTCATTACATTTCCTTTGTTAATATGGACTTTTATTATCTAAATTACTTTTGTTTTACAGATGAGTACTGAATTACATGGCCTCTAAAAAGGCACATTTAAAAGTGTCCCACACAATAAGGGGATCTGCTGTACCTATGTTGTTATGTTGGAAAAAGTCAGTTATAAATCCTTCTGTCCTAGTTATAAACAAGTTATCATCCAGTAGGCTTTGATGAAATTTCCAATAACAGTAATATATATGTCAATTATGTGATGATCCGACTGTATTCTATCCCCTATCAACACTTTTTTAAAACTTTTGGTGCCAGAGAGAATGTCATAAGAAAATAATCAAGACGACTAGCTTGATTAAGCCTCCGCCATGTATATCTCTCTAGGTCAGGATATTTAAGGCTCCATATATCCACTAATTCCAATATATCCATGACATTCATGATTTCCTTAAGTGCCTGAGGTTGATAGTTTGTAGTGTGATTTCCTTTATGGTCCATAGAGGTATTTAAAACCGTATTAAAATCTCCCACCATAATAATAGAGTCTAGTGTTGCTTGTAGAGTTGATAAATTCTTATATTTTCAAAGAAGCTTGGATCATCATTATTTGGACTGTATAGGTTAATAAATCATATATGTTTATTGTCCAATAACATATTTAATATAATCTATATACCTTGATGATCTGTTTGGACTATTTGCACATATGGATCAAAATTATTGTTAATTAATGTCATCACCCCGTTTAAATTTTTGCCCATGGGAGAAATATATTTTGCCCCCCCAGTAGTTTTTCCACAAAACTTAATCTAAAATTGTTGAATGAGTTTCCTGTAAACAATAGATATTATATTCCTTCTCTTTTAGCCAGGTAAATACTGATCGTCTTTTCTTATTATCTGCTAAGCCATTACAATTATAACTGGCTATACTTATTTCACCACTTACCACAATGATACACAAGTTTCAATTCTGTTCATCAAAATATATGTTTGTAAACGTACCATTAAAAAGTCATATGATGATTGAGTGTCTATATAGCTGTACCAGGATATTTGCATTGCTACTAAGTAAACCTCCAATTGACCCCCACTATTCCACCCGCTAAAAGCCCTCCACCCAGGGAAATCTTTTACCAAACAGGGCAATCATCTGTATTCCACCCCTACTTTGTCACAACACAACTGATTGGCTCAAACACATTAAGGAAAGAAATTCCACAAATTAACTTTTAACAAGCCATAGCTGTTAATTTAAAAGCATTCCAGGGGACTACCTCATGAGGCTGGTTGAGAGAATGCCAAGAGTGTGCAAAGCTGTCATCAAGGCAAAGGGTGGCTACTTTGAAGAATCTCAAATATTAAATATTTTGATTTGTCTAACACTTTTTTCGTTACTACAGGATTCCATGTGTTATTTCATAGTGTTGATGTCTTCAGTATTATTCTACAATGTAGAAAATAGTAAAAATAAAGAAAGACCCTTGAATGAGTAGGTGCATCCAAACTTTTGACTGGTACTGTATGTTTGCTTATGTATGGTAGTGATAAACACCAGTATATTGGGCCATTCCATATGAAGGAATAAAGATGTCCATGAAATTCTGTATTTTACATACACACACACTCTCACTCCCCTTCACACGTGTAGTAGGTTGACTAGTGTGTGGTGTGTTTCCCACAGGGGGCTGGTGCTGCATCGTGCAGGAAGAAAGAGCGTAAGGCTGTGTGTGAGGAGAGAAGTCCTGAGATGGAATCTGAGTCTGGTGGGGGAGAGGAGGATGAAGCGGAGCACGTCGTAGGGTCACTCAACATCACAGACGAGATGAAACGCATGCTCAACCAGTTGTGAGTGGCCCAACCTTTGACCTGTGTTATGTAACTTCCTGTTTTGCCTAAATTGCTAATGAGTGCTGGATCTTTGCCGTTGAGCCGGAACATGTCGATTTTGACCTGGTTTAGTTCAAGGACTACGGTCAAAATGTTATCCAAATAACTGTGGTTTGAGCCATACAATATGATTCTTTGAATTATATCACCACTGTAGTGTGTCTGGTTAGATAGCATCTCCTAGTCAGTTTCATGTGTGCTTTGTTACTGTGTCATGTTTTCATCTGTCTGTCAGTCACTGTCTGTCTGTTTGTTTTCTTTCTCTTCCCTGTCCTCTTCATTTTGCAACCCTTTTCAAATGTGCATGCCTTTCGGTTTGGTTTCCCCCTTCCCTTTTTGTCTTCTCTCTTTTCTCCCCTCCCTTTCCACCTTCATGTCTCCTCTCTTTTTCTCTGTCCCTCCCTCTCCCCACTTCTCCATCCCTCTCTTGTATGCAGAACTTGCATAGATGATAATTCCTTTGTCACCAGGAGGGAGACATTTGACTTTGATGACGACTGTGACAGCCTGGCTTGGGAGGAGAATGGGGAGACACTGCTCCTCTGGGAGGACTTTGCCAACTACAACACCCCCTGTGCTGCAGCCAGCGCTACTGCAGGTGCCTGTGCTGCAGCAGAAGGACAAGGGGAAGGCCCTGGGCAGGTTAGTGCTGCCCCCTACTGTTCATCCAAAAGCATTGTCTGGGAACTTCAACAAACAAAAAAGTAAGTTGTCTCTGTTGATGATTTAATCACCTCATGCCCTAGTGCTGTAAGGCCTTTATTCTGACTGGCCTCAGAGAATGTAAAGGAAATATATGTCAATACAACTGTGTAATTATGTATTTTATTGTTTGTCTAATTGTGTGCTGTTTAATTGTGTGTTCGGCCAATGTTTATTTACCTTACCTATCCATCTACATTCTATAACTGTATGAATGTTAACTGTATAAAATTGCTTATTGTAGATAGCGCAAGTCTCCAAGCTGCAAAAAAGATGGTGCCGTACTGGATAGCCTCTGTTTTGCAAGCTCCGACCCAACTTTGCTATTTTATTTTTGCATTGTTGGGTTTTGAGTTTGCAAGAAAGGCATTTCACTGTACTTGTGCATGTGACATTAAAACTTGAAAAGTAAAGTCTACTACTGTATTTTCAATGTTGCTACAGTACACATCGTTTAAATGGGTCTGTTGTGCATTGATAGGCCTCTCAAGATGGCAGTCTGGGCAGCCTGATCGACGAGACTGAGATGCTTTTCCAGAACCGAGAGAAGGAGTACCAGGAGACCATGGGACAAATAGAGGTGGGAGATCAAGAGAACAGAGGTCATAGTTAATGTTGTGTGACTCACTCTCCTGTGTGTTAGTCATTCATTGTTATTAATATTTGGCTACAGTCCATATTTACCCCCCAACCTGTTTCTCCTTTCGATCCCCTCTGACTCACCCTCTCACATCTCCTCCCACTCTTTTGCTCTGACTCTTACACCATTCACCTCATTCTCTCTTTCACTCCTCCTCTCCCACCTCTCTGATTTCCCCCCCCCCCCCCCCCCCCCCCCCCCCCCCCCCCCAGTATGAGTTGGCTACAGCTAAGAGTGATATGAACCGTCACCTACAGGAGTACATGGAGATGTGTTCTATGAAGAGAGGCCTGGATGTGCAGATGGAGACCTGCAGAAGACTCATTAAGGGTTCAGGGGGCAACGACAGGTCAGACACGCCTCTTTCTCCACACATGATGAGAAACAATGTAATTTCAATGCAATGGGGCATTTTTCCATTTGATGCCGAAACGTCAACATTAATCAGTCTCCATTTTTATTTAATTGTTGTTTTTTTTACCATCAAAGAATTTGTTAGTTGTTTCTCCTCACATTATTAAGCACTAGTCTAGTCAAGTAATTCTGAACATGCTCTGTCAATACAGTAGGCCTAATCATAGAGGATATGACTGACATCTTCCTTATTTCCTCCCTCTGATATAGGAAGTCTCCATCATTCAGCTCGGTGGCGAGCAGCGACTCAGGGAACAGTGATGAGATCCAGGAGGAGCTGGAGAAGGACGGAGAGGCAGTAGGAGGGGTCAGCTGATAACTGAACCCTGACCCTTGACCCTCCGGCCCCTCCCTCCACCACCTGATCCTGCAGAGATGATGGAGGAAATGCTGTGATCCTCCTCTCCTTCAGCAGGTTTCCAATTGATCTAGGAGGAGTCCTGTGGACTCAATGTAAACTATTGGTGCTTCACCGTTTATTACCCATACAGGGATGAACTTGTATTCCTCAACAAGGTGCAGTGTTGGTTCTTCCTCACTGCTTCTCACTGTCCTTTCACTGACTAAAGTACTCACCCCCACTCAACACATATCTCCACACACACTCAACTTACTGTACACCTATGGTCATTTAACTGTGTATTCACCCCAGTATTCATCCTAACCATGTTAAGATACAGAAATCCGGACATATTCAGCCATTAGGGGGTCCATCAAAGTGGTCCATATGATATATTTCAGAGTAAGTGTTGGCAGGGAAATTGCATTTGATGTACTAAAGAGGTCAGTCTTCACACACTGAAGTCAGTTTCGGATGCACTCTGAGATTGCCTTACTGTAGATGTCATTGCTTATACACATACAAAGAAGGCCCGGAGTGCCTTTGCAGGTACTGTAAAGTCAGTAAATGTGTCCCAGTTCCCCCATATCTGGACACAGCCATCACATGAGGGGTAAAACTGAGTTGAAGTACTGTACTATGCAATAAGCAAGCCTTATTTTTCTGGAATAACCTTCATTACTTTGCTGGCCAGTTATGATTTGTCTATTAATCTGACAGCCTAGAGGACTTGGGGCCAGATATATGAAGCATTTGCATTAATGCAAATTTACACCTATCATTTTCAGAAGGCAATCAAAAGAAAACAGACCTAAATACAAAGCTAAAAGCTAAACCACAACACTGTCTTAATTTACTTTTCTATTTATTCTCTCGTTCTTTCTCTTAATGTCTCTTTACCTTTTAAAAAGAAAATCTCTCTAAAACGAACAGGTGAAACCATTGTACCAGTGCCAACTGTACATCTGGCCTCAACATGGTGTCACTCAGTATTTTCAGAAGGTAAATATGAACAAACATGGTCATTTAAATGATACCCATGTGCCTACTGATACACGAGCCTGGTCCCCGATCTGTTTGTGCCCTTTAGCAAACTCCAATTGTTGGTTTGGCATAACAACCATAGCAGTTGGCAGAACAGCTCAAACAGATCTGGGACCAGGCTACTGATATGTACGCTGGACTCAGAATTAATATGAATTGCCTTATTACGTTTGTTCTATTTTTGTTAAATGCTACTTTAGCATGAACATTTATAATTTATGATACACACAGCCTGTTATGGATGTTTGTTTAGATTTCATCGTTTGAATGCTCTCCAAAAAAAAATGTAAAAGAGCAATTTTGAATCATAAAGGATAATCCCATTTTAATTGTTGATGATTTTTGACATTCGTAATTGAATATATCTGTTAGTTTCTTTGGGAGGGATTTGCTGGCTGCAAGTTTCGTATTTGTATTTTATGTGCAAAATGCAGCTGAATTCTGATGCTTGCAAATGTACTGTATGACTGAACCATATATTGAATACAATTTGATTCAATAGAAAGATTGCTCTTTATTTTAACATGTTCTGTCTTGGGGCAGATAGCAAATTGACAGCCTACCGTGTAAGATTTAAATATGTGCTTGATTACAAATATAATTAATCTGAATTACTATAAAGTTGCAACACATTTCAGACAGTTGTAGCGGTCTTTATATGTACCACGAGAACCAAGAAATGAAGAGCGACACCACGGCTGTCTTTTTGGCTTTTATGTTGATCTGCAATAATATAGTGAAAAGACAGGACAGGAACACATCAGTCTCCAATGCACCATCTGACAAGTTGTTCTATAAAGGAATATGAAGAAAGGTCAAACACATAGCCTGTCTAACACTCCCCAATACATTGCTAGGTGCTTTCCGTGTTGACAGTACCAAATAACAACAACTCATGTACAAAAACACCAACAAGCTACAACGTGAAATCGCCTCTATTCCATTCAGACCTTAGAGGGCCAAAACTCCATCTCCCATAATAAAACGCAAGCACCAGTCGGCTGCTTAGCGGTTAGTCTGCATCACAAAGAACAACACTTTTTAGCACTCAGTAAACTATATTAATAACAAAACTGTCAAAGTTACATATTTCAATAGTCACACTCCCTTATAACAATATATACAGCATTAACCTTGATGTTTTATTTCACGTTATGGACTTCTATAAAGGAGTGATCTGAAACGCATACCTTCTCTCAGTGTTTTCTCGGACTGAGGAGAACGGGAGCTACGGGTAGTAAGTACTGTGTTAGTAGGTGACGCAAGCACCCAGATGAAATAAAAATACATTTTAATGAAACAAAACCCAAAGATGTTAACATTCTGCTACTGTAGCTGCCTACCTAACATCAACAGGCAGCACTAGTAGCGCAACAATTAAAAATAGACACCAAAGTAAAGTTCCTGGCGATCATAGCAATCTGACCCCCTTCTGTCTGAACTTGGAATATTCCTGTTCGCGGGCTTGGGCCAATGACCCCGAACCAGGTTGTTCTGTTCTGCGTTGTGTACTATTCTAATAATTTTAAATTTGATGGAATAACCTTTTTAACTCTCCTACACAGTTACATCCACCGCTGTGTGAAATTAGATAAGATATGAGATATAAAATATATATGGTAAAGACCAAAGCTATAATGAAATACTGTAAATGCGATATTCAATGAGTGTATAATTAGATTTCCTCTACAGGGTCTTGCCGAAGGACTTTGAAACAGTTGATTGTTGAAAACATCCTCACCAACAGGGAGTGATTATGTGGTTTCTCCTGTGGTTGAGAGGTGGAGGAAAGATCCTTCTGTAGTGGAGACTTGGCAGTTTCTGCTGCCATGTTGGGTGTTAGAGACAGGAGAGATGGTTGACATTAGCATGATTTTGTGTCCATCAAACAGTGTCCATCAGGCATTGGTAGTGGAATTATACAAACGCCTAATAGGCTTGTGTATTAAAAATGTTAACTGTTTACACTATTTATTTCAAATTGATCCAAGAACAGAGGGGGGCTCCAGAGTGGTGCAGCGGTCTAAGGCACTGCATCTCAGTGCAAGAGGCGTTACTACAGTCCCTGGTTCATCTGGCCGTGATTGGGAGTCCCATAGTGCGGCACACAATTGGCCCAGCATCGTCCGGGCTTGGCCATCATTGTAAATAAGAATTTGTTTTTAACTGAGTGGCCAAATTAAATAATTTTAAAAAATGTATGGACTTAAGTATGCAATAGTTATCCTTGTGGGGAATCTTAGCCTGGTCCTGTGCTGCCTCTGAGGCCTGGCTGTTCTGGTTGCTCTTCTTGGACCACTAATTGTTACCACAAAAAATACAATGTTAATTGCTAATATTGTTAGTACATTCTGAAATATTTCTACACTTCACATTTCTACACTTCTATAGGTTTAGGCTACTACATGATACTCAAATTTTACCTATAGCCATCATGAGGTTGCTACAACCTGGCCTATGAATGAACATTTACAGCGTAGGTGCACACAAGTCAAGAGAGAAATTTGAGGTGGCAAACAGTGACACATGGACAGACAGTGACACATTCAATACCGCCTTGCACACTGCCTGCATCTAACTGATCTAGGGTGTAATCATTAGTCCAACAGTTGCAAACGAGAGTTTCTATTGGACAAATACAGGTATGTTTATCCCTGTTTCGTTCTGTTTAAGACCACGGCGTTGCAGTGTATTTGGTTTGCATGAAGGAAATTGCACTAAGTTACTTCTGGTGGCCTGGATCGGAGGGAAGCATTGAGGAGAAAGTGAAAACATGTTTCTCATGTCAGAAGGTTTGAAACGTACCTCAACTTGCACCTCTTCATCCATGGGTTGGCCAGAGGAGGCATGGCAGTGCATACACATCGACTTCGCAGGTCCAGGTTATCCATCATGAGGTCTACAACTGCTGAGAAGACCATCGAGAAGCTTGGAGAAGTGTTTAGTCGGTTCGGATTGCCACTCCAACTCGTTAGCAACAACGGACCGCAGCCAGTGCCCCAAGAAATGGTTCATACAGGGTGGCAGAATGGTTGGTATAGACCATGAAACATCTCATAGTCAAGCGACACCACACCATGCTTGAACAGCTTCCTGCGCTACAGGAACACCCCTCACACAACCACCAAATCTTCGCCTGCATTGCTACTCATGAAGAGACTATTCACAAGCTTCGACCTACTCAAACCTACGAATGCAGAGGAGACAGTGCGACGTCAACAAGAATGTCAAGTCAAATGTCATGAACTGAGCGCAAAAGACAGAAATCTGAATCCGGGAGAAACTGTCTTAGCAAGGAATTACCTCAAAGGACCAAAGTGTGTTCCTGCCACAGTCATTGCTCAGACTGGACTTGTGTCCTACATTGTCCAGACTGCAGAGGATGTCATCTGGAAAAGGCACACAGATTAGTTACTGTTGAGTAAAGCAACACAGACAGAACCACAAGTTGTCCAGAACTTTTACTGGGTGACACCCTGACCCAGCAGTCATCACCTAGGGGCTCACAGTCACGTTCTCGGGACACTGACTCATCCGCACAAGTGTGCGATGAGACTGACACAGGCTACTCACATGCCTACACCTGTGTCAACACTACAGTCCAAATACGTTGTTGACCCAGATGACACTGGGCCAATTGTTGCCGCCCTATGGGACTCTCAATCACGGCTAGGTTGTGATACAGTCTGGAATCAAACCAGGGTCTGTAATGACACCTCTAGCACTGAGGTGCAGTGCCTTAGACCGCTTGCCACTAGGGAGCCCTAATTGCTTATGTTGAATTCGAGAGGTATCATAAAGATGTCATAATTGATAGGACATCTCCAACTGATAATGTACTGTACAAGCAACCAGAGGAGACATGAAAAATGGTCCTTTGTAACTGTACAATTTGTTTGAAAAGGCCTTTATAAACAAGGCATGTAATACCAATATCTAATAAAGATAAATAGATCTTTGTATATTTGCAATTATAGCGTCTGTGGCAGCACCATTGAGGCTTAGTCAATTTTATTTTTCACGATTGGCTGATCCTTCTTGATGACCCGGTTGGACATGACTCCAACAGGGTCACCAACAGGGATCAGCCAATGAAGTTGGAACTCCCACCCAGTTGACTACATTAAAATGGTGGAAGCCCTCAATGGCACTGCCCATGCTAATACAGTTTTTCAGCCACTAGAGCCTCTTTCATTCTCTGTTTAAAGCAGAGCACAATGGGACATGTGTATGGATATTTTGGATAGCTGGTTTCAAATCAGAGGCTTATACCGATGTAAGATCTCAATTTGTTGCTGAATGTTCCTGCACAGCAGGGAATGAAATGTGTACTGTATTTTATTTTTAAAAGGCTTCTAAAGTTTGATTTCCACTTTCAAATTTCAGACTTGATTTGTCCTAACAAAAAATTGACCAACCCCTATTAAAATGGCAATCAATTATAATCCACATAGTAATTCACATTTCCTGTTGCTGCAGGATTATTTTCCTGCTGTGAGACACTGGTAAAAATTAAGACCCTACACCTGAAGTTTCTAACAATACAAATAATTGTAAAATAACAAGAAATATGTATATGTGCAATTGAAGTCAGATGTTTAGATACGCCTAAGCCAAATACATTTAAACTCAGTTTCACAATTCCTGACAATTACTAGTAAACATTTTCAGTCTTAGGTCAGTTAGGATCACCACTTTATTTTAAAATTGTGAAATGTCCGAATAAGAGTAGAGAATGATTTATTTCAGCTCTTATTTTATTACATTCCGAGTGGGTCAGAAGTTTACATACACTCAATTAGTATTTGGTAGCATTGCCTTTACATTGTTTAAATTGGGTCAAACGTTTTGGGTAGCCTTCCACAAGCTTCCCACAATAAGTTCGGTGAATTTTGGCCCATTCCTCCAGACAGAGCTGGTGTAACTGAGTCAGGTTGTAACGGTTTTCTGTATGAGAAGGAGAGTCGGACCAAAATGCAGCGTGTAGATTGCGAGCCATGTTTTAATAAACAAACGTAAAACACGAATCAATACAAACACTACAAAATAAAGAACGTAATGAACGTAACGAAAACCTAAACAGCCCTATCTGGTGAAAACACAGACAGGAACAATCACCCACAAACACAGTGAAACCCAGGCTACCTAAATATGGTTCCCAATCAGAGACAATGACGAACACCTGCCTCTGATTGAGAACCATATCAGGCCGAACATAGAACTGGACAAACTAGACATGTAACAGAATGCCCACTCAGATCACACCCTGACCAACCAAAACATAGAAACATACAAAGTAAACTATGGTCAGGGTGTGACAGTAGTACCCCCCCCCCCCCCCCCCCCCCAAGGTGCGGACTCCGGCCGCAAAACCTGAACCTATAGGGGAGGGTCTGGGTGGGCATCTGTCCGCGGTGGCGGCTCTGGCGCTGGACGTGGACCCCACTCCATAATAGTCTTAGTCCACCTCCTTAGCGTCCCTAGATAGGTTACCCTCCTTAATGACAGCTCGGGACAGAGGGGCAGCTCGGGACAGAAGTAGATCGGGACTGATGGGTAGCTCAGCACTGAGAGGAAGCTCAGCACTGAGAGGAAGCCCAGGCAGGTAGTTGGATCTAGCAGATCCTGGCTGACTGGAAAATCTGGAAGAGTCTGGCCGACTGGAAAATCTGGAAGAGTCTGGCCGACTGGAAAATCTGGAAGAGTCTGGCCGACTGGAAAATCTGGAAGAGTCTGGCCGACTGGAAAATCTGGAAGAGTCTGGCCGACTGGAAAATCTGGAAGAGTCTGGCCGACTGGAAAATCTGGAAGAGTCTGGCCGACTGGAAAATCTGGAAGAGTCTGGCCGACTGGAAAATCTGGAAGAGTCTGGCCGACTGGAAAATCTGGAAGAGTCTGGCCGACTGGAAAATCTGGAAGAGTCTGGCCGACTGGAAAATCTGGAAGAGTCTGGCCGACTGGAAAATCTGGAAGAGTCTGGTCGACTGGAAAATCTGGAAGAGTCTGGTCGACTGGAAAATCTGGAAGAGTCTGGTCGACTGGAAAATCTGGAAGAGTCTGGTCGACTGGAAAATCTGGAAGAGTCTGGTCGACTGGAAAATCTGGAAGAGTCTGGTCGACTGGAAAATCTGGAAGAGTCTGGTCGACTGGAAAATCTGGAAGAGTCTGGTCGACTGGAAAATCTGGAAGAGTCTGGTCGACTGGAAAATCTGGAAGAGTCTGGTCGACTGGAAAATCTGGAAGAGTCTGGTCGACTGGAAAATCTGGAAGAGTCTGGTCGACTGGAAAATCTGGAAGAGTCTGGTCGACTGGAAAATCTGGAAGAGTCTGGTCGACTGGAAAATCTGGAAGAGTCTGGTCGACTGGAAAATCTGGAAGAGTCTGGTCGACTGGAAAATCTGGAAGAGTCTGGTCGACTGGAAAATCTGGAAGAGTCTGGTCGACTGGAAAATCTGGAAGAGTCTGGTCGACTGGAAAATCTGGAAGAGTCTGGTCGACTGGAAAATCTGGAAGAGTCTGGTCGACTGGAAAATCTGGAAGAGTCTGGTCGACTGGAAAATCTGGAAGAGTCTGGTCGACTGGAAAATCTGGAAGAGTCTGGTCGACTGGAAAATCTGGAAGAGTCTGGTCGACTGGCAAATCTGGAAGAGTCTGGTCGACTGGCAGATCTGGAAGAGTCTGGTCGACTGGCAGATCTGGAAGAGTCTGGTCGACTGGCAGATCTGGAAGAGTCTGGTCGACTGGCAGATCTGGAAGAGTCTGGTCGACTGGCAGATCTGGAAGAGTCTGGTCGACTGGCAGATCTGGAAGAGTCTGGTCGACTGGCAGATCTGGAAGAGTCTGGTCGACTGGCAGATCTGGAAGAGTCTGGTCGACTGGCAGATCTGGAAGAGTCTGGTCGACTGGCAGATCTGGAAGAGTCTGGTCGACTGGCAGATCTGGAAGAGTCTGGTCGACTGGCAGATCTGGAAGAGTCTGGTCGACTGGCAGATCTGGAAGAGTCTGGTCGACTGGCAGATCTGGAAGAGTCTGGTCGACTGGCAGATCTGGAAGAGTCTGGTCGACTGGCAGATCTGGAAGAGTCTGGTCGACTGGCAGATCTGGAAGAGTCTGGTCGACTGGCAGATCTGGAAGAGTCTGGTCGACTGGCAGATCTGGAAGAGTCTGGTCGACTGGCAGATCTGGAAGAGTCTGGTCGACTGGCAGATCTGGCAGCTCCTTGCAGACTGGCAGCTCCTTGCAGACTGGCAGCTCATTGCAGACTGGCAGCTCATTGCAGACTGGCAGCTCCTTGCAGACTGGCAGCTCCTTGCAGACTGGCAGCTCCTTGCAGACTGGCAGCTCCTTGCAGACTGGCAGCTCCTTGCAGACTGGCAGTTCTGAACAGGCGGGAGACTCCGGCAGCTCTGTAGAGGCGGAAAGCTCTGACAGCGCTAAACAGGCGGGAGACTCCGACAGCGCTGGAGAGGAGGAAGGCTCTGGCAGCGCTGAACAGGCAAGGCGCACTGTAGGCCTGATGCGTGGTGCTGGCACTGGTGGTACTGGGCCAAGGACACGCACAGGAAGCCTCTACCTCCGGTAGAGCTGCTACCGGAGGGCTGGGGTGTGGAGGTGGTACTGGAAAGACCGGACCGTGCAGGCGCACTGGAGCTCTTGAGCACCGAGCCTGCCCAACCTTACCTGGTTGAATGCTCACGGTCGCCCTGCCAGTGTGGCGAGGTGGAATAGCCCGCACTGGGCTATGCAGGCGAACCGGAGACACCGAGCGCAAGGCTGGCTGCTTGGTCCGTTGGTGGTGGGTGATTCTGTAACGGTTTTCTGTATGAGAAGGAGAGTCGGACCAAAATGCAGCGATCCATGTTTTAATAAACAAACGTAAAACACGAATCAATACAAACACTACAAAATAAAGAACGTAACGAAAACCGAAACAGCCCTATCTGGTGAAAACACATAGACAGGAACAATCACCCACAAACACACAGTGAAACCCAGGCTACCTAAATATGGTTCCCAATCAGAGACAATGACGAACACCTGCCTCTGATTGAGAACCATATCAGGCCGAACATAGAACTGGACAAACTAGACATGTAACATAGAATGCCCACTCAGATCACACCCTGACCAACCAAAACATAGAAACATACAAAGTAAACTATGGTCAGGGTGTGACACAGGTTTGTAGGACTCCTTGCTCACACATGCTTTTTCAGTTCTGCCCACACATTTTCAATAGGATTGAGGTCAGAGCTTTGTGATGGCCACTCCAATACCTTGACTTTGTTGTCCTTAAGCCATTTTGCCTCAACTTTGGAAGTATGCTTGGGGTCATTGTCCATTTGGAAGACCCATTTGCAACCAAGCTTTAACTGATGTCTTGAGATGTTGCTTCAATATATCCACATAATTTTCTTTCCTCATGATGCCATCTATTTTGTGAAGTGCACCAGTCCCTCCTGCAGCAAAGCACCCCCACAACATGATGCTGCCACCCCCGTGCTTCACGGTTGGAATGGTGTTCTTCGGCTTGCAAGCCTCCCCCTTTTTCCTCCAAACATAACGATGGTCATTATGGCCAAACAGTTCTACTTTTTGACCAGAGGACATTTCTCCAAAATGTACGATCTTTGTCCCCATGTGCTGTTGCAAATCATAGTCTGGCTTTTTTATGGCGGTTTTGGAGCAGTGGCTTCTTCCTTGCTGAGCGGCCTTTCAAGTTATGACGATATAGGACTCGTTTTACTGTGGATATAGATACTTTTGTACCTGTTTCCTCCAGCATCCTTACAAGGTCCTTTGCTGTTGTTCTGGGATTGATTTGCACTTTTCAGCACCAAAGTACGCTCATCTCTAGGAGACAGAACGTGTCTCCTTCCTGAGCGGTGTGATGACTGTGTGGTCCCATGGTGTTTATACTTGCGTACTGTTGTTTGTACAGATGAACGTGGTACCTTCAGGCGATTGGAAATTGCTCCCAAAGATGAACCAGACTTGTGGAGGTCTGCAATTTATTTTCTGAGGTCTTGGCTGATTTCTTTTGATTTTCCCATGATGTCAAGCAAAGAGGCACTGAGTTTGAAGGTAGGCCTTGAAATACATCCACAGGTACACCTGCAATTGACTCAAATGATGTCAATTAGTCTATCAGAAGCTTCTAAAGCCAGGACATCATTTTCTGGAATTTTCCAAGCTGTTTAAAGGCACAGTCAACTTAGTGTATGTAAACGTCTGACCCACTGGAATTGTGATACAGTGAATTATAAGTGAAATAATCTGTTTGTAAACAATTGTTGGAAAAATTACTTGTTTCATGCACAAAGTAGATGTCCTAACCGACTTGCCAAAACGATAGTTTGTTAACAAGAAATTTGTGGAGTGGTTGAAAAACAAGTTTTAATGACTCCAACGTAAGTGTATGTAAACTTCCGACTTCAACCGTGGATATATATATACATATTTCACTTATAATTCACTATATATATATATATATATATATATATATATACATACATACATACATACATACACACACACACACACACACACACACACACACACACACACACACACACACACACACACACACACACACACACACACACACACACACACACACACATACATACATACATACATACATACATACATACATACATACATACATACATACATACATACATACATACATACATACAGTACCAGTCAAAAGTTTGGGCACACCTACTCATTCAAGGGTTTTTCTTTATTTTACTATTTTCTACATTGTAGAATAGTAGTGAAGACGTCAAAACGATGAAATAACACATACGGAGACATGCAGTAACCAAAAAAGTGTTAAACAAATGAAAATATATTTTATATTTGAGATTCTTCAAAGTAGGCACCCTTTGCCTTGATGACAGCTTTGCACACTCTTGGCATTCTCTCAACCAGCTTCATGAGGTACTTTGTTTATGTGTAATTTTGTGTTTTTGTTTTTGTCGCACTGCTTTGCTTTGTCTTGGCCAGGTCGCAGTTGTAAACGAGAACCTGTTCTCAACTGGCCTACCTGGTTAAATAAAGGTGTATTAAAAATGTTTTAAAAAAAATGTCACCTGGAATGCATTTCAATTGGTGTGCCTTTAACAAGTTAATTTGTGGATTCTCTTTCCTTCTTAATGTGTTTGACCCAATCAATGTTGTGACAGGGTAGGGGTGGCATACAGAAGATAGCCCTATTTGGTAAAATTCCCTATTATGGCAAGAACAGCTCAAATAGGCAAAGAGAAACGACAGGCCATCATTACTTTAAGACATGAAGGTCAGTCAATGGTGAAAATTTCAAGAAATTTGAACGTTTCTTCAAGTGCAGTCGCAAAAACCATTAAGTACTATGATGAAACTGGCTCTCATGAGGACCTCCACAGGAAAGGAACATCCAGTTACCTCTGCTGCAGAAGATAAGTTCATTAGATTTAACTGCACCTCAGATTGAAGCCCAAATAAATGCTTCACAGAGTTCAAGTAACAGACACATCTCAACATCAGCTGTTCAGAAGAGACTGTGTGAATCAGGCCTTCATCATCAAATTGCTGCCAAGAAACCACTACTTAAGGACAGACTTGCTTGGGCCAAGAGACTTGCTTGGGCCAAGAAATATGAGCAATGGACATTAGACCGGTGAAAATCTGTCCTTTGGTCTGATGAGTCCAAATTTAAGATTTTTGGTTCTAACCGCCATGTCTTTATGAGACACAGAGTAGGTGAACACATGATCTCTGCATGTGTGGTTCCCACCGTAAAGCATGGAGGAGGAGGTGTGATGGCGTGGGGGTGCTTTGCTGGTGACACTATCATTGATTTATTTAGGTTTCAAGGCACACTTAACCAGCATGGCTACAACAGCATTTTGCAGCAACACGCCATCCCATCTGGTTTGGGACTATTAGTGGGACTATCATTTGTTTATTCAACAGGATAATGACTCAAAACACAAGGGCTATTTGACCAAAGAGAGTGATGGAGTGCGGCATCAGAATCATCCAACCTTTACCCAATTGAGATGGTTAAGGATGAGTTGGACCGCAGAGTGAAGGAAAAGCAGCCAACAAGTGCTCAGCATATGCGGGAACTCCTTCAAGACAGTTGGAAAAACATTCCTTATGAAGCTGGTTGAGAGAATGCCAAGAGTGTGCAAAGCAGTTTCTCTAGAGATAAATCACATCCATCCTTAACTTGGAGATGTAGTGTGGTGTTGTAGTTTCCAACAGTCCAATATGCTACATAGTTTAGTGCATAAAAAGTGTTAATTAACTACAATGACCATATGACCATTTCATTGCGCATCTACTTGTCTCCTTGTTTCTTTTATGCCTGCTATGGAAGAAGTAGAAGAATGCGCGATCGTGAGGTATAGAGAACAGCTGTTGCTTTGGGAGGTACTGTATCTCTACCTGAAAATACATGAGCTAAGTGATTGATAGTTGGTATTCAGCAGTCATAAATGTATGACTTCTTTACAAAATAGTGATTTTGTCAGACAGCATATGCAACAGCTCTACAGAGATGAGATGATGACAAATGTAATATACACAACATCTGACATATTTTATTAAAGTAAAGACATTTGAATAAATGATGGTTAATTAAGTGACGAGCAGTAATGAGCAGTCACTACCATCATGGGACTTGTATTAATTGTTTATGCTGTATTGTTACAGTGTTCAACCCAAATAATGGAAACCGAAATCAAAAACCATGAGTTTTGTTTTTTTATCGAACCCAAACCGAACCAACTTCAAAAAGCAAAGGTGCAACTTTCACTGGGGGCAGGAGGGTTTTTTAGGACCATGCGGACGCCTCTGAAGAGTCGGGATGGCTGTGTGGGGTGTTTATCTGACCGGATAAAAATAATAATAATAAAAAATATTATGTCCCCCCCATTTCTAAAACCAACTAACAAATAGCACTAATTTCTCAGCACTAAAAACCACAGATGCATTCTTTGCCCCTCCCGTGGCTAGAAACCTACATCTAGGCAAATGTCCTCAGTGCAACTATGTTGATGGACATGGAAATACTTTCTTTTGCCAAGCTTGTACAATGTTTTTACTTTACATGGCATTTGCATTTGTAATAATGAGGTTAACAAAATGTCTAATATTGCTGTCAAAACAAAGGGAAACTGTGGTCTTCTTTTGAGTTTGCAGATCCTGCAGTGTGTGAGTATGAGGCAAATAGGCTGTCAGTGGTTAAAGGTGTGTTTACACATGGGGCACAATCTGGGCCTCAAATGTCACTGTGGTTTTGGTAATGGATAGAGAATGGAAATTCAGCCCAACAGTGTTAGCAGCAATAATAACTTCGGGAAGGTTTCTATATCGACTGTCCACCACTCATGGAAAATGGAGCAGAAGATATGTTGGAAAGATTTTAGTACCCTGATGTGCTCTTGTTAGAAAATGGGTTTCCCCCTCAACATATTCTAATCGGGATTCCCCTTCGCCCCTCCCTCAAAAATCAAGACAAAACAGATAAGATAGAAAAAAAATTACCAGCTCTGATTTACATTGCTTTGACTGAAAGGTTAGCCACAATCTGACAGTTGCACAGATTTTAAGTGTGTGGTGTCTCTCTTAAAGTAAAAAATGAAAATACAATTAAAAAGTAACACAAGAAAGTTACATAACAGTAACAAGGCTATATACAGGGGCTACCGGTACCAAGTCAATGTGCAGGGGTTCAGGTTAGTCGAGGTAGTTTGTAAAGTAACTGTACATAGATAATAAACAGCAAGTAGCAGGGGGGATCAATGTAAGTAGTCTGGTTGGCCATTTGATTAATTGTTCAGCAGTCTTATGGCTTGGGGGTAAAGCTGTTTAGGAGCCTTTTGGTCCTAGACTCGGCACTCCGGTACCACTTTCCTTGCGGTAGGGAACAGTAGTGACTTGGGTGACTGGAGTCTTTGACAATTTTTGGGGCCTTCCTAGTATATAGGTCTGCCTAGTATATACGTCCTGGATGGCAGGAAGTTTGGCCCCAGTGATGTACTGGGCCATATGCACTACCCTCTGCAGTGCCTTACAGTCAGATCCAGACCAGTTGCCATACCAGGCATTGATGCAATCGGTAAGGATGCTCTCGATGGTGCAGCTGTAGAGCTTTTTTAGGATCTGGGGACCCATGCCAAATTTTTCCAGTCTCCTGAGGGGGGAAAGGTGTTGTTATGCCCTCTTCACAACTGTCTTGGTGTGTTTGGTAGTTTGTTGGTGATGTGGACACCAAGGAACTTGAAATTCTCGACCCGCTCCACTTCAGCCCCGTCGATGTTAATGGGGGCCTGTACGGCCCTCCTTTTCCTGTAGTACACGATAAGCTCCTTTGTCTTGCTCACATTGAGGGAGAGGTTGTTGTCCTGGCACCACACTGCCAGGTCTCTGACCTCCTCCTTATAGGCTGTCTCATCGTTGTCATGATCAGGCCTACCAGTGATCACAAAAGAGTGATCAAAATAAGATTCTACTCCTGTACATTCATGCAGTTCATTTCAATATAAAGCTAACTCTACTGTAGGAAAAACCAATCTCAAAATGCAAATGTTCCTTACTTCATCACTGGGAAAGATGCAAAACCATCCACATTCCCCTCCCTCTCTCCCTCCATTCCACCTTCTTTCCACTCCACCCATCCATCCATTCTAATATAAAAATAGGTAGAATGCCCATATTTCCAGTTCAGGGCTGTTGAGGTTAAGGTATGGATGTGTGTGGTGGTGTGTGTGTCGTCCTGGGCTGGTTGGTACTGATCCTGACTGGCCACCAGCTGACTGAGGGAACCGGTCTGCAGCTTCCAGGGGACTACTCCATCTCTGGTCTCTTTCCCTTACACAAGTTGGCCCCCTCCAGCTCCAACCTACCAGACCTGGGAGCCTGTAAAGAGTAAGTACAATAGCAAAGATCTCACAAGAGGACATATTTTGTTAATCTATTTCCCTGGCCTTTTAGTTAATTTTAGAGAATCAGGGAGTTATTGGGACTTGAGTCAAACACTTTCTTTATATTATAGACGTATTTTGATTCTGCTTGCAATCAATTCTCTCCTGTTCAGAGGCAAATTTAATAAACATGGCTATCATTTGATACAAGCCATGAGATTCGCTTTGGAGGAGATCAACAACGGTACCAAAAACCAGCATCTTCTCCCAGGGGTATCACTGGGTTACCAGGCGTATGACACCTGCAATCAACCAGCCAGTGTGCTGGCCACTCTGGCCATGCTGGCCCAACAGTACCAGAGAACTTTAGGGAACAACACAGGTGGTGACCAGAGGGCAGTGGCAGTGATCGGGCCTGATAGTAGCAGTCACACCTTCACCCCTGCTGCAGTGCTGGGCTCTTATCTAGTGCCACAGGTACAGTGTATGGTCGGTCACCAGTAATACTAATGCTAATATCTATTCTCTCTAGACTAAGTATGGAATACAGTTGTGACCATTTGTTTTAGTCTTCTTTTGCTCTTCCTTTTGATCTTACTTGTTTTTTCAAACCTATTTATATATGTAAATATTTATTCTATTCTATTCATATTTATCCTATACTTTATACTTTGCCCTCCTCCTCTTCTTCTTCCTCCTCTTATTTATCCTCCCCCTCCTCCTCCCCATCATCCTCCTCCCTCTCCTCTTTCTCCTCCTCCTCTTATCTGTGATATTTTTCCTAGATCTCCTATGAAGCCTCTAATGAGATGCTGAGTAACAAGCTCCTCTACCCAGCCTTCTTCCGCACCATCCCCAGTGACAAGAACCAGGTGGACGCCATGGTCCAGCTGCTGGTGCGTTTTAACTGGACTTGGATCGTTCTACTGGGCAGCGACGACTCCTACGGCCTCCAGGGCATAGAGAGTCTCTCCCTTCATGCTGCTCACTTTGACATCTGCATCGCCTACCAAGGGGTCATCCCCGAACTCACCTCCGCCAACAACCAGACCATGAGGAACATAGTCAAGAACATTTTGAAGACCAAGGTCAACACTATTGTCGTGTTCTCCAGCAAGACCAAAGTCAGTCAGTTCTTCCCGTTTGTCATAGAGCAGGGTGTAACTGGTAAGGTGTGGATAGGGACAGAAGACTGGTCAGTCACCACTCTAGTGTCGGGAATACCAGGTATTCACACCATTGGGACTGTACTAGGCATCTCCATCAAATACACAGCAATAACTGGGTTTGAGGAGTTTGAAAGCCATGCTGTTCCAAAGTTACATAGTGGCACCTCCAACGGCATGATGGACCTGAGTGTTGAATGTTTGCAAAATACGGACCTCTCCAGCATGGCAGCAGAAAACTTCTCTTTGGGGGACTATGACATCAAATCCTCTTATAATGTTTACAAGGCTGTATATGCTGTGGCACATGCACTGCATCAAGCACTTGGTTGTGGCTTGGATGAATGCCAAAAGTCTGAAGTGCTACCTTGGCAGGTTAGTGTTTTCAAAATGGTGGTACTGTAGTCAAAAAGCCTGCTCTAAAGAAAGCGAAGTCCACTATACACTTGAACGCCATGTACTATTGGAAATCAACAGTAAACCATATTTACTATCACAGGTATGTTACAGTCATGTTTAGTACATGTTCTTTGTCTTCTGTCTATCCCTCAGCTTCTGCCACTGTTAAAGCAGGTGAGATTCTCTGTTGGGAACTCCTCTATTTACTTTAATGAGAACGGAGACCCGCCCACAGGATATGACATCGTGAACTGGATTTGGAGGGGAACAGAGTGGTCTCTCCGTGAGGTGGGCTCTTATACTGCAGACCCCACTGACCTCACAGTGGACCCTGCTCAAATTGAATGGGGTAGTGACGACGGATACACAGGAAAAGTAAAGGCTCAGAATTACAGCATTTGCGCAGTAGTATTATAATCATATCCATTGTCAGATGAAATTGCAGAATAGTTTTTGGGTACTATAGAAATAGAAAGACAAAACCCTGGTTATAGGTGGACGAGGAACATCGGTGTGTGTTTCTGGGTGTGTCTAGGAGGTGCCTCCGTCGATATGCTCCCCAGAATGCCCCAAAGGACACAGGAAGCTGCAGACGGGACAACACAAGTGCTGCTTCGACTGCCTGGCCTGTGCTGCTCACAATTTCCTCAACAAGACTGGTGAGATTACAGATTACACCAACCAGTTGTCTTGTATGCCCATCCATTGTCCAAGCCCTGTCTGTTGAATAACATTCCATTTGTACTGTTTGAAAGTGTCCAGCAGGTGGCATATGTTGCCCTTCCATAAACTACCTCCTATGGCAGGTGGTAGCACTAGTTTTCAAGTTTCAAGTTTTAATGTCACATGCACACAAGTACAGTAAAATGCCTTTCTTGCTAGCTCTAACTCCAACAATGCAGTAATCAATGTAATACAAAAAATAACAAGGTACAACTAAAACACACAATATATAAAAAAAAGAAACAAGAAGAACACAATAAAGTAAGCATACTACATACAGGGTCACTTCCAATACCATATTTACAATGTGCAGGGATACTGGATTGATAGAGGTAGATACAGTATGTATCAGGGTAAGGTGACTAGGCATCAGGATATATGATAAACAGAGTAGCAGCTGCATATGTGATGATTGTATGTGAGTGTGTTTAGAGTCAGTATGTATGTGCGTTTTATGTGTGTGTGAGCAAATTATGGAGTGAGTGTTCATGTGTGTTGGAGTATCAGTGTGTGTAGTATGTAGGGCCCTTTGTGTGTGCATCGAGAATCAAATACAAAGGTCAACTCAGATAGTTTGTGTAGCCATTTCATTAGCTATTTAGCAGTCTACTCGGATAACACATGATGGGAATACGATCTCTGATGGTGTTGTAATCACTGCTATCCATTCAATTATGGGGATGCTTTTAATCTCAATGAATTCATGTAGCTAAACCCCTTAATCTTTGGAAACGTGGTACTATAGATATTGAACTGACCCCAGCATTGATGTTATGGTATGTCACTCTTTAGGATCCACCCGGTGCCAGAAGTGTGAGCTTTACCAGTGGTCCCCAGCGGAGAGCGAGGTGTGTCTGGATCGGACGGTCCTAGTGCTGGCCTGGGGCGGTCCCCTGTCTATCGCCCTGCTACTCCTCCTGGCTCTGACCTTGCTCATAACCCTGGGGACAGGGGTCATCTTCCTCCTCAACCTGGGCACCCCTGTGGTCAAGTCGGCCGGCGGGCACACCTGCCTGGTGATGCTTCTAGCCCTAACCGCCGCGGCTGCCAGTGCCCTGTGTCACTTTGGCCTCCCGTCTCAGACTGACTGCCTTCTCAAGCAGCCTCTCTTCGTCTTCAGCTTCACTGTGTGTCTGGCTTGTGTCACCGTCCGTTCCTTCCAGGTAGTGTGCATCTTTAAGCTGTCCTCCAAGCTTCCTCGGGCCTATGATACCTGGGCTAAGAACCATGGGCCTGAAGTCACCGTCCTCGTTGTTTCCATGACAGTTTTGTTGATCTCTGTGCTCCGTGTTACTTTAAACCCCCCGTACCCCTCCCAGGACGTGGACTTCTACTCCGACAGCATTGTCACGGAGTGTAGTAACACCCTCTCCTCTTGGGCCATGATAGAGCTAGCCTACGTCTCTCTGCTCAGCACGCTCTGCTTCTCCTTCAGTTACATGGGAAAAGACCTGCCAGCCAACTACAACGAGGCCAAGTGTATCACCTTTAGTCTCATGATATACATGATCTCCTGGATCAGCTTCTTCACCATATATTTTGTTAGCAGGGGGGAATTTGCCATGGCCATGCATGTGCTGGCCATAGTGTCCAGTGTGCTCGGTATACTCGGTGGTTATTTCATGCCCAAGGTCTACATCATGGTGCTGAGGCCCCAAATGAACACAACGGCCCATTTCCAAAACTGTATTCAGATTTATACCATGAACAAAGACTGAAAGATATGTTTTCATCATAGATTTTGCGTTTTGCATTTCTGGATACTTATTCCCAATCCATTGTATGGCTTTAAAAATGACATAGTAAATGTTGCTCTGCTCTTAGCTGGTAGAAAATACATGTTGCCCTTGCACATTTAAGTGTATGTATAACTTTCTCTAACATGGTTGTCATGTAGCTTTGATAGCTTTTTAAAGCACTTCTTTTTAAGTGTGTGTTTTTACTGGGGGGAATTGAGAAAAACAAAGCTAACCTTCTTTAGCTGCAGCTGGTGTTGTGGTCTTTCTTCAGTGTCTGTCTGTGACATGTCTGGTCTCCAAAATGTGGATCGGTATAAGCCTCTGATTTGAAACCAGCTATCCAAAATATCCATACACATGTCCCATAGTGCTCTGTTTGAAACAGAGAATGAAAGAGGCTCTAGTGGCTGAAAAACTGTATTAGCATGGGCAGTGCCATTGAGGGCTTCCACCATTTTAATGTAGTCAACTGGGTGGGAGTTCCAACTTCATTGGCTGATCCCTGTTGGTGACCCTGTTGGAGTCATGTCCAAACGGGTCATCAGCAGGGATCAGCCCATTGTGAAGAAGAAAATTGACTAAGCCTCAATGGTGCTGCCACAAACGCTATAATTGTGATTATACAAAGATCTATCTATCTTTATGGTTTTAAATCCAAATGTGTGAGTCACTATGTACATTACATAAAGTGTAAATCAGAAGGACAGAAGCTAGGACACAATAGTCCGGTGTCCCATTGTGACCCATCCACAGGGGACGCACAGACCGAACTCACAACTAACCACAATTCCCAACCAATGCGTCTCTTGGTACGCATCCTCTAATCATTTGAATCTGTTGACAGTTGGAGAAATTGCTTTTGCTGCACTGAGAATTCGAAAAGTATAAAACCCAACGGTCCAATATTCTAGAACACTGCTGTGGTTAGTGTACAAGTTTGGTACTCTGATACTTGTTGCTCTAATCAATTAATATACTTTTCTTTGTATAGCGCTTTTTACTATTTGAAATAAAGAAATAAAGAAATAAAATAACTATTTGAAATAAAGAAATAAAATAACTATTTGAAATAAAGAAATAAAATAACTATTTGAAATAAAGAAATAACCTTGTTTTCCTTCTTTGTATTTCCTTAAAGGGCAATTCCACCACTTTTCAACGTCATACTCGTTATCTCCAGCACCATATCAGTGTAAACATATAGTACCAGTCAAAAGTTTGGACACACCTACTTATTCAAGGGTTTTTCTTTTTCTACAATAAAATGTAGAAATGTGCTATTTCCATATTTGTAGACACTGATATAGCTTTGGAGAGAATTAGTATGATTTTTTAAAAGTGGTAGAATTGCCCTTTAATGTGTTAACGCGCCTTTTCCATAACGCAAAACATCCATAATTAACCCAAGCCTCTTAGGGGGAAACTATTGCTACAGTTATATGTGAATTTTCCAGAATTTGTTCATCAAAATTGACAAGACATTTAGTTGAAGGGGATCATATGAACCGGTTAGAATAGAATTGATGGACAGCAAGATCCACTACAATTTGCTAAAAAAACAATCCTGGTCAAAAGACTCAAATGATTATGTACTTAAAAATCATTGTTGTTTTAAAACCAGTTAACCCTCTTAAGATGCAGCTGGTTTGGTGGTCTTTCTTCCGTGTCTGTGTGGCATATATCTGGCCTCTCTTTAGAAAAATAGAAAGTGGTAATACAGTGCCTTCGGAAAGTATTCAGACCCATTGACTTTTTCCACATTTTGTTACATTACAGCCTTATTCAAAAATGTATTAAATCATTTTTTTCCGAATCAATCTACACACAATATCCCATAATGACAAAGCAAAAACAGTTTTTTTTATAAATAAAAAACTGAAATATCACATTCCCGCTATATTCAGACCGTTTACTCAGTACTTTGTTGAAGCACCTTTGGCAGCGATTACAGCCTCGATTATTCTTGGCTATGACACTACTTTGCACACCTGTATTTCGGGAGTTTCTCCCATTCCTCTCTACAGATCCTCTCAATGTTTGTCAGGTTGGATGAGGATCTCTGCTGCACAGCTATTTTCAGGGCTCTCCAGGGATGTTCGATTGGGTTCAAGTCCGGTCTCTGATTGGGCCACTCAAGGATTTTCAGAGACTTGTCCCGAAGCCACTCTTGCATTGTCTTGGCTGTGTACTTGGGGTCATTGTCCTGTTGGAAGTTGAACCTTCGCCCCAGTCTGAGCTCCTGAGTACTCTGGAGCAGGTTTACATTAAAGATATCTCTGTACTTTGCTCCGTTCATCTTTCCCTCTATCCTGACTAGTCTCCCAGTGCCTGCTACTGAAACACATCCCCACAGCATGTTGCCACCACCAAGCTTCACCGTAGGGATGGTGCCAGGTTTCCTCCAGACGTGACACCTGGCATTCAGGCCAAAGAGTTCAATCTTGGTTTCATCAGACCAGAGAATCTTGGTGCCTTTTGGCAAACTCCAAGCAGGATGTCATGTGCCTTTTACTGAGGAGTGGTTTCGGTCTGGTCACTCCACCATAAAGGCCAGATTGGTGGAGTGCTGCATAGATAGTTGTCCTTCTGGAAGGTTCTCCCATCTCCACAGGGGAACTCTAGAGCTCTGCCAGAGTGACCATTGGGTTCTTGGTCACCTCCCTGACCAAGACCCTTCTCCCCGGATTCCTCAGTTTGGGTGGGCGGCCAGCTCTAGGAAGAGTTGGTGGTTCCAAACTTCTTCCATTTAAGAATGATGGAGGCCACTTTATTATTGGGGACCTTCAATGTTGCAGACATGTTTTGTCACCCTTCCCAAGATCTGTGCCTCGACACAATCCTGTCTCGGAGCTCTACAGACAAGTCCTTCGACCTCATGGCTTGGTTTTTGCTCTGACATGCACTATCAACTGTGGAACCTTATATAGACAGGTGTGTGCCTTTCCAAATCATGTCCAATCAATTGAATTTACCACAGTTGTACTCTAATCAAGTTTTAAAGAAACATTTCAAGGATGATCAATGGAAACAGGATGCACCTGAGCTCCATTTCGAGTCTCACAGTAAAGGCTCTGAATACTTATGTAAATAAGGTATTTCTCTTTTTTATCTGTTATACATTTGCAAACATTTCTAAAAACCTGTTTTTGCTTTGTCATTATGGGGTATTGTGTGTAAATTGCTGAGATGTTTTATTTATTTAAGACATTTTAGAATAAGGCTGTAACATAACAAAATGTGGAAAAAGTCAAGGGGTCTGAATAATTTCTGAAGGCCCTGTATGGGCAGGCCATAGAGAGGTGCCTTGCCTTCTGTTGGTGTGAGTTCCCGTCTGTCTGTGTGCCCTCTCACTGGGTATCTGTGGTGGCAGGATTCAGGAGCTCAATGGGACAGCTGATTTAAACCCATACAGATGCCTATAAAGGGAACCTATTGCAAAAGTTATATGTGGATTTTCCTGAATTTGTTAATCAAATGTGAGAAGACACTTCATGGAAGAGGATCATATGAACTGGTTAGAACAGAATTGGTGGACTGCAAGATCCACTACAATTTGGTCAAAAAGAACAATCCTGGACAAAAGACAGGTTGTTATTATAGTTTCATTGTCATACACGTCATACATAGTTTTAAGAGCTTCTTTAATGCAATATAAACTATCAGAACAATAGCAACAGTGCTATTACAAAGTATACCAACACACTAGTCCCTTTATAAAAGATACATCCATCCAAACATAACATATTAATAATAAAAGAGAAATATCCTCAAATAATTGCTGGCGAAAATACAGTAGCATATTGTAGTTACTGGTTAAGTCTAGCAAAACACACAAACTCCACTGGAGTAATCAATCATTTCACCATCAATTCAAATTTCACAATAAAATATCATAACTCAATAATTACCTAAATTCTTCAATACAAACAAAAAAAACTCATGACAAAACAAGTAGGAGAAATAACAATCTTCACAAAAAAGTGACAACCCTCACTTCAAATATGCCAGAAATCAAATGTGCCACACATATATGGCCATCAATGTGATGAGACAATAAGAGCTCAGTAAACCCACAACGGTGGAGGAGGTTGGAAATGCATATTTCCTACATAGTGAGGGGCATACAGTCCAGTGTTTCCCTCAGGTTTTACAGTGATTCCAGTAACTCTCTCTACCAGGGCCTCCAAACTGGACCTTTAACTCCTTTGTCCTGGAGCTTGGCGGTGGCACGGAAGATGGAGGAGACTGGGGAAGTGGAGCGGCCCATCGGGCTGCTGCAGGATATCTGGGCCTGGGAGGAGAGCTGCTGTTGGAGCCCCTGAAGAGGTCCAGCGGAGGTTGTGGTGGTGTCTCTCTTGGGGCTTCCAGAGAGGAACTGCAGAGACTCCCTCCAGCACTGTGAGTAACCCTCGCTGTAGTCCCTCTGAGATGGAGCCGGCTGCTGCTGCTGCCTCAGGAATCTCACGGTCATCTCCAGGATGTCGGCTTTCTCCAGCTTGGTATTGGGGTCCTCTTTGTGGAACTCCTTCTCCAGGATGAGCTTGAGCTGCTCTATGCAGCCGTTAATGCGATCTCGACGCATCTTCTCCACGATGGGTTTCCTTATCTGAGGAGGCAGAGAAGAACATTTGATTAGTCAACAGTTCTAATATATGACAACAAGAAATTCAGTCAAATACTATAAAAAGCCATAATATACATGAATATACACATTTTATACTGTATATACACATATACATTGATTGAACCAAACACATACCTTAATGTCTTTTTCTGCGAACTTCAGATGGTGGAAAGAGGAAGTTAAGCAGGGAGCCATGTCTGCGTGAGAGAGTGACAGGTCTGTTGGCTACTTTTCCTGGGCTGCAGAGTGTGGTCTGGGACCTCTGAGGGATCTCTCCCCCTTTATATAGCAAGGGATTAGCATGACAAAGCCATGTGGCCCAGGCCCAGCTGGGGTTCCCACACTACTGAGACCACAGAGCTGCCCATCGCAACAATAGGAGAAACATCAATAACTTGATGGGTAACGGGGTAGTAGAGGCAATACAGGGATGATTCCCAAGATAAGCAGCAACTATTGATTAATAATACATGAATACATTATACATGCAATTAACATTCAACATAATGACAGGTAAAAACAAGTGAAACGAAGACACACTTTTGAAGGGAAGAGCCCTCTTCAAAGAGACTAATTTAGACCATAAAGAAAATATCTAATTTAGACCATAAAGAATATATCTAATTTAGACCATAAAGAATATATCTAATTTAGATCATAAAGAATATATCTAATTTAGACCATAAAGAATATATCTAATTTAGACCATAAAGAATATATCTCTGTAGTTTCAGTTCATTAAATGTTCTAGTTGACGTCCTGAGAACCCTTTCATCTAACACAATCAAGCCAGTATAGAATTCACAAAAAAATGAATCTTTAGAGTTTTCTTTCTCCAAGCAATATTCATTATAATTAACCAAAAATGAGTTGAATTGTTGCATAGTTTCGACAAAAGACATAACATCCGGATACAATTAATTTGATTTAAGCAGCCAATTGTGCAATAGAGTGCTTACAACACTTTTAAAAGTTAGTGGTATAATAACCAGTAGAGTAGTATTGTTATGAAATGATACTAATGGTAAATTATGCTAATGCTAAATTATGCTAATGTCTGATACAGAAGACAATCACATAGACACAGGCTGTCGCTGTGTTGGAATGTGGGGATCACACACACTTATGTATACTTCAGACTTTTCTCACACATCCAGCGGTATGCGGAGGGAGGAGGTTGTGTGCCCACACACACACCACACTGTGCTCACACTCACCCCTCGCACACACTCCGTCCAGACAAGCAGTTTCCCCACTGACAGACAGTTGAGTCATTGAACCATTGTGTTATCTGTTGTCTGTTATATCTGTTATATCTGTTCTCATTGGCTGTTGAGTGTGGGAAAGCTCAAGACAACTCATGCCCACGCGTGGATTTATTGCACCCAGGAAAGGTTCATTCAAGAACGTATTATCTCACAGCAACAGTTTATTTTTCCAATTGAATGTAGCCCTATAACTGAAGAGTTATTATATCTCCTGGAGGTAAATATTATGGCATTGAATACAAAGAAGAGGCACTACAGTGTAACACTGTAACTAATAAGATAAATGGATACTTTCCCAAGAAAAATCCCAGAACTTCTATCTATGATCTTTGATGGACTATGTGCTGCTGGGCCAGGGTGGGGAGACTGGGGACAATGCCACAGTCACTGGCACTATGCCATGGTTGTGGTTCAGGCAGCGCAAAGGTCACAGATGTGTGGCCTGGCCTGTGGGTGCTGTGAGGAGAACTCTCTCCTCCTAGTTTCCCACCAGTCACCAGCACTGGGGTAGATGAGCTACAAAAGCCAGGCCGCTCCCCCAATGCCCCATTGGGAATGTTAATTGATCCTTTGTCACATGACAAACAGAAACCCTATGTCACAGACCATCTGGAAAAAATCTAGTTAATGGTGCCTTGCACATCGACAAAGAGCTACACGAGCACCCTGTCTTTTTCTTCCACTTTGGCCTGGATGAACATTGAACGTTTTCCATGAAGACAGTTAGAGCTACTCATAAAGGGGAATTTGTCAACTTCATCTATACAAAAATGATTTACCTGTTAGCTAGACATTCCCTTTCGGGCTAGCCGTGAATTGACCACATTGACAGTGTGGTGACGAGACAGTTTTGGCTAGCCTTTGTCCGTGGCTCTTTAAGTGTGTGTGAACAGTGACCCACCCACAGACTCAATTCCTGCCATACACTCTGGACTGCCAGGCCTGTGGAGGAGTAAGGCAGGTTCCCATCAGCCCTCTGCCTTTGGGAGTGTGCTAGCCCCTGTTTCCCACACTCTCTGTCCATTCACTGGCCTCAATAAGGGGACAATAGAAGTGTGTCTTGTTACACATCACATTAGCCACGGTGTTTGATCTCTGGTTGGAGGGAGAGAGGGGGCCATAGTCACCGCCAGACCATCTGCAGGACTAACCCTGAGAAACTTCAGCAATGCCACTGGGGGGAGGGGGGGGGGTGTAATACATGTGACTCAGCTAGTCATGGCCTAGACTGACGACCATGATTAGTTGAATCTGGTTTGTTAGCAAAGAGGTTGGAACAAAAACTTGACAAAAATAGTTGAAATATTAAAGTTTAAGGTCATTGAAGTTTACTCTTCTTAAGAACTATATAGATGTTCAAGTTGGTGACTCACTTTTTTGCCACTACTCTGCACTGTTGTTCCATTATTACAATCATCCTAAATGTACTGCTAAAGATCAGGACAGACTATATATCATACGATATTAATCACATCCCTTAATCCATAGTGTGATTAATTGGTGTGACAGAACCAGTTAAATAGGTTATGTTCTGTATGAGTGAAGTATAGGCATATATAGTAGATAGGATATACATTTAGACAGGTGTCCTCAGTAATGTGGTGTTCTTGATAGGAGCCCTTCATAGTTATGGTCATGCATTCCTCTGACAAAAAGTCATTATTTTAGACACAGATTTTGTCCAACCACAAATAAACAATAGGTTTCAAGGTTTGGGTTTGTCAACCAGGAACCAATATCGATCTGACATCTCTGGGCAGTGGGATAGGTGCTCCTCACAATCTAGATTTAGGTTTGTGAATATAGTCAATCAATATACTTACTAGATAGTATATTGTCGTCTTTATAAATTTGTGGATGGAAAAGTTAGCCATACTACTGATGTCATCACAATGGATGTGGGTGGTGAACTTTGTGCAGATATGAGTTGATACGACAGAGAAAATAGAACCAGAAATGTAAATGTTGAGAAACTTCAATTGAAGTTAATTTATTTTCAAAAGCTTGATGACATGTCACTCCAAATAGTGTAATTTAAATCAATAAAGGCAAACAAACAAACTTACACAAACTCGTGTTGAATACACAACATCCCTTTATGAATGGGGTCTCTTCGAAGTTAGAATGAACATTGAATATTTGTATTATTAATAACATACATTTTACATAATCATGACATGATGTACATTTAAAGTAGATTCATTGGATCCATTTGTAGCATAATATTCATACATCACCAAATTGATACATTGTACCATTGTGACAATTTATTGTAAATAGTTTTTTTTTTAAATGCAAAAAAAACAGGTGGTGTCACAGACACCAAAGAAACAGTAGCAACCCATTATGGGTTAGACATACAATAAAAGTATGTTATTAGCATAATTTAACTCTGTTTGTACTTTCAGAGTTATCGTTCTCAGACAAGAACATGCATAATAGTAACACTGTTAATTCAGTGTACATTTTCATATACAGAGTATGTATCCCAAACCAATCTGAATCATTTCATAGAATCCTTCCTTTCAAAGGAATACTGGCAAAATATGCCCTTGCTTCATCTGGATGAAGACTATCGACGTAGCATCTCTTGCCAAATGCAAAAGAATTAGACCTTCGTCACTCCGAACACCACTGTCCATGCCTGTCATAATATAGACTGGCCTGTCCAATTCCGTTTGTCTGACATGAAAACGTTTGAAGCATTGCTCTACCAGGGCCTCCAGAGTGGATGGGAGACGGGGCTCATCACACCCTTGGTGGTGGCCTGGTGGACTGGGGAGCCCGGCGGGGAGAAGGACCAGGGAGCCTGACTGTGTTGGCTGGATGTCTGCAGGCTCTGGAAGTGGCTCAGCAGCGAGCTGTAGGACTGTGTCTTCACCTCACACTGAGACAGGAAGCTGACAGCGTCCTGCACACAGCGAGAGTAGCCCTCATTGGCTGCTGCAGTGGAGGAACTTCCTGCCTGCTGCTGGCGGCTCAGGAAATAGACAGTCATCTCCAAGATGTCGGCCTTCTCTTGCTTGGAGTCGGGCTGCTGGCGGAGGAACTCGGGACCCAGGAGGGACTTGAGCTGCTCGATGCTGGTGTTGATGCGATCCCTACGCATCTTCTCCACCACTGGCTTCCTTATCTGCACAAAGAGAAAACAAGGAACAATTTAGTCAATCTGATCTGCCCTGTACTAGTATCAACAGCAATAGAATAAGAAAGAAATGTATTTATGTATTCAAAGACTTAAAAGCATTTGTTTACCTTAGTAAGTGAGAGGTGCTGCTTAGGGTTAGTCATCTGTCTAATCATAGTTGGTGCCAATGGATATAGCAGTAGTAGTTCTGTTGAGCTGAAGTCTCAGTAAAGAGCCAATTGGATATGTACTGTCTTTCCTCTGGTTCTCCCTCCTATTTATACTCCTAAATCTCCATATGAATGTGTGGGTCTTGGGCTTGTTGGAGTTTCTCACAGTCCGGAGCCAATGAGAGGGCTGGGAATGGCATTGATAGATGCTGTGCTGCCACATGCTCAATGAAGTGTTTATTGCTGAGGGGACAAAGAGTGTGCCTCCAGGGAGCAGGTGGAGGGATGGTGAGGGAGAGGGATGGGTGGGAGGGAGGGAGAGGGAGTGGAGGGAGGGGGGCGGACATGGCGCCGCGTTGTGGATCTGGGAAAGTGGTGACCCCAGAGGAAGGAGTGTGCTCGTCTCTTGCCAGGATCACAGAATAAAGGGTGAGCACAAAGTGCTTTGGCACAGGGCACACGTGGGTGTGAGACTGAGATAGGACTGTGAGTCAAATAGCTCATGGGGCTACTGTGTGTCCACTAGCTTAATCAAACAGGTTGCTTTGAGATCCATGAAGATCTGTTCATTCCCTTGGATCTTTGGTGCCATGTCATGTAAAGATGTATTAATGGGGTGGTGATTGGGCAACATTAAGTTTTATGTTCAACTTTGGTGTGATCTGTATATTTGTCAGGTAGTAGATTTATGTGTTATAAACATTGCACAGTCATAACTGCCATGAATAGTCTGCATTGTAACCCAGTATATATCCAGAATTGAGTTTTGGAAACCAACACATGTAGACATAGATTGCCAGCGTTGCTACAGCACACACCTGCTCGCTCTGCCTGTGTCCCAGTCACACGCTCCCCCTTCCTGCCCCAGTGGAACGTGAGAGCCGCCGTGCTCCTGTGCTTCCCACACTTCAGTGTTAATGACACTGGGGCGAACACACAAAGGAAGTGTGCCCCGTCAAACAAAGCTCGAGTGACCAGGGCCCCCCTCCTCCCTACTGCCCATGCACAGTGCAGTCAACAAGGCTCTCATAGGGATCTCACAGGAACACCATCTGGACAGATAGGACACTTATCACCCAATGGACCATGTGAGACCTGCTTTGTGAGAAACAGGGAGATGAAATAGAATGAGTGAGAAAGTAAGAGAAGGAAATAAAATAAAAAGTCAAACTTCAAAGTCTTTTAGATATTATGATGACTATTTGACTAATACATGAAAATGTATGATTTTATATTATGTTATGTTTTCGAGCCCTGAATGCTGATAGGCTGACAGCCATGGTATATCTGACCGTATACCAGGGGTATGACAAAACATTTATTTTTACTGCTCCAATGATGTTGGTAACCAGTTTATAATAGCAAAAAGGCACATCGGGGGTTTGTGATATATGGCCAATATACCACGGCTAAGGGCTGTATCCAGGCACTCCGCGTTGCGTTGTGCATAAGAACAGCCCTTAGCCGTGGTATATTGGCCATATACCAAACCCCCTTGGGCCTTATTGCTTAATTATACTATTACCACCAAATCAAATAGTCAATGCGAATTACTAATATCAATTTTAGCAATACCATTTTAAAGGGCACCTCCAACCTGTTCATTTGAATCAGGGCCATTGTATTTAATTAATTCATGCACTTCTCATTGCCACATGAAATACACAGAGTCATCCTCATTTCAAAGCAGGCAAAACACAAAGATCTTACAGCACATTCAACATGACAGAGCTCTATGCTGACCTTTTTTTACAAGAAGCATGTGTGCGCCTAAGTTGAAAACTATAGGCGAACACAAAGAAATGTAGGAGCACAATGAAAAATATTTGAGGTAATAAAGCTAGAATCGTACATTTAAATTCCAGGTCACACATCAAAATATTTAAGCTCATATGTGAGTCAAATGGTCGCACTGTAGAGCCCTGCATGAAGGACCAACAGACCCGGTAACGACCACATCAAATGGACCTGGATATTAAACTGATGAAGATGTTGATCAATTCATCTTATGGGAGGTATATACTCTAAGGTTATTTAACATATGTTTCCTTTCTTTGTTCCCACAGTGGTAAAGAGAGAAAGTGCACTGACAGGGTGGAGAAACTTTACACGGAGCTCAAGAGCCAATGCCACAACGGGGTCTCCAGCACAGACGTGTGGGACAAGACTGTCTGCTTCTCAGTCAAGAGTCCCCTTCTCTTCCACAATGGCTACTCAAAGTACTCTAGAGATACTCTACGACTGTCTCCATTACCTGTTGAAGATGTTGCCCCACTGTTTATCCAGTTAGGATCTCCATGGAAACACCAAAACCAGCAGTGGGACTGAGCATAGTAACCATGAGCAGTTTTTGTAGCCTATGCAAAGTTACTCTCACACCAAATCCATCTTTATCTCTGGAAGAACTAAAGATGTGGACTATGTCAATTGTTGTGGACTATTTTGCAACTGAAATGATTGGGATATATTTTTTTAACGATAAAATGATGTATATATTTTTCCAGAGACTATTATTGATAAAGTGATTGACTTTTAATCTATGGTCTTTTGTAAAACTAGAGTTTAGTCTCCATACTGTATGTATATGCTGTCCAGACTGGGTCATTCTTTGGTCAATAAAATAACCATAAAATTTGCATTTTAGGCCTTAAGAAAAGCATGAATTGCTTTAGTATTCCTTGCAGAGATGTTCATTGAAGACTACTCTCTGAAAAAAAGAGTTGAAATGGAAAGCCATATTCCTTCATACAAAAGGAACAATATTGTTTTTTATGCCTATGCTTATGTTGAAATAAGTATAGTATAGGCCAAGGGCGCAACTTTGGTTTTAGAAGTGTGGGGGACATCTTTTTATTTATTTTTATCAAGTCGGATAAACACTCCAAACAGCCTACCCGACCGCTCGGAGTTGTCCACGCGGTCCTAAAGCACGCCTTTGCCTTGTTTGGTATCACATTCCATTGATAAACCCATGGGGGTCAAAAATGCAATTTCAGAATGTGGGGGGGACATGTCCCCCCTTCCCCAGTGAAAGTTGCGCCCCTGGTATAGGCTACAGTAGAGCCTCATGGTAGGCTAGATCACAAGTGAAATTATATTTTTGATATGCAATGTAAAACATTTATTGTTAAAAAAAATTGTCTGCTTTTTTTTGTTCATTCTCAGTCATTTCTTCTCTATTGCTAAATTACTTGACAACTATGGATCATGATAAAGAGTACATCACATTTATTTAATAAGTATTTCCCAAATAACATAATAGTCCTTAATGTGCAGCTCTACTAGCCAGTCTTTTCGTATGTTCATGTAACCTATACATGCAAGCAGGCACACATTCAACTTTACCGAACCCAACACACAGTTTGCATATGGCTATTTTGCTGGTAGCCAACAAACAAATGAGAGAAGTGCTGCTTTTCTGTCTACTATTTTATGTAAATGATACTCAGTCTTATCTGGGTAATAAATGCATATTTTCTTCTTACAGTTCATTTTGTAGAAGGCCGACCGGGGTACTGCATGCTGCCATTAGCAACTAAATGATCCTGTGTGCGATTTTAACATAATCGGTTCAAGGTCATACATCTCCCCCGATCAAACTGAGCAATTTGGGGAGAAGGGCCTTGGTCAGAGAGGTGACCAAGAACCCGATGGTCACTCTGACAGAGCTCCACAGTTCCTCTGTGGAGATGGGAGAACCTTCCAGAAGGACAACCATCTCTGCAGCACTTCACCAATCTGGCCTTTATGGTAGAGTGGCCAGATGGAAGCCACTCCTCAGTAAAAGACACATGACAGCCCGCTAGGAGTTTGCCAAAAGGCACCTAAAGGACTCTCGGACCATGAGAAACAAGATTTTCTGGTCTGATGAAACCAAGATTGAACTCTTGAATGCCAAGCCAGGAGGAAACCTGGCACCATCCCTACGGTGAAGCATGGTGGTGGCAGCATCATGTTGTGGGGATGTTTTTCAGCAGCAGGAACTGGGAGACTTGTCAGGATCAAGGGAAAGATGAAAGGAGCAAAGTACAGAGAGATCCTTGATGAAAACCTGCTCCAGAGCGCTCAGGAGCTCAGACTGGGGCAACAGTTCACCTTCAAGCAAGATGACCCTAAGCACACAGCCAAGACAACGCAGTAGTGACTTTAGGACAAGTCTCTGAATGTCCTTGAATGGCCCAGCCAGAGCACGGGCTTGAACCTGATCAAACATCTCTGCAGAGACCTGAAAATAGCAGTGCAGTGACATTCCCCATCCAACCTGACAGAGCTTGAGAGGTTCTGCAGAGAAGAATGGGAGAAACTCCCCAAATACAGGCATGCCAAGCTTGTAGCATCATACCCAAGAAGACTCGAGACTGTAATCGCTGCAAAAGGTCCTTCAACAAAATACTGAGTTAAGGGTCTGAATACTTATGTTAATTTGATATTTCAGTTTTGTATTTTTTTAATATTTGCAAAATTTCTAAAACATTATTTTTGCGTTGTCATTATGGGGTATTATTTTATACACTTTTGAATAAAGCTGTAACCTAACAAAATCTGGAAAAAGTCAAGGGGTCTGAATACTTTCTTAATGCACTGTAGATTACTTCAACGGTCGGCCATCTTGGAGGCTGTCTCTCCAGTTCTTACAATAGCTCAATGGCTTCAGTGCACTATCAAAGACAGTACAGTATGAAGATAGTTAGAAACTGCTTCTCCAATTGTCAAAACTATTGGTAGCTAAATCCGGAGAAATGACGGACCATGTAAAAAACTGTTGGTCACTAAATCTGTCTAGAATGACTACGTAAAAACAGTTAGCTGGTATGCCCTCAGCAATCTTAGTGGTCAGCTGTGAACGCCCTCTCCACTATATACTTATAAGTGATTGGTTTGGTTCTGACCTCTATAGTGCTGTCTGGTTAGAACATGATGCTGAGGCCCATCACTGTAGTCTTGATCGTCTCCACCACACAGACACAACTGTTTCGATTTGAGGATGTTCATATGATTTTGGTAATCCGAATGACTTGGAATCTTATTGTTGTGGTTATTTCAATGCATGCACAACCTTCAGACATTTGTGTTACTGTCGACAATTAAAGGTCCTCAGAAACATGCGTCTTCTCCCTTCAGACGACGATAAAACTCTGAGTGGGCGGGTGCGGTGTCAAGATCAGCATTCCAGGCACTCTGATTGGTTGGGAATGGCAGGGCTATAATGGGTGAGGGATAATTAAGGTAGGCTAAACAGCCAAACTAACGGGATTTAGGGGAAATTGAAGGGATTGTGAGGGGAAGTTAGTTAGAGAGGAGAGGAGCAGGACAGTATTTTTTTTACACCAATAGAAAATCCAGATCACGCTTGTAGGCGATGTCATGGTGACGTTGGGTAGCTAAACATCCGGTGCAGAAACATGTCATCCGGTCTAACCATTGATGTGTCTACATGCTGACCAGACTGGACACGTCGGGTGCGCGAGCGTTGCAAAATAAATTTAGAAATCCATGTTATTCAATTATTGCACCCACACTGCTCGCTCTCCAACGAGCGTCTGCGTTGCCAAGGGCTAAAATAGAAGTCATTCCTATTTCTGACACAGATCGCGCTGCAAGTCCTGCCTCTCCCATCTCCTCATTGGTTTATAGAAGCAGGTACCCACGTGCCATCTACTCATTGGTTATACCCACGTGGGTGATACGGACTGTTTTGCCGGTCGTCGTGGTAATACTATGAAAGTTTAGATGCCAATCACCATATAAGTTCAACATGAAAAGGCCTGGAAGGAAGAGAGATGACTAGAAACGATTCGGTCGGCCGTTTTATGTGCGGAGTAGAGGAGCTTGTGCATTTCAGGTAAAATAACAACTCAATGTTTCTATCCCAGGACAAATTAGCTAGCAACAGCAAGCTAACTAAATAGGACAAAGTAGCTAGAAAGTGCAAGCTAACTTGCTAAATTGCCATACATGTTTAATGCTGTTCGACCTGTCCCCAAATTAATGTCATTGGTTCAGAGTTTGTTTTGATATTTTAACCTGCGTGTCGTGATCGCGTTTGGTGTAGGGGGACAAAATACATTTATGCACAATAGCACACGCGCCCTGGATTACTCATACTATGTATTGGTCATAGAGAGGCTTTGAAGCCACCGGTCGGCCATATTGGCACTCCCCAGTAGGAGAAGGACTCCATAGGAATTTATGGAATTTTACAGTATTTAAATTAAATGTTAAGGACAAAATGACATGGATTTAAGAAATGTTTTTAATGGAGACAATAACAGTACTCTATACTTTAAGATTGTATTTGTATAATTTATATTTTTCATGTTTAACTAACATAATAAAAGTAAAAGTAAGCATTAAGGTGTCTGTAATAGAATGAACATGTCAAAACAAATGTAGACATTAATAAATGCATTTCTATAGCTTCCAAAATCTTTTTTTCAATGGAGGAGTACCAAGATGGCTGCACAGTGGCTTCATCACTAGCACCTTAGAGGCTGCTGCCCTATATACATAGTCTTGAAATCACTGGCCACTTTAATAATGGAACACTAGTCACTTTAATAATGTTTACATATTTTGCATTACTCATCTCATATGTATATACTGTATTCTATTCTACTGTATTTTAGTCTATGCTGCTCCGACATTGCTCATCTGGGCTCCCGAGTGGCGCAGCGGTCTAAGGCACTGCATCTCAGTGCAAGAGGCGTGATTGGGAGTCCCATAGGGCAGCACACATTTGTCCCAGCATTGCCGGGGTAGACCGTCATTGTGAAAAACAATTTGTTCTTAATTGACTTGCCTAGTAAAATAAAGGTTAACAAACATATATATTCCTTACTTTACGTGTGTATTGTTGTGAAATTGTTAGATATCACTTGTTAGATATTACTGTACTGTTGGAACTAGAAACACAAGCATTTCGCTACACCTGCAATAAAATCTGCTAAACATGTGTATGTGACCAATAAAATTGTATTTAATTTGAATACAGCGCCCCTATCAGTCATCATTGGGGTTAACGGTTTTCCACTAGTTACCACAGCAACAAAGTAAAAATTAGCAATATCGTAAAAATGTATTTAAAAAAAAGAAGTGCTTTTTGGTCTTAATTTTAGGTTATGTAGGCATCTCGCGCCGAACTGCAGATGCGCGTGCTGTCAAATCAAGGGCACTCCTATAAAAAATAAATGTGGCAGTTTGTCAATTTCACGAGGTTGGAGTAATAACATGTTAAACTACTTAAGACATTGGCTTTAATGTAGGTTGTACTTTTAGAAAACTAACAAATAATGAGTAATTTTTCACTTCTCTCATTGGGTCATTTACTTCTCAAACCCCCGGTCTGGTTTGCTTGGTCTGCTTCGCAAGCGTTCACGAAAGTCTCTCGATGTTGTGCCTCTGTCTTTTAGAAACTCTGTGGCGCTATTGATTCTTCGCTTATGAAGGAATGGTGTCACGTGATCAAGAGCTTTGTCCTTTCATATATGCAGTCATTGCTCTGTGCTATGTCCTCTGCTAGACAGTTGCAAAAGTGATGTCTGGTCAAACATTTCTTGCTGGGGTTCAAGAAGTGACCTTTGATTAAATGGCTTTAAAGCGCCATCTACAGCCAATAAATTGTAAACGTCGTCTGTCACGTCACGTATATAGGCGTTCCAGGTAGGTAGTCTTTATTAGAGTCGCGCTGCGAAGTTGATCACATTTCACAACGCCTAGAGAAGTGTTTAACGTGTCAGGAACAACATAAATAGAATAAAGAAATCTTCCCAGGCGTTCTCAGAAGATTGCTGCCATATTGATGTGGTTCCTGCTGAGTGTGTGTGATGATGAAGTGATCATATGCATCTGCGCAGCGTGACCACCTGGAACGCAGCCAAGATTAGTGAGTAAATTTTGCCATTGTGGAAAACTCGCGAGAACCCATAGGGAGTAACGGTACTTCATCATGGCAGGCAAGTTGGTGTTAGAGGGGAAAATAAGTATTATAAGCTTTCTTTTAGGACTGGGTGTTGTTATAATTCCCCTTATTAGAACATTCGCTGGACATCTTGACTGGGTATTCGACTATCTCACTGGAGTGAGGGGGAAAATAGCTATTGCTGTGTATATCGCTGTTATCAATGGCTTCTTGCTTATCATATACAAGGGACCTCTATATAAGGTAAGCAAGCTAACTAACGTCTGAAAGAAGATGGATAGCTATAACGTTAGCTAAACTCCTTAGATAGCTAGCCATCTTGATTTCAATTTTATTTGCCCATTAGCCAAAACGGCAGCCAGATGGCTAGGCTTTAGCTATCTAAATTATTGGTACACTTTCATTGCCCCTCTTCTTCCTAACAATATGTTGTGCTAGCTAGCTAATCCTATTATCTGAATTGGATTGAGACAGCTGTCAGCTTGATTGGCTAAAGATAGAGCCCTAAACTGTAAATTAGATAACACTATTGAAGTTAGACAGATATTCTATGCCTAAGAGTAGGTTATTGTGTTATTGTGTTATTGTGTAGCTATTGATTTGGAGCCAGCTTTCTACTTGTATAGTTAGATAACTAGCTAGTTAAACAAATTGAAGGTAGAAATGTTTCCTAAGCATACTCTTCTTTCTCCCAGGTTGCTGTGCGAGCCTGCTTCCTTGGCTTTACTTTTGGGTGTGGCTTGATCATAAGCTTTTCCCAAACCACATGGACACACTTTGGCTGGTAAGCAAAAACTTCTTGCAAAAAGTTTCTTAAACAGAACGAAATGGGGAAGTACCTACCTTTGTTTGTCCAATAAAAACTCTAGTTTTGCTCTGTTTGGTTCTTAAATGGTTTCCGTAATGAATAAACCTTTGTACATGCTCTCTCCTCTCACACACACTTTCCGGGTTTGTTCAATATTACAGGCGACTGACAGATCTACAAAGAACCTTGTATCATAAATAACAACTTATTATTATTTGTAGATCAGTCAGTCAATTTACCCATGATACACTAGGGTTTTGATACTCTCGGACGCTGCCTTTTTTTTCTCTCGTATGTGTGTGTATATATATATATATATATATATATATATATATACGCGCGCACAATACTACCGTTGTTAGTTCGATACGTGTTATGCATAGTTCTCAGTCAATGCATGTCTTTGCAGGTACATGTGCTCCTTGTCTTTCTTCCACTACTCCGAGTACCTGGTGACAGCCATCATTAACCCCCGCAGCCTGTCTCTGGACTCATTCCTTCTCAACCACAGTGTGGAGTACACTGTGGCTGCTGTGTCCTCATGGGTGGAGTTCACCATAGAGAAGCTCACTGTCCCAGGTCTGTCCTCCATACCACACTTGGGGTCAATGGCCGTGTTTCAGCCCGACGACATTGCTTGTGTTGCATTGCATCAACCAATGATTATGTGCCACGTCATCAATTGCAGTCGTGCAGGCTTCTGCGTTGTAGTCAGCCTGGAATGTAGCCAATAACTTTTCAATGCCTCAGTTGAAATGGGCATGACATGTTGTCACAGTAGGAGTTAAATGTCTTAATAGGCTGTGCATTTTATGTCTCAGAGCTGAAGCAGCTGAGCTGGCTCAGCCTGGTGGGCCTGGTGATGGTGCTGTGTGGGGACTTCCTGCGTAAGTCTGCCATGCTGACAGCCGGCTCCAACTTCAACCACATTGTCCAGAACGAGAAGGCCCAGAGCCACGTGCTGGTCACGGATGGGGTCTATGCCTTCTTCAGACACCCCTCCTACGTGGGATGGTTCTACTGGAGCATTGGCACACAGGTACCAGCCTATTCTGTCAATAGCTAAGGAAACTCTTGAATGGCAAGGCACGGTTTGCAAAATTCTGGAAATGTTCCCAAAATGTCCAGATTTTTCAGAAATCTCGGTAGAAATATTCCTGGAAACAGAAAATCCGGAATCCTCCAACTGCGATTTCTGGAAATCCTTGTAGTCTTGGGTTACCAGACTATTGCAACCCTTGTCACAGCAATATTAGCATGCAGGCTAATACACAAGCTAAACTCTGTTCCCTTTTAAGAATCCAGACATGTTTGTTTCTTAAACATGTTCTAGTCAAGCCCACTACGCTGATTTCACTTTTCTATGTCCAATGTTCCAGGTGATGCTGTGCAACCCTGTCTGCATCGCGGGCTATACCATGGCAAGCTGGCGCTTCTTCCGTGAACGGATTGAGGAGGAGGAGCTTTCTCTCATCCATTTCTTTGCAGAGGACTACCTGGAGTACAAAAAGAAGGTGGGCACTGGCCTGCCGTTTATTTCGGGCATCCGCATCAACAGCTCCTAGGTGTGAGAGATGGAGTCCTGGATGTATGAAAATGGCAGGCAGACAGACAGGCACTGTGAGGGGCAGCCCTGGTCAGCGTACTGTGGATTAGCTCCTGTGGTTGCCCCCAGGGGTGCTTAGAGCTCACAGAGACTGACACCTATGAGTGTTGTGAAGGGCTCCCATCCCCATACCACCCCCAAGGCCTGGGTAGACTCTCAAAAAGAAACCACACCCCCCCATATATTCAACCACCTCTGTTTTCTCTTTTGTTTGGTTAAATTAACTACTAGAGACTTGAGTTTGTATTTTTCTTTAATCTCCAATGTTCTGATGAAGGCTCCTTTTTCTGTTTTTTCCTTAGAGAGGAGTTGAGTATCTTAAGGCCAGGCACCACACCCTAATAGGGTATTCCCCCCCCCCCCCCCCCCACTTAATCATATTACAATCAACTTTTACCAGTTGAGTGTGGACACTATAATATTTTGGTCCTTTTTTCTGAAAAATTGTATACAAATATGCAAATGAGGTAATACCATTAAATATTTGCATATAAAACAAACCCATTTTTCTGGACACTGGATGAAGTAAAAATCAACCTAAATATTTTGGTTTTATTTTGTTAAGACATTCTAGGACTGAATTTACATACACATCTGATTGTGTCATAAACATATCAACAATTCCCAATGTATAAGTCTGGAGAATACATCTAAAGATAACCACAGAAAATAAGTTGGCGTTTGGGAAGAGTGTGATTTTTTTCAGGAAATGGCAGTAAGACAAGGACTGAATTAAGACTACCTTACACCCAATCACCATATCTTCAAAGTATCATTCTCTAAGAAATGGACTTTTAAGCGATGTGTGATTTCAATGTAGTGAGCATTCAAATTATGAATGTATGTCCATTTAAAAGTGGTTACAGTTCATGACACTTTGATGTTAGTATGATAAACTAACACAAATATTTTTATAAACCTTTTGGATATTTTTTACTTTTTAAAAATACTAATATTAATTGACAAATACCCCCCTCCCCCAAAACTCTAAATTGCTAGATTTGTGCAACATTTTAGCCTGTGGTGCCTGGCCTTAAGTGGATGCTGAATTGATTTTAGCTTTGGTTACTGAGTCAGAAGTGCTGTAATGAGCCTGGTTGAGTTTCTTCTATTCCTTGTTTGTCTGTCATATCACAGAGTCATCATTATTAGGCCTCAGCGTTGACATCAGAATGGTTTTACACAATATTAGGGATGCACGCAGGGCTCTAAAGTGTGACCCAATTTGGTTGCATATGCAACAAAAATATTTTGCTGTGCGAACTGCAATTTTAATTTGGGAGTACCGGTACGGGAAGAAAGTACATTTTTATAACAATTAGTTGTAATGGTAAGGCTTCACTGTACAGTTGTTTCCTGGGTGCAGATTCGTTAGTGTCATGCTTGCACCTTTACTACAGCAAAAATTGCTTGTTTCTAATACAAACAGTTTAAAAAATCTGACCCATATCAGAGATACTTTTGAGATGGGGAAACCCCATTGGAATTGTATTGTCGCCCATGCGGCTTCAATGGGGCCGCACGGTGCATGCTGGGTCATTCTGGGACAAGGACATTTCTAACATTTCAGGTTGTGCACTTAATGTTTTAAAGTTTGGAGCACCAGTTTTACCCATTATTTTTTTTTTTATGTAGAGCCCTGGATACTAAATTTATCAGCCCTCATACATACATTACATGAACAAAAGTATGTGGACACCTGCTTGTTGAACATCTCATTCAAAATCATGAGCATTAATATGGACTTGGTCTCCCCTTTGCTGCTATAACAGCCTCCACTCTTCTGGAAAAGCTTTCCACTAGATGTTGGAACATTGCTGTGGGGACTTGCTTCCATTCAGCCACAAAAGCATTAGTGAGGTCGGGCTATTAAGCCTGTATTGCAGTCGGCGTTCCAATTCATCCCAAACGTGTTCGATGGGGTTGAGGTCAGGGCTCTGCAGGCCAGTCAAGTTCTTGCATACTGATCCCCACAAACCACTTCTATATGGACCTCGCTTTGTGCATTGGGGCATAGTCATTCTGAAACAGGAAAGGGCCTTCCCCAAACTGTTGCCACAAAGTACAGAATTGTCTAGAATGTCATTGTACTGTTTGATGTAGCGTTAAGATCTCCCTTCAGGGGAAAGGGGCCTTGCCCGAACCATTATTCCTCCTCCGCCAAACTTTACAGTTGGCACTATGCATTGGGGCAGGTAGCGTTCTCCTGGCATCCGCCAAACCCAGATTTGGATTTCGGACTGCCAGATGGTGAAGCATGATTCATCACTCCAGATAATGCATTTCCACTGCTCCAGAGTCCAATGGCAGTGAGCTTTACACCACTCCAGCTGACACTTGGCATTGCGCATGGTGGTCTTAGGCTTGTCTGCGGCTACTCAGCCATTGAAACCCATTTCATGATTCTCCCGACGAACAGTTATTGTGCTGACGTTGCTTCCGGAGGCAGTTTGGAACTCGGTAGTGAGTGTTGCAACCCGAGAAACAGGCCATTTAAAAAATATATTAAAAAATGTATGTGCAATGCGATTCAGTACTCAGCGGTCCCTTTCTGTGAGCTTGTGTGGCCTACCACTTCGCGGTTGAGCCATTGTTGCTCCTAGACATTTCCACTATACAATAACAGCACTTATTGTTGACTGGGGTGGGGTACCTCTAGCGGGGCAGAAATTTTATGAACTGACTTGTTGTAAAGGTGGCATCCTATGATGGTGACACATTGAAAGTCACTGAGCTCTTCAGTAAGGCCATTCTACTGCCAATATTTGTCTATGGAGATTGCATGGCTGTGTGCTCGATTTAAAATATATATATATATTTTTAAACTGTCCGCAACGGGTGTGGCTGAATCCACTAATTTGAAGAGGTGTCCACATACACACACACACACACACACACACACATGTGTGTTCTGTCCCAGTAAGAAACATTTATTTCTGAGTGACTTTGTTATACATTTACAAAAATGCCCGAAAGTTACGGAAATGGGGTCCCTTGCAACATGGTCTTTTCCCCTTAAGTTATTTTGCTCTTTCATAAATTATAAGAAAAAGGCCTTTTAATGAATGTCAAAGTTACTAAAATAATGTATGCTATGAAAATGTATTGGTTTTAGGTATCAGCCCAGACTTTCAATATTGATTTATCCTTACACAAAATAATGATTTATTTTAAATTCACATCCCATGTCCACTCAGGATCAAAAGGCTGCACAATCACTAATATTTTGCTAATTTGACAACCTGGGAAAGTTGCAGCCTGGTTCTCTGATTCTTCCAAATCGGTACAGCGTATCAAGTCAGAAATGTCTACTTTGTGAATTATGAAAACATAATGAACACTGACAATCCATTCACTGTTCTATTCCAGTCTGCTGTAAGTTTTAACATTGTTCCTTGGTATATAAACTATGAATCAGGGGTGTTGTTTCTTCCATAAGGTTTTAACTATAGGGGCACCCACATGGTACAGTCATCTTTAAAATGCACTCAAGACTGTCTCTCTTTCAACCACCACTTGATCATCACTCCACCTGTTATTCATTTGTATTGAAACCAACCAATAGATGCATTCCTATGGCTAAGGGGTTCAGAGGAAAGGTCGTCTCCTTTGCGATAAGCTCAACCCAGCATTGCTTCCTCCTGAACTACCGCTTGTCTCAGGTGAAAGGTTGCCTCTGCCCTCTACTCTGTATGCCCAGACTGTATGGAGTGTGTGTGTGTGTGATTGAAAGAGAATTCCTGAAATTAGAACAGTCGAGCACTGTAACTGTATGTTGCACAAGACAAGAGTGTGTGAGTGTGTGTGTGTGTGTTTAGAGTTTCTGAAATGAGGACAGTCGAGCACTGTAAAAGTAATGTGTATTAGATGAATAAAGATGAGAAGATTATCTGTAGATTCAATAATATAAGAGCACATTGTTGGCTGCAGACGTACAACTGTTTACTGCTCCAAGCATGATCCAGCTGAGCTGAACATGGAAAAAGTCAGTTGTTGCACTACAGTATAACAATACTACAGTTTATTACAGGTAATGTAAATGTATCATGCAGAGAGAATATTTATCTCTCTCTTGGCTGATTACTTTTATTCACTTGACTGAAATGTTCTGAATTGATTGAACAACTTTGTCCTGTGAAATTAAATAAAATTTATCCTAAGAAAATTGTCTTCCTTTCATTGTTTTCTTTCATGGGTTTGCTACTGTAGTCCTAATATGGGTAATGTTAGAAACATGTAAATGTTATATTCAATATAATTTACATAAGTTATGGGTGAGCACATTGAAGTCTCATGACCCCATCCAGTTGCTTAGGGAGACGTCTTCCAAATCTCTGTTTTTCTGCTTCCCTGGCCAGTAGATTCTTGTTCTTGAGGGCAGCCTCGTCAGAGAGGTTGCTGAGAGTGTGGTTATCATCTGGTACAGGTCAAGTCATTTCTGTTGCGCATAAAGTTGAGGTTTAACAAAGAAGTTAGTTCTCACTCAAATCAATGATCAATTCTTCCAACAAGTTAAGTAATCTAGCTAGCTTACATCTGTGTTGTTAAAATGGTTTGTTTAGTATCTGTGGCCATAGTGGTGTCCTCAGGTCTTCAGCATGTCCTCTGTACTGTCATCTTTCAGCTCCTTAGGCTCTTTCGGTCTGTGGGAACATTGAATAGAGAATACTTCACGGAACACCATGTCTTACATGGTCACCATGATAGAAACAAACATTTCAAATTGTACATTTGCCAGAGTAACTTGTTAGTCAAAATAATGTTGTAGTTTGTGATATGTACAGTAGTTACAGTGGCTTGGTTCCAGTACCTGGGTTCAAGGCGTTCCTTCACCTTGGCGATGGATCGGATGTAGGGGCCGATTTGCCTGGCGATGGTGGTCAGGTATCTGTTCTCTTCCTTTAGCTGCGTCAGCTCATGAAGCTGGGCAGAAAACAGAATGGACACATACAGTATATTAAACACCAACTTCACCTTATCTAACAGAAAAACAAAACCTCTTTTACCTTCATAGATTTTCTGTTCATTTGCAACCCTCTGAAAGATATCCTCCCAGACTTAGGGGAAAGATAACAAGATGGAGATGAGCCTTAAAAAGAGAGCTGGGTTACATTTATAAACAGTGTTGTCTGAATACTTTTTTCAGAATCGTCATTGCTTTGGTGATTCCCACCTCCTCAGATTTAGTGTAGCGCCTTCATAGAAATCAATAAACCAGGCACCTCTGAACGTCAGATCTTTTCATGACACATTTCAAATACACATACAAAAACACTGATTGGCTGTGAAATCCCTCAGTAATGTTGTAACAATGGGTATCAGAGTTGTACAGTAACTTTAAAATGTTGTAGAAGCTCACTCACCCTGTAGCTGTTCTCAGAGTTGCGACAGTGCTCAGTAAATGGGGTCTCCCAAAACTTTACCAGGAGGACCTTGGTGATGATATAGCAGTGGGCTTCGGCACCATGGATGAACCCAGGGACATGTCACTGATGGGAGGGAAGTGGCAGGGCACGGACAGGGATGACTGCAGGCTGAGGAGACAGAAGGACATTAACACAATAAATAAATATATTTACATAATGTCTTTTACACAACAGGTAGGGGTGTCCTCATATTACGCTGGCTATTTCAGAACATGACGAGCATATTTGGAAAGAATAAGCATACTGTCTTGAATGTTGAGGTTTCACTCATTGGGAACATCAATAACATGCTGATTACATTTTCCCCTTGAGCGTGTAGGTCTGCACAATTTCCATATGGTAGGGGTGAAATATGACTCACAGTCTGCTGGCATTGCCCAAACTCCATCCCGACACTCCCGGCAATGGACACGGAGCGTCTTTAGCCCAGCAGTAACAGAGAGACTCAAGGCAATAAATAAACTCGGACCGATACTCTGTGTTGATCTAAAGCAGAAACATAGAAGAAGACATATGGGGTGTATATTTGGGATGTGACATCACCAAACATCAGTTGAGGAGGCAAGATGACAAGAGAGAGGGACTTAAAACTGCTATTCTTCTTTAGTCGCTGGATAACAGATATCAAAGTCAAACAATTTTGCTTAAAGACTGTATTCATAATTGCTAATATTCCATTTAATGTTTTGGTTTGTGCCCTTCTGGATTCATAGAACCAGATTGGGCATTATGCATCATACTACACTAGCAAGGTGGAGGAGAACATTGGCTTGAGTTGATTATATTACACCTGCTCAAGATGGAACATCAATTAGGATTACAAATACAGTTGGGCACTGTGAATAAGACATTGTAAAAATAGGCTTCATGTATCACTACTCCAGGATGAACAGGCATACCATAGACAGGATATTACCTGGAGAGTGGGTAAGAGTGCAGCCAGATGAGGCAGCTGTTCTCATTTGCTACTGGGTTGAAAGTGGTGCCAGGCAAGCCTGATGTAGCTAGTCCTGACACATTATTATTCATTTGGCTTTAATCTATATTGGTCTGCTGCCAGGGACACCTTAATCTCCCAGTAGGATCTATATATACATGTGGAACAGGATACATATTAGGCAGGCATTAGACAAGCCATTAGGCTGTTCAATATCTCTTCTCAAAGCAGGAAGCCTTGTGCACCCGAATGTCACACTATTTCCTATATAGTGCGCTACTTCTGGTCAAAAGTAGTGCACTATAAAGGGATTGTGGTGGCATTTGGGACGCATCTTGTCTGTGTGTGGTAAGACTTCCTTCTTCTTCGAGAGTTAATTGAGTTTACAGCGATTTTTAATGGCTAGAGGCAACCATTGAGGCTGAATCTGTGTGCGCTCTGTTCGGAAGGCCCATTCAAACAATAACAGGTTAACGGTTTCTCTGATCATAGGCTATACATTAGGGCTACATGATAAACATGATTTTCAGGCAAGGTAGCATGAAGCAATATCTATTCTCACCTTTGCGCTGCTCTTAGGATAATTTGTTTTCGATCTGACAGTTTTTCATTCAAAAGAGGACAATATTATCTGGGTCATTTAATTGCATTGCAAATCTCTCAAAATTAAATTTACTGTACTCTAATGAATACTTTCCCAACCAAAACTAATTTACATAAATTTCCTCTCGGTTTGTAAATGAAAAGCACTACTTGAGCATTACAACTGTATCCAGTATAAGTCAATAAAATGTTGCTCTAATGTAATGTTGTGCAAGGTATTGAACCTTCAGCTACTTTATGAGATAGGACATGAAGAATGACATCTTGTGGTAGAATTTAATACAATTTGTGGAACTGCATAAAAAAAAAAAACAACATTGATTAATTGAGGAAATCGAGGGAAATTGCACAACAGACTTCCACATTTAACCCAACCCCTCTGAATCAGAGAGATGCCTTGCTCAAAGGCAGACTGGCAGATTTTTTCCACCTTGCTGGCTCTGGGATTCAAACCAGAGACCTTTCGGTTACTGGCTCTTAACTTCTAAGTTAACTGCCACCCCCTGAGTTGAGTTTAATGTTTTCAAAATGGCCGATGACTATGTCAGCTCACCTGCACTTTGTTGAAAATAGTGCTGATTGCGCACTCCTCCTCATCAACATACTCTCTGACCTCCTCGATCATGGCCTTCAGCAGGATGATGGCCTCTGGCCGACGTCTGGAGCTCCTTCACCGCCTAGGAGTCAGGGGTCACACCATGAGAAGGCACTAGACAACACCACACACACACACACACACACACACACACACACACACACACACACACACACACACACACACACACACACACTAAACTCCACCAAGTTCCTCCACACGTATTACTGTCTATAGGTACAGTGCCTTGCGAAAGTATTCGGCCCCCTTGAACTTTGCGACCTTTTGCCACATTTCAGGCTTCAAACATAAAGATATAAAACTGTATTTTTTTGTGAAGAATCAACAACAAGTGGGACACAATCATGAAGTGGAACGACATTTATTGGATATTTCAAACTTTTTTAACAAGTCAAAAACTGAAAGATTGGGCGTGCAAAATTATTCAGCCCCTTTACTTTCAGTGCAGCAAACTCTCTCCAGAAGTTCAGTGAGGATCTCTGAATGATCCAATGTTGACCTAAATGACTAATGATGATAAATACAATCCACCTGTGTGTAATCAAGTCTCCGTATAAATGCACCTGCACTGTGATAGTCTCAGAGGTCCGTTAAAAGCGCAGAGAGCATCATGAAGAACAAGGAACACACCAGGCAGGTCCGAGATACTGTTGTGAAGAAGTTTAAAGCCGGATTTGGATACAAAAAGATTTCCCAAGCTTTAAACGTCCCAAGGAGCACTGTGCAAGCGATAATATTGAAATGGAAGGAGTATCAGACCACTGCAAATCTACCAAGAACTGGCCGTCCCTCTAAACTTTCAGCTCATACAAGGAGAAGACTGATCAGAGATGCAGCCAAGAGGCCCACGATCACTCTGGATGAACTGCAGAGATCTACAGCTGAGGTGGGAGACTCTGTCCATAGGACAACAATCAGTCGTATATTGCACAAATCTGGCCTTTATGGAAGAGTGGCAAGAAGAAAGCCATTTCTTAAAGATATCCATAAAAAGTGTTGTTTAAAGTTTGCCACAAGCCACCTGGGAGACACACCAAACATGTGGAAGAAGGTGCTCTGGTCAGATGAAACCAAAATGGAACTTTTTGGCAACAATGCAAAACGTTATGTTTGGCGTAAAAGCAACACAGCTGAACACACCATCCCCACTGTCAAACATGGTGGTGGCAGCATCATGGTTCGGGCCTGCTTTTCTTCAGCAGGGACAGGGAAGATGGTTAAAATTGATGGGAAGATGGATGGAGCCAAATACAGGACCATTCTGGAAGAAAACCTGATGGAGTCTGCAAAAGACCTGAGACTGGGACAGCGATTTGTCTTCCAACAAGACAATGATCCAAAACATAAAGCAAAATCTGCAATGGAATGGTTCAAAAAAACATATCCAGGTGAATGGCCAAGTCAAAGTCCAGACCTGAATCCAATCGAATCTGTGGAAAGAACTGAAAACTGCTGTTCACAAATGCTCTCTATCCAACCTCACTGAGCTCGAGCTGTTTTGCAAGGAGGAATGGGAAAAAATTTCAGTCTCTCGATGTGCAAAACTGATAGAGACATACCCCAAGCGACTTACAGCTGTAATCGCAGCAAAAGGTGGCGCTACAAAGTATTAACTTAAGGGGGCTGAATAATTTTGCACGCCCAATTTTTCAGTTTCTGATTTGTTAAAAAAGTTTGAAATATCCAATAAATGTCGTTCCACTTCATGATTGTGTCCCACTTGTTGTTAATTCTTCACAAAAAAATACAGTTGTATATCTTTATGTTTGAAGCCTGAAATGTGGCAAAAGGTCGCAAAGTTCAAGGGGGCCGAATACTTTCGCAAGGCACTGTACATGCAGACATTACAATGGAATCTCCGAGAAGAGAGAATTTGAGTTTGAGAGCCTTGGATTTCACCAACATTTTCACCAACATTTTCAGTGCACCTGCTAGTTTATCCATCAAATATTTCTAGCTGTTTTTAAAGAGGTACGTAACACTTTAAGATTGAAGAAGATTGTAGTTTTAACACACCACATGTTTTGTGGGCCCCATCGTGCGATTGGCAAAGGAGACAATGTCGTGGCGGGAGAGTATCTTGTTCTTGTGGGTTGTTTCCCTGCAAGCTCCACACAGCGGCTGGCTACAAGAGTGTGCAAAGCTGTCATCAAGGCAAAGTGTGGCTACTTTGAAGAATCTCAAATATAAAATATATTTTGATTTGTTTAACACTTTTTAGGTTACTACACTACTGGTACTGTAGTATCACACTGAATTCTGACAAACAACACTGCATATTGCTTTACACCAGTGTGATTTCCCATGTCATTGACTGAATTCATCTCATAAACAAACATGCTACTTAGAGAGCATATTTTCAGTCTTTTAAGGGGAGCTAGAGGATTGACTAGACTTATCCCACACTTAGTAAGGTCCACTGTAGCCTCTCACCCTCTCATGCAAGAGCATTGTAAATAGAATGCTGACAGCAACCCATAGAAAACAGAGCACATAGCCTATATGACAGAGCATTTAATATCCATGTCAGTAAGTTAGTTATGTCATGTTAAGCTTCATGTGATTTATGCTAAATAAACTCATATGCCTCCTGGAAATACCACCACAATCTCATCTAAACTAGTTTGCACTGACATTAACATATCCATATCCACAGTACTGCAAAATGACAACGTTATATAATCCAGTCCTGGAGGTCACAGCAATGAACTTCACCGGTGCCCAGAGGGATCAATCATTCAAATGCCTAGGTGCCCAAATTCTCTTTATCTTGTCACTGAAAGTTGCCAGGTTTCTAGGACCACACTGTGCTCAATGCCAGGCAGGATGAAACAAAGGCAGGATTTACACTGCAGCTGTTCATTTCCCCCAGATAATCCCCTGGGACTTTCATCCTACCATTGCTAACTGGAGAAGTTGTGTTGCTCTAGATATCTTTCAATGTACATGACTCGACCCCCAACGTTCCAATCTCCGACTCCAGATATAACAGACTGACCCTAGCCCCCCGACACATAAACTATTGCAGCATAAATACTGGAGGCTGAGACAGGAGGGGTCAGGAGACACTGTGGCCCCATCCGATGATACTCCCGGACAGGGTCAAACAGGCAGGATATAACCCCACCCACTTTGCCAAAGCACAGCCCCCACACCACTGGAGGGATATCTTCAACCAACAACTTACCATCCTGAGACAAGGCCGAGTATAGCCCACAAAGATCTCCGCCACGGCACAACCCAAGAGGGGGGGGCGCCAACAAGGCCCCTGAGTTGGTCATTGATTTTATAAAGCAAAAGGTAATTTGTTCCATAAGAAATTAAAATACTTATATCATGCCATCCACTAAATCAATGGAATGACCCATTTTATGTTTCCAAGCTGCTGTAATACAGTCACAAGAAACCAAACTTTCTTACCCACAGTGGAGGCAGGAGAGTTGGCCTTTGTGGTTAAGGTTCAGCAGACAGGGGTGTTTGTACTGCCCATGGCATACCAAGGGGTGACAGTTGGTACTGTCTGGATCATATAGCTTCTCCAAAAGGCAGAATATTCTTCCACAACACAGAAGGTTGGTGGCATCTTAATTGGGGAGGACGGGCTCGTGGTAATGGCTGAAGCATAATTGGTGGATTGGTATCAAATACACCAAACACATGGTTTCTATGTGTTTGATGCCATTCCATTTGCTCCGTTCCAGCCATTATTATGAGCCGTCCTCCCTTCAGCAGCCTCCACTGCTCCACACATCTGAAAATACAACACAGGAAAGCCCATCATAGTGATGCTGATCTATGTCGGTGACGTTTCAGAGAAGGATTGAAAATGCACCTGTAAGCCTATACTTAATGAATATGTTAAGAAGCAGATACCTAATAAATATAATAAGAATATGAGCTGAACAATTACCTTGCTGCTTGCTGCCTTATCTGCTGTCCCAAGCAGGAATGACAGATATGAGGAGGGTCTTTGAGTGTGACTGGAGGGGATGGAGTGCTGGCCTAGTAGAGCCTCATAGGGGACACTGCAGGCTCCACTGACTCGTGTCAAATTGCATGCATTGGTTCCTAATGCAGAGCGGAACAATAAAGGGAACATGTAGTATATCATGTCATTTTTTTACCTTGTTGTCTGCCTCTCTGCTCACTATGCCAGAGTTTATTATGTCACTATTGGCAAGGAGCTATAGCCTGTATTTGTCATTATGAAGGGACCAATCATAGAGCAGCATTATGATGACTTAGTCATGGAGGGATAACCAATCAGGGAGCAGGGTTATGATGACGTAGTAATGAAGGGAGCAATCAGAGAGCAGCATAACAAAGAACCAATGAGCGAGCAGGGTTATGACGATGACATTATGAAGGACCATTCAAAGAGCAGGGTTTTGACAACGTCATTATGATGAACCTCTGATTCAGAGGGTTTGGGTTAAATGTGGAAGACACATTTCGGTTGAATGCATTCAGTTGTGCAACTGACTAAGTATCCCCTTTCCCAAATAGGTAAATATGGACCAAAAAACAACAACATCCTAAGTGTTTTTCTGTTTATTTTTTGTTTGTATTGTTTTTTTGTTACAATTTGTAGAAGGATGTATTGTTTCTAACACGTTTGTACTTGTTATCCTTCAAAATATATGGAATTTCAATAAGATGTATAAACAATAATGTTAAGCCTTTTAATCGAACTCTGATGCCGTGATTGTATCGACTAGATCTGCGATTGATTCATCAGGCCAAAATGTAACGCACGCGCAAACCCAGCGCTTCCTTTCTGCTAAATTCTTCGCAATGGCTCCTGTGGTGGGTACAATCGCGTGTGGAAAATTGTTCAAATATATACATTTTTCACACTTAAAATGGCTGTACATTATTTGTATAAATCGGGGCATATTTGAGAGGGCTTATGTAATCGTTAATCATGCTAAACAAGGCACTGTGAATTGGGTTTTGTTTTTCCAAGGCCCGCTAAATTAGCAAGGTTTTTTTTTTTTTAGTTTAGCTAACGTTAGCTTGCCAGATCCACCACGTTGTAGCTACACAAAACTAGCTTAACAGTTTTCTGTTCGTTTTATGGTCAGCAGTAGTTTGATTAGTTAAATAACAAAAATGTTGGTATTTACTTATAAGGAGCCACCTGACTAAAACTTCATCTTAATTGGGGATTAGCCTAGACATAGTTGATGTCTGCGGTTGTAGCGCGTGTGTTGGTGAACTAATGTTAGGTAACGTTAACTGTTAGATTCTAGGCAGCTAACTAAACGGAACAGCTACAATGGTAGTGACTCATAGTTTTAATTGGCTGTCAATCTTATCTGCAGAAGAAGCAGAGCACCAAGGGGTCCAAGGGTGGCAAGAAGAAGAAGCAGGTCCTGAAGTTCACTCTGGACTGCACCCACCCTGTTGAAGATGGCATCATGGATGCTGCCAACTTTGTAAGTAGTTTTGCAGTTACACTGACAGGTTTTATACCTGTGCCTGGTTGCAAGGAAGATTCTAATATTTTAGTTGCACAAACGCCCTTATTCGAAACCCCCATTAGCCACAATCCTGAATGATTTCTGCCCTTCCACAATGGTCACTTGGTTTAGAATAAACTGAAGGATGGAAGGAGCTTATGAAATGACAGTTCGTGGGATCGACATGTTGAACAGAATCGTCCAATACAGCTGTTTTTTGTCTCATTATCAATTAATTTATGAGTAACAATTATGTACTGTACTGTGATTGTTTCTTTATCATTTTAAGAGAAAACATAGCTTCTTAGCAATGAGCAATTTCTCAAGCAAGAATTTTGGTAGGGCTATGGGAGTGGTCTTAAGTGGGGAGGAGGACACTGAAAATGTGCTGTTATTGGTAGGTTTGGAACTCTGATTGGTCTATTAACTAATTTACTGTCTAGTGATGTCACCAGGAAGGACAAACCACCATCCCACCAAAACAGGCTTAAATTTCAGGCTGTCGTTTCAAACAACTCTTACACTAAAAGGGTTTTTATCATCTTCACAATTTCACAGCATTATTCCAACCTCATAGTGTGGAAATGTATATAAAACTGGGCCTTTAAATCTCAAGTGGGGTTTACACTAGCTAGTGACCTGCACAACAACACACAACTAAAAGCCAACTGTGTTTGCTGACAGAGCAAGAGACGTGTTGGTCACTCCATGAACCACATTTGGCTTTAGATCCAAGTGAAGGTGTGATGTCACTGATGTGCTCCAGCCAACAGGCTAGTTTCACATCCACTACACTGTTGTTGTCGCACTGCTTTGATTTATCTTGGCCAGGTCGCAGTTGTAAATGAGAACTTGTTCTCAACTAGTCTCTGGTTAAATAAAGGTGAAATAAAAAATACATTTAAAAAAATATAAAAAAGTACCGTTGGGCAACAGTCAATCTTTTGTTGTTGGAAATTAGAAGTATATGCTTACATAGTATGTTTTAATGGTTAAAGGAGCAGTTCCTCCAGGAGCGCATCAAGGTGAATGGGAAAGCTGGAAACCTGGGTGGTGGTGTGGTGTCTATTGAGAGGAGTAAGAGCAAGATCACAGTTTCCTCCGAGGTCCCCTTCTCCAAAAGGTATGGTAACTGCACTGGCAACTCAAATTGCAATGCAGACATTTGTGTATTTGTTCTTGGAAAAAAAGAAAATATTTATCAAATGTCTTTCACCCAATACATTGTTTACATGTTCAAGCTATTAAAATGTTGGTAAATGCTTATGTCCTCACAAAATAATTGCTCATTTGAATAATTGACTTACACTTTTGCACTGCTTATGATGGATAAGAGGCCCTGTGTTTTTATAGCCTTTATCTGTAATATTTTTGTTTAGGTTGCTGGTGTTGATATTGATGATGCCAATATTGACTTTTGGCTATGTACAATTCAACTTAATAATTCCCACTTAACCAACTCCCAAATGCTTTATGGCTTATCTCCTGCATCTGCCATGCACCAGTAACATTATGTGCATGAAAATACACTGGCTGTGAACTGAATTCTCCCTCAGACTTCCTTGTTGAGTTTATCCACCCCTGCCCATGAATACGCTAACCGCACGTGACTGCGCTACAGTATCATTCTTCAACCTTTGTGCTGTGTTTTTGTGATTCATTAAGTTGGGTTGAGGTGTACAGCAACAACAAAAAACATTAGCTTTACTAGGTTGTTTTGTATGTGTATATTGCTTTGGGGAAAACATTGAAAGCCAAAGCGCAACCTCACACATCTGAATGCCATCTGTCTGTAGATATCTGAAATATCTGACCAAGAAGTACTTGAAGAAAAACAATCTTCGCGACTGGCTGCGTGTTGTGGCCAATACCAAGGAGAGCTACGAGCTGCGTTACTTCCAGATCAACCAGGATGAGGAGGAAGAGGAAGATGAGGATTAAACTGCTGGATTTTGTACATTTAATAAATTCTTAGAGTACTTATTTTGTACTTATTTTTCTCTATGGTGACAAGACAACGGGTATGTTCACTAGGAACCAACAAAAGCAAATGGTCCAAAAATGGGAGGGATCTAGCTGAATTTGTCCAGCAAGAAACTCATTTTGTATCTGGGTGACGATCAGTCAACAGTGTTGACAATGCAGTACACGAGATCAGGGATGGGCAACTGGCAGCCCTTTTAAGGCCATTGGATCAATTTAAAATAAAATGTAGTCAGGGTCTCGTATGATTGCAAGTTAGAACAGACAAGGTGCAATTTCAATTTGGTTCTGCATCAGTTTTTCTGCTTATCAGTCACCCCATTTTTTATTATTGGTAAATTAGTCTAGCGGCCATCTAAATTTAGTAATCATGGTTGAATTACCGGCCTGGGGGGGCCATTGATTTTGTTAGTCTCAGATTGAAACCGGCAAACATTTTTTCACCCTATGGTAAAATTGCAGGAAATTAGCGGTAAAACAGCTCATTTTCCCCCCATGGACGATGGCAAAATGAGTAGAATTGCATCATTTTCTCTACACCCCATAGCAAAATGTGTGGAATTGCATATGATTTCCTCTGCTGTTGAGGGGAGCTGCTAAAATGTTTAGTTTGCAAGGTGGGCACACCCCCATCAAAGTTGCCCAACCCTGCACTAGATGAAGTTAGCAGTAGGTTGACTTTTTTTAAATGGCTGTTAATCCAGCATAACCAAATAAATGCCAAGTGTTGGGCCACCGTGAGCCGGCATAGATTCTACGATTGGCTGGATGCAACACCATTCTTCCAAGACATTCCATCATTTGGTGGAGATGAAAAACGCTAAGGCACTTCCATCTGACTGATACAGCCATGCAATATGGTTTAAATCGATTTCATGCTCATCAAACCTCTGACCACCCGTGGCTTGTGGATGGGAGCATAGCCATCGTAGCTAAAATAAATTATACATGACCAAGCATGATGGGATGTTAATTGCTTAATTAACACAGGAACCACACCTGTGTGGCAGCACCTGCCTTTAGATCCCTCATTTACTCAAGTTTGCATTATTTTGGTAGTTACCTGTACATCATGAATCTTTAGTATTTGGCAACTGTAAGGTGTGATATGTTCATTAGTAAATGGGGAAATGTGCTTATGGCAGACAAAGCCTGGTAAGATGAATTAGAATAGTGACACCAAATGAAGTAGTGGACATAGCCATCAGTATGTGCAACTGCAAAATACAGTGGCTGATTGGTTATCAAATGTACTCACACCAACAGTAGTGATGACAAGATTTACTGAGACTAGCAGTAGCTAGCATTCCCTCCCCACTTAAGTGGTGTGGCAGGAGGCAAAAAAACAGACTAAAGAAAAATCAACCAATTTACATAAACCTTTATTACCATTTCCATGAAAAAGTTTCAAAATGTTGAACAAGATGTGGGTCTTCTGACCCAGACAAAAACTATTTGTTGCAATACAGGTAGACTAACAAATGAAAATAAAACCCATCTTGATTTAAAACCAGAATATCCACTCATTGCATACATACTTAGTTGACCATTTGCACTAAAACAGAGGCGTAAGACTCAAGTCCTCACAACCCACATTTCTGCTGGTTTTCATTGCCAAGAGTGCACAGTGACCATACCTAATTTCCCAGGCTAAAAAGAGTCACTGAAAAAAAAAAAGGCAAGAATGACAACAAGCAGACACTGGCATTTGAGGGACAGTTACGCATCCTCAACACCAACATTTAATCATACAAATGAAGAGACATAAAACCAAGGAATGTAACAGAAGTCAATGGCTGGAGAGCATCGACTTGGTGGCACATCTCAGATCCTGATTATGCTCTGACAGTGCACACCGATCAACCAGACAAACAGTAACACTGCCATGGACTTCAAGAACAAAGTTTAAACTAAATTTTGCTATTGGTCTTTGGGAACAAATAACAAATGCATTCACTCCATACCCCGAAAGACTGTTTCAAAAGGCACAGATATGGAGTGTTGGTCTTGAATTGATCCCTCGCTTGGAAATTAAAATCAGCCCGAAGAGGACTTTGAAGTAGCACCCATTATTGTGAGGGAGACGAGGGCATTGATCAGTTCACAACTGAAGAATAAAAAGAGACAACGTGAAAATAGAGAATGCTTCAGTGGACTTGCATGGGGAATGAAAGGGGAGTATGAGTAGAACTCCTAGTGGAAGAATGTGTTTGGAGATGAGTAGTAGAGATCCTCTCTCCAGCTGTAGATGTCTGACAACTGTTGTGAGGTCAGGGCGAATTCTGTCCAGAGTGGATTTGTTTCAGTTTTTGCAGCGCATTTTCTCTGAATTAACCTCAGAATATATGTAGGCCCGACTTGTTTTTCAAGGTGTATGCATACATACATACTCGTGAGAGCCCACCCTCCCCAGCCATCCATCATGACTTACAGTTGACCTAGAGGGCCTCTGAAGTGAAAGCAAAAAAACAAAAACAGTGAGAGGTGGCTGGAGGATACCATATTAGAGTGTGCGTGGGTTGTACTCTGGCAGCTTCTTGAGCTTCTCTTGTTCCTGTGGAGTGTCCTGTCTGGCGATGACCAGGGAGTGTGCATATCCCATCACCACCTGCAACCACACCACAGTGAGAACTGGCCCAAACTAGTGAACACACAAATGCAGTTCCCATCTACAGAATGCATCATTGTGTTTATTCAGTCTCTGTTCCCGCTCCATACCTGTTCAGCGTAAACTCCATCCAGGCTCTTAACCTCCTGAGCAGTAGTGGAGGACTTGGCCTTGTTGTCACCGTAACCCTGTAACAAACACACGTCATAATAGGTGGAAAACCTGGAACACATGCACCAATTCAGCAGTCTTTTATGAGCACACCAGCACCTTGGTATGTTTCTAAAATGGTGTGAGAAATGTGTTTTATACATACAATTAAATATTACGTCTTACCAGCTCGCCAAAGGTAGGGGAGGGTCCCCAACTGATGGTGCTGTCGTCTGCAGCGATAACGATACTGCTTTTCCCGCAGGCCAGACTGCGGACCTTCCATCCACACAGGTCCTGCACAGCCTTGGGGTACATGGTAGATTCCCGCGAGGTATTTGTGACCCCCCAGAAAAACAGCCCCCCTGCACACGGAAGGTAATTAGCGTAGCTTCCTTATTAAAAACACCAGCATCCTGGTCAAGAGTTTCCAAATCGCGTAATGGCTAAGGCATAAGACTGACAGATGCTAGGTTCAAATCCTGGTTAGTGTACCCTTTGAAATTACCACAATATACATCAGGTACTTAGGGAAGTAACAGTATTATGGGTATAGGGGTTAAAAAAACATTTTTAAAATTTTTATCTATTCATTACTCAACATTCAAAAAGGAGTTACGCATTGTGTCCCATACCCATTTCATTGACAGCAAAGGAGCACTGGTAGCCAGTGTAGATTTGGGATGCCCCGCGCCCGGGGAAGTCAAAGAGCTTCACCAGTCTGGGCACCATCTCGTCCTTCTGCTCTGTGTGACCCAGCCGCCCATAGCCACCAAAGCCCCAGGAAAACACCCGCTTCTGGGAATCCAATATCAGCTGGACACACATACAAAGTTTACACACTGACCCGAGTTAGCCTCGTGCAAACAAAACATGGTAGAAATTTTTTTTTCACAAAAATGTGTGAATTAACCAGAGCCATTGACAGTGAAAACACATTGAGTAGAGTATCACTTTCAATGCAGGCTGGTACCAAATGTTCAGACCAGCTTAGCTCCTTTTTGGACCCGGATTTAAGGATCAGAATGCAAAGGTCTCCATCTGCAGGTGCATTAACTATGAAGGGAATACTCGACATTCAGAATTTATGCAAAAGCAGAGAGTAGGCTCAGTTGGTAGAGCATGGTGCTCAGTTGGTAGAGCATGGCGCTTGCAACATCAGGGTTGTGGGTTCCATGGGGGACCAGTAAGAAAATGTATGCACTCACTTATGTTGATCTGGATAAGAACATCTGCTAACTGGGGGGGGGGGGGGGGGGGGGGCAACTAATGTAAATCAACATTTTGACTAAACGCACATTTCTAAAATTCACATTTCTGTCTGATGGGGGTAATTGTGGCAGTAGGGATCAAAGCCTGTATTCATAAAGTGTTTCAAAGCAGCAACTCCCCCCTACGGACTAGGGAGATGCGAAGGTCAAGAGCCATGAGTCCTCCAAAACACAACCATGCCGAGCCGCTCTGCTTCTTGACACACTGCTCGCTTAACCAGCAAGCCAGCCCCACCAATGTGTCGGAGGAAACACAGTCTAGCTGGCGACCAAAGTCAGCTTGCAGGCGCCCAGCCCGCAACAATGAGTCGCTATAGCACGATGGGAGAAGGAAATCCCCCCCCCCAGACGACGCTGAGCCAAACGTGTCTCCCGGTCACAGCCGGCTGTGACACAGCCTGTGATTGAACCCGGATCTGTAGTGACGCTTCAACACTGCGATGCAGTGCCTTAGACTGCTGCACCACTCGGGAGGCCCTCAGCATTCCTTCTCTAAGACAATGAATACAGGACCTGGTCTTTTCTCTCCTCACCGTGTGATTGCCTCCGCAGGCGACATCTCGGACCACCACGTTGGGTACGGGCGTCACCTGGCCATCCTTACTCTTCTCGATGAAGATGGTCACGCGACGTGCAATGGTCTCACAGTCGAACTCAATGCGCTGGGCGCGGGCAATGAACTTTCCATCAGAGTTGTGTCCTGTGACCCAAAACAAGGTAAAAATAAGTGCTACGTCAGTGTTTGATTTGGAATGATTTTTTGACTGGGTCACTGTGCTGCCATTTAACTCTTCAAAAAACAACTTTGGCGAAGATATATATTATATATATTTAAAATCGGTCCAGTACTATTAGTTAAAACCATACCTAGCTGGCCATACTCTGGGCATCCGAACGAGTAAAGGTTCCCTTTGCAGTCCACCACCATGCTGAACTCTGCCCCACACGCCACCTTGACCAAGGGCTGCCCGTTGTACTGGATCTGAGAGGGGCAAGTAGAAGATTCAATAAACACAGGCTCGTTAAGTGGCCATATTAGACCTGTAATAAAGCAGCAACAATAATGAGGCAGATGAATAGGGAAGTTTGTTGCTTACCGGGGCTGGACTGAGGACTGCATCAGTTTGGTTCCCCTGGCCCAGCTGACCCAGTTTGTTCTCGCCAAACGAGTAGGTGGTGCCACCCTCAGTCAATGCCAGGGTGTAGTTGCGTCCACAGGCTGCAGCCACCACCACCTCGTCTGCGAGGGCCTCAATCAGCTTTGGGGCCTCCAGGCGCTTAGTGTCCCCGTGACCCAGCTGACCCTTTTCATTTCGACCTAAGAGGCAGGAGGAGGTCAACATGGACCTTTCCTCCTGGACTCAAACCAGCTAGAATGATTGCATCTGAGATACACAGTGCACTCAGGCCCCTTGACTTCTTCCACATCTACAGCCTTATTCTAACATGGACTACATTACATTGTTAAACCAATCTTCACACAATACCTCAAAGACCAAGCGAAAACAGGACTAGAAATGTTTGCAAATGTATTCAAAATAAAACAGAAATACCTATTTACATAAGTATTCAGACCCTTTGCTTTGAGAGTTGAAATTGATCTCAGGTGCATCCTGTTTCCATTGATCATCCTTGAGATGTTTCTACAACGTGATTAGAGTCCACCTGTGGTAAATTCAATTGATTGGACATGATTTGAAAAGACACACCTCTCTATATAAGGTCCCACAGTTGACCGTGCACACCAGAACAAAAACCAAGCCATTAGGTTGAAGGAATTGTCTGTAGAGCTGCGAGACAGGATTGTGTCGAGGTACAGATCTGAGGAAGGGTACCAAAACATTTCTGCAGCATTGAAGGTCCCCAAGAACACTGGGGCCTCCATCATTCTTAATTAAAAATAAATTTGGAACCACCTAGACTCTTCCTAGAGCTGGCCGCCCAGCCAAACTGAGCTATCAAGGGGAAAGGGTCTTGGTCAGGGAGATGACCAAGAACCTGATGGTCACTGACAGAGCTCCAGAGTTCCTCTGTGGAGATGGGGGAACCATCCAGAAGGACAACCATCTCTGCATCAGTCAACCAATCTGGCCTTTAAGGTAGAGTGGCCAGACGGAAGCCACTACTCAGTAAAAAGGCACATGACAGCCAGCTTGGAGTTTGCCAAAAGGCACCTAAAGACTCAGACCATGAAACCAAGACAATGCAGGAGTGGCTCAGCCAGAGCCCAGACTTGAAGCTGTGCAGCGACACTCCCCATCCAACCTGACAGAGCTTGAGAGGATCTGCGGATAAGAATGGGAGAAACTCCCCAAATACAGGTGTGCCAAGCTTATAGCCTGTAATTGCTGTCAAAGGTGCTTCAACAAAGTACAGAGTGAAGGGTCTGAATACTTATGCAAATGTGATATTTTTATTTGTAATAAACTTGCAAACTATTCTAAACATGTTTGCTTTGTCATTATGGTGTGTGTGTGTGTAAGGGTTGAAAAACAATGAACCATTTTATAAAAGGCTGTAACAATGAACAGTCAAGGGGTCTGAATACAGTGCATTTGGAAAGTATATAAACTACAATCTATTACAGTACAACATTCCTACCCCAGCTCCAGAGCTTGCCCTCTGTGGTGATGAGGAGGCTGTGGGCGGCACAGGGCCCAGACACCACACTGCTGACCTGCACGTCATTCAGGCAGCCGTAACGGTGAGGACCCCACAGGTTCTGGCCTAGGTTCCTGAAGGCCGCTGCGAGACCACACACACACGAAACAAGTGACTTCAATACTGCAGTCAATTAGGATGATTGCTTGAATAAACTTCCAAAGCAGGTAGCACCAGTGCTATTGAGGGATAGCTTTGAGTCTGGAGCCTTGCATTACGCAATGTTTTCATTACAGGACTTGGCAGGGTTATACCTTGTGCTTTCGGAACCTCTTTCCTTCCAATGAGATCCCAGTTGGTGGCTCCGAAAATGAGCAGTTGACCTTTGACTTTAGGTAAGTCAAGTTTCTACAAAAATGACAGATCAGTGTTTAAGATCAGTGTGTCTTTTTTACTCTGCATAAGCACTCCTTATTCATTTGACTAATAACATATCTAGTCATGTTAACCACAATTCTATAGTCACAAACCCCTCTTCTGGTGAGCTGGACGTTTTGATTTTACCTCCTGCAGGTCAGGAAACTTACTATTTTTTCTTTAATGTCGTCAGGCACAGTGACTGGTTGAAGGCCTGACTTTGCAGCAGGCTTGCCAGGTTTCTTTGTGTTCTCCTGCTCTTCATAATCATCAAATTCATCATCACTGCTGAACTCCCTTTCCTTCTTTTTGCCTCCTGCCCTCTTCCTCTTGATCCCACCATTTCCAGAGACTTCAGTTACCTTCTTGCGTGGCATGTTTTTGAAGGTATCTGGGGGGGGAAACAAAAACAGACATGCATTGTGATATCAATGGAGCAGCAGGTAACCTAGTGGTTGAAGCGTTGGACTAGTAACTGAAAGGTTGTTAGATTGAATCCCCGAGCTGACAAGGTAAAAATCTGTCGTTCTGCCCCTGAACAAGGTAGTTAACCCACTGTTCCTCGGCCGTCTTTGAAAATGTGTTAACTGACTTTCCTAGTTAAATATTTTAAAATCAATACCGAAATCAAACTCTTGCTACGCTGAACTGATGACATAGCAATTTGCAATGCGTTTGGACTTGAGGAAGACATGTAAACAAACAGTCAAAGAAAACTAAGCATATACGTAAACTTAACATTAAAAGACTAAGTTCAAGTATACAAGCCAAAGCCACCAATGCTAGCCAAGATTAGCCATAGCGGCTCGCGGGTTAGCTAGCATTCCTGTCCGCATTTCTTTGTTGTCTACGTGCTAGCATAATCAGTGGCTACTAGATAGTTGCTCAAAAAAGGGCCTGTTAGCAAACATACCACTAGCTAACGTCAGTTAGCTACGGGAAATGACAAATAGCCACACAGTGACGGTTAACTGGACTTTGTTAAATGAGTTAGCAAGCCAACGGTGCTAGCTAAGTAGCTAGCGTAATCTAGCAATCGATTTCTAAACTAAGACAAACATTGGGTAACGTTAGCTAACTAGTTGCAATACACCCGATTAAAATACTTTCTTCCCCCCCCCAACTGTAAAAGTTGAAGGTGAGAAGAAAATTTAGCTAAACCTTTTGGCTTCAGATAATCTTCCTTCTAACGTTAATTTGGTGACTAACGTTACTGTAATTAACAAGCTTGCAAGAGGGATTTCCTAATTCTGCGGCTGTCGTGCATCTGTCCGTCTTTGATTGATTTTAAACAATAGAATCTTGCAGTCTCCGGCTCTATGAAACCACGTGGGTACTGCCTTACATTGGTTACATTCTAGTTAGTCGGATAATGCAAAAAGTCATAACTTGTGAAATACTTACAACTTTCCCTTTTGTATATTAGCTGCTGCATGTGATTTAAATTTGTAAAATATAGCTAGCTATATGTTTCAATGCTTACCTGGGATTCGTTGTGGATGTCTGGCCTATAGGTCTTTTGATTGATGGTCTTTTATAGTTATGAGTCCTCCCTCCTTTTCGTCTGTCTTCTTTGTTAAAATGTAAATATGTGCAGAGACGTGACATACCGGTCGGTACTACAAAACACATGGGACTTAGAAAATGTAAAGAAAACTACAACCCATTAAGCTACCAAAGTATTATGTCGCCCTCTTATGGCGGGGGTGTGAATACAATCCATGAGTGTAACATGTTTTACAAATGCAAATTGTATATTATTATTATTTTTTGTATTTTATTTTAAATGTAATCTTTATTTAACTAGGCAAGTCAGTTAACAACACATTCTTATTTGCAATGACAAACTATCCCGGCCAAACACGGACGACGCTGGTCCAATTGTTCACTGCCCTATGGGATTCCCAATCACGGCCGGATGTGATACAGCCTGGATTCGAACCAGGGACTGTAGTGACGCCTGAGATGCAGTGCCTTAGATCGCTGGGCCACTCGGGAGCCCTCTATATAAGATAGAGCCACAGATAAAAGGGGACTTAGTTAAAACAATGATTTGCCAGAGCTAATTGCTCAATGTCAGTGAATTACAGTGCCTTGCGAAAGTATTCGGCCCCCTTGAACTTTGCGACCTTTTGCCACATTTCAGGCTTCAAACATAAAGATATAAAACTGTATTTTTTTGTGAAGAATCAACAACAAGTGGGACACAATCATGAAGTGGAACAACATTTATTGGATATTTCAAACTTTTTTAACAAATCAAAAACTGAAAAATTGGGCGTGCAAAATTATTCAGCCCTTTTACTTTCAGTGCAGCAAACTCTCTCCAGAAGTTCAGTGAGGATCTCTGAATGATCCAATGTTGACCTAAATGACTAATGATGATAAATACAATCCACCTGTGTGTAATCAAGTCTCCGTATAAATGCACCTGCACTGTGATAGTCTCAGAGGTCCGTTAAAAGCGCAGAGAGCATCATGAAGTACAAGGAACACACCAGGCAGGTCCGAGATACTGTTGTGAAGAAGTTTAAAGCCGGATTTGGATACAAAAAGATTTCCCAAGCTTTAAACATCCCAAGGAGCACTGTGCAAGCGATAATATTGAAATGGAAGGAGTATCAGACCACTGCAAATCTACCAAGACCTGGCCGTCCCTCTAAACTTTCAGCTCATACAAGGAGAAGACTGATCAGAGATGCAGCCAAGAGGCCCACGATCACTCTGGATGAACTGCAGAGATCTACAGCTGAGGTGGGAGACTGTGTCCATAGGACAACAATCAGTCGTATATTGCACAAATCTGGCCTTTATGGAAGAGTGGCAAGAAGAAAGCCATTTCTTAAAGATATCCATAAAAAGTGTTGTTTAAAGTTTGCCACAAGCCACCTGGGAGACACACCAAACATGTGGATGAAGGTGCTCTGGTCAGATGAAACCAAAATTGAACTTTTGGCAACAATGCAAAACGTTATGTTTGGCGTAAAAGCAACACAGCTGAACACACCATCCCCACTGTCAAACATGGTGGTGGCAGCATCATGGTTTGGGCCTGCTTTTCTTCAGCAGGGACAGGGAAGATGGTTAAAATTGATGGGAAGATGGATGGAGCCAAATACAGGACCATTCTGGAAGAAAACCTGATGGAGTCTGCAAAAGACCTGAGACTGGGACGGAGATTTGTCTTCCAACAAGACAATGATCCAAAACATAAAGCAAAATCGACAATGGAATGGTTCAAAAATAAACATATCCAGGTGTTAGAATGGCCAAGTCAAAGTCCAGACCTGAATCCAATCGAGAATCTGTGGAAAGAACTGAAAACTGCTGTTCACAAATGCTCTCCATCCAACCTCACTGAGCTCGAGCTGTTTTGCAAGGAGGAATGGGAAAAAAATTCAGTCTCTCGATGTGCAAAACTGATAGAGACATACCTCAAGCGACTTACAGCTGTAATCGCAGCAAAAGGTGGCGCTACAAAGTATTAACTTAAGGGGGCTGAATAATTTTGCACACCCAATTTTTCAGTTTTTGATTTGTTAAAAAAGTTTGAAATATCCAATAAATGTCGTTCCACTTCATGATTGTGTCCCACTTGTTGTTGATTCTTCACAAAAACATACAGTTTTATATCTTTATGTTTGAAGCCTGAAATGTGGCAAAAGGTCGCAAAGTTCAAGGGGGCCGAATACTTTCGCAAGGCACTGTACATACTTTTTAACTGTTCATTTCAACAGCCTGACCCTGCCGCTTTGTTTGGTAAATTTAGGGATGGGGTTTGGGAAATGTCACCACTGAAATTCAGAAGGACTGAAAGTCCATGAGCTGGCATGATCTTTTGAAACACATTTGGAGCTATACATTGTAGACAATGTTTTTATAATAGGGTAAGTTTAGTGACAACAGTATAATGAGTTAATACATTGTGCCTGTGTAACTTAGTAAAGGCCTATAGGTGTCAGTCTTGACCCTGAAATCTGACAATGGTCGAGATGAATTTCAAGTCGAATCAAATTGTATTTGTCACATACCCGAATACAACAGGTGTAGTAGACCTGACCGTGAAATGCTTATTTTACTAGCCCATAATTAACAAACCATGCAGTTCAAGAAAGAGTTAAGAAAAATTTTACTAAATAAACTAAAGTAAAAAAATAATAAAAACGAACACAAAATAATAAAGAGGCTATATACAAGTGGTACCTGTACTGAGTCAATGTGCTGGGGTACAGGTTAGTCGAGGTAATTTGTACATGTATATGCCCCGGGTAGGCGGGGTTTGCTCATTTTAGACAATACCACTGGTCCTTAGGAAAAATCTCCACTCACGTGGGGCACCGGGCCATGCAAAACGAACTCAACCATTGCTCTCCAGGGAGGGTTGTAGATGTCCTCTGTACAGTCTACTCTCACACAGCAGGGTTAGCCTGAGCTTCTGGCCGTAACCAAACAAAGGCTGTCACTAGTTGCTACCCCTACACTAGGATTAGGAAACTCTCCTCTCTCTATGCTTTAGCGCTCAACCGCCCTCCCTTTTCCTCCCTCTTCTCCCGCAGTGCGTTAACCGGCACATCCCTACACGAGAGGCATAAATGCGCTCAACACCCCACCAGCCAATCAAGAGCCGGTTAACGCACTGCGGGGAGAGAGGGAGCGAGAGCACTAAGCATAGAGAGAGGAGTTTCCTGATCCTAGTGTGGGAGCAGCAACTAGTGACAGCCTTTGTTTGGTAAGAGCCAGAAGCTCAGAGCTAACCCTGTTTTATGAGAGTGGAACGTACAGAGGACATCTACAACCCTCCCTTGATTTAGCTTCAAGGGAAGGGGCTTGGTCATCAAGTCAAGTGAGGGTATTAGGGATGGTGCAGACTCGACAAACCGGCTTCGTTGTTAACACTTGGGGTTGTGCAGAGGAGAGTCCTTGGGATTAAGGGCTGGAGGAAGGCTTTCGGCTGGCTGGTGGTAATCTTTACAGAGAACAAGGAGGTGAGATCTCATTGTTTTTGGCTGTCCATTACACTCCGTTTCTCTGCATCATCACATTGCAACAAAGCCTGGACCCCACTATGGAGGATGGGGAGGTGTGTGTGTTGGGGAGTGACCTCCAGATTTCAGGAGAGTGACCTGGTGCACTTGAAAAGCTTACAGAGCAACCCATTTTGAGGAGAAGTGCATTCTGAAAAGATTGTAGATAACAAATTCTGCAATACTGCACAGGGTCTTTAAATGCCTGAGGTTGACTCCTTTTGACTGCTCGAGAGAGAGAGGTGTAAGTATCTTCTAAAATATCCAGTGGTTTTACCTAGGGAGATAAGTCTAGGTGTAATGACATAAAGTACAACAGTTTCATATATTATTTTTGTCTTTAGATGGGATGACATGATAAACTTTAGTTTGCAGCACCTGCTATAAGAACAGCTATTACCTTTATTGATGCATGTGGTCTGTCACATGCTCTCGTAAAGTCTGGGACATTTCATGTGTGGGCATATTTTGTTGCAATGTTATGTGGTGCATTTTGAAATGTAATACTCACTTGCTGGTCATAAAATGATGCAGATTATTTTTCATTCCCACAGTATTGTCTGACTCTTATGTTTGATCAAGCAGAACTGACTATTGCATAGTAATCCAATCTCTTGTCCCTGACTAAATACATTAACCACCCTTATTACTTTAAATACCAACACAACTAATCTGCTAGTTGAATATAGATATCAATATTAAAGTGACACGTATGAACTATTAAAACTTCAGTGTTGCCGCTGTAACACATGTTGTCAGTAGTTTTTACATGCTTTCTTGCTACAGTGGGGCAGTGATGTTTGCGACATACATCCCAGAAACCGGGATAGAGGTTTCGATTGAGTAATGTCCTTGGTGTGGGAGTATGGAGTCAGTCACTGACTGGGGTTCCCTTCAGCCAAACAATCCATGCGCTGTTCTCTGTTCTCAGACTGACTGTAGATCAGAGGTTTCTCTCCGTTGGGGTCTATTCATAAGACCGCTCCATCTATGGGCGTCCTTCTCCCCATAGCCTTGTGAATTATTCATCAAAGTTGTATCCCAAATGGCACCCTATTATCTATATAGTGCACTACTTTTGACCATAGCCCTGTGGGCCTATAGTCTCTGGTCAAAAGTAGTGCACTATAGAGGGAATTATATTCTATTTGGGACACAGGCCAGGAATGACCCTCCCTGGAGTGTGAGAGCTAGAAGTTCAATACGCCCCCTCGAACAGCACGCTGCTACCACCTTCATTTATCAGAGTGTTTGCATTCAGCTACAGCCGCTAGTTGTTTTGATAAGCGTTCTTTGAATGAAGACCTTTGACCACAGTGTGGGTGTGTCTTTAGAATTAAAAGGTCCACCGAGTTGGGAGCCATTTTGATTTGTTAATCATTCATGAGGAGCATTTATGATCTTTCATGCCTGAGATGATAGTCATCCTGTGTTATGATGTGTTTATAGTTTCTGCCTGCCTTGCCCAGTTCACAGTTGAGTGAAGTCAGTCTGTACTGCATGTCTGGATCTGCAACACACATCTGAAGAATGTAACACACGCAGGTAGCCTATGGCAGAACAGTCAACTGTGAGCATGCAAGGAACTGTCGCAAGGTGTACGTGTGTGTTTGTACTGTACATATAAACTCACCGGACAGTTTATTAGGTACTTTCACAAAAATGGATCACTCCTACAGACGTGGCTTGTTATATAAAACAGGCATCAAGGCATTCAGTTACTGTTCAATTGAATGTTAGAATGGGCTAAACGAGTGACCTTAGCGACTTTGAGTCTGGTATGATTGCCGGACCCAGTATCTCAGAAATGGAAGCCCTCCTGGGCTTTTCACGCACAACAGTGTCTAGGGTTTACCGGGAATGGTGCTACAAATAAAAACATCCAGTCAGCACCAGTCCTGTGGGCGAAAACAGCTCGTTGATGAGAGAGGTCGAAGGAGAATGGCAAAAATCGTGCAAGCTAACAGGCGGGCCACAAACAGACAAATAACAGCGCTGTACAACAGTGGTGTGCAGAACGGCATCTCGGAACGCACAACTCGTCGGTTCTTGTCACGGTTGGGCTATTGCAGCAGACGACAACACTGGGTTCCACTCCTCTATCAGCTAAAACCTAGAAGTTACTGGCTCTAGTGGGCACGCGATCACCAACACTGGACAACTGAAGAGTGGAAAAACATTGCCTGGAACATGACCGCAAGTTTAGTTTACTTGAGTGGCCTGCGCAGTCCCCAGACCTCAACCCAATAGAGCATCTTCGCAGCATGAATGTACCGCTGTCCAATCTGCAGCATCTGCGTGATGCCATCGCATCAGCATGGACCACCATCCCTGTGGAATTTTTCCAATACCCTGTAGCATGCCCCAAATAATTCAGGCTGTTCTGGAGGCAAAGGGCGCTCCGACCCGGTACTAGATGGGTGTACCTAATAAACTGTCTGGTCAGTCTAGTCTTCACAGGCTGTCTTCCTAAGTGTAGGTTAGAGGTTGAGAGAGGTGAAGTGTCAACTATTACAGACCATGTGAGTGAGTTGTTCAGAGTTTCGTCACCATGAAATGCAGCAATATGTGAGTATTTATGAGTTATTTATATAACTCATTAATATGAGTTATTTACTGGATAGTTAGCCCTGGAAAACTATGTTACCATAAGTCACTGATGTAACATTTATGGATATTTATAAGAAAAACAAACTTTTATGCTGATACTTTCAAAAAGGTCATTATGAAACGGACCCAAAAATCCAATAGACCCAAAAGTCCAATGGCCTAAAAAAATCTATATTGGAGCAAATCTGATATTGACATTTTGTCACATCGTATCAGGTTAAAGAATGTTCTCAGTGATTAATTGGGTTGGTTTGTTTTTACAGAGGCTGATGTGACCACAGAGTACACCAATGGCTTCTCCACCCCCTCCAACCTCAGGTGAGTTTCTACTTTCGTCAGTATCGTTATGTGCTGTAGATTTCTGCCTTACAAAGAGGAGATTTACGTCAAATCTTATTAAAACAGTCATAAATAAACAAGAGTTAAGGGGACTATTCTGTAACAACTCCCCATTTATATACAATTACAAAGCGATTAGTACTATGTAACAGAGGCGGGTGGTAGGTGGTTCAGGTTGTAGTAATGTACATACTGTATGTCCATGTGTGATAAAGGATTTGTGAATCTATTTGGGCTTCCTCAAGCAGAAGTTCCATCTGAGAAGCATTCCTTACAAACCCTATTTGGTAACAATGTGGAGACAAACATTGACTTGTGAGTTTTACCATTAAATTAGGTCAGCAGCCACACAGTGACATAGCAGTGGCAGCGGCAGTACTAGTGTTACGTGCTACCTGAGGAATCTGTACACTCAAACATAAACAAGGAACCTGTCCCAGACAAACAGAGTGCAGTGCTGATAACATCCTGGCAGCTAACAGGCTCCAGTCTGGAGCTACTTAATCCCTTCATGGCTAGGGGATGGCTAGGGGAGGGCTAGGGGATGGCTAGGGGAGGGCTAGGGGAAAAGGTGAGAGCTCCCGGCATGGGGTCTTAGCCTACTGACCATATGCTGCGTCAGAAGGACTCCTGCTGCCACCCGGGCCATATGTCTCACCCTCCACACGAATCTACCTGCAGAGAATAGGAGTACGGGCAGTTAACATGCACTAGCCAGAGCAATGTTAGGCCCCTGACATGACCTGCTTCTCTTTTAGGTATGTCCTATATTTTTTTTGTGGCATGAAAGAGGATGGCCGTAAACTTAGCATCAATGTACCTGTTGAAGTTTAATAATTTTTTAGACAGGGTAAGGTTTAATGGAGCAGAATAACAGTGCGTGGCGAGTCAGTTAGCCACTGTCATCTACAGGGCCGAGAGTCCTGGGATTTATATGTCTAAGTTGATTGATCCCAGGCAAGTCAGCAAGGTGACGTTATTCCTGCTTGATTCTGACTGTCAGGCAGATCCAGGCATAGGCTACACTCCTTAAAATGAAATGCTACCATATGTTAAGGTTTAGTCCTTCCCAGCGACTGTTTTCCTTATTAGACTTGGCACAACAATGACCTATAATCCGCTAGACCTATAGCGGCTAGACAAGTGGTACTCGAATACAATTTGAAACACAAACCGCCAAGCCGCACTGCTTCTTGACACAATGCTCGCTTAACCCGGAAGCCAGCCGCACCAATGTGTCGGAGGAAACACCGTACACCTGGTGACCGTGTCAGCATGCATTGCGCCAGGCCCGCCACGAGTCGCTAGAGCGTGATAGGACAAGGACAACCTCGAAATAACACTCTGAATTTGAGGTAGGATGGAACTTTTGGCTCACATCATGACATTCTAATGTGATCTGATTATTATAGACCAATTACTTTTTCATCTGTGTAAGGGGGTGGGCTCTAAGCCATCCTTTCAGCCAGTCAGGGCTGTGTAAATATCTTCAAATTTGTTTCATTACACCCACACGATCAGACTGAGCATTTCCAGGACCAAACAAGGCACAGGGAAATTATGAAAATATATTTGAGTTATTTTCATTAAACACATGATTTAACAAATAAAATGACAGACTGCCGGGAGGCTTAAGAAGTAAAATGTTTTTGGTGTTTATTTTGGTCGGGATCCGCGGTCCATTTTGACCCTGTTCTGGGTCTGGATGCAAACTGCAGTGGCGCAGTCTGCCTATTGAGTATGGCTGGACTAGACCATTGTGTTTAATGCTATAGTCACCTGGAGAGCTACAGTACCAGGTGTACAGGCTTTTGTTCCAACCCAGCATTAAAATATAACACAGTATATAAATCACCAACAGTGCATTCGGGAAGTATTCAGACCGTTTCCCCTTTTCCATATTGTGTTACGTTACAGCCTTATTCTTAAATGGATTAAATATTTTGTCATCAATCTACAGACAATACTTCATAATGACAAAGTAAAAACAGGTTTTAGAATTTTTTGCAAATTTATTACAAATAAACTGAAATACCTTATTTACATAAGAATTCAGACCCTTTGCTATGAGACTCAAAATTGAACTCAGGTGCATCCTGTTTCCAATGATCATCCTCAAGATGTTTCTACAACTTGATTGGAGTCCACCTGTGGTAAATTCAACTGATTGGACATGATTTGGAAAGGCACACACCTGTCTACACAGACCATGAGATACAGAGATCCTTGATGACAACCTGTTCCAGAGCGCTAAGGAACTCGGACTGGGGCGAAGGTTCACCTTCCAACAGGATTGCCTAGTTTGCCGGGTGGCCAGCTGTATGAAGAGTCTTAGTGGTTCCAAACTTCTTTCATTTAATAATGATAGAGGCCACTGTGTTCTTGGGGACCTTTAATGCTGCAGACATTTTTTTGGTACCCTCCCCAGATCTGTGCCTCGACACAATCTTGTCTCGGAGCTCTATGGACAATTCCTTTGACCTCTCGGCTTGGTTTTGTCTCTGACATGCACTGTCAACTGTTGGACCTTATATAGACAGATCTTTGCCTTTCCAAATCATGTCCAATCAATTGAATTTACCACAGGTGGACTCCAATCAACTTGTAAAAACATCTCAAGGATGATCAATGGAAACAGGATGCACCTGAGCTCAATTTCGAGTCTCATAGCAAAGAGTCTGAATACTTATGTAAGTAAGGTGTTTCTGTTTTTTATTTGTAATACATTTGTAAAAATGTCTAAATACCTGTTTTCACTTTGTCGTTATGGGGTAGATTGATGAGATATTTTATTTATTTAATCAATCTTGGTGTAAGGCTGTAACGTAACAAAATGTGTAAATACTTTCAGAATGCACTGTATACTGTCAATGCTGTTGCAGACCTCAATCTTCCCAATACTTTGCCTTAGTGTGAGAATACCTCATTTAGACCTACAGTATTTTTTGAGAGAAAAGGCTGATCAGTAACAAATGCGCTGGTAGTCAATAGTACACTGACAACATATGAGATCACTGCAGTGTTTTGGAAATAATGTGTTGTCTCCGGAATGATTGAAGATACATTGTGTAATTGTAATTTGTAACAGTACGTCTCATTTTGTTTAACTTTCTCCCCTCATGTTTCCAGTGCCTATGTCCAACATGGCCTCTAAGATGGAGGAGGAAGAGGAAGGTATGAAGTTTGACTTTGACAACAGTGACGAAGAGTGCAGTACGACACCAGCGAACTCTGTCTCTACCATGGCCAAGGGCTTTGAAGCCACTGTGATGGCGGGACTTGCATCAAAAAGGAACACAATGGGCCCTAGTTCTGCCCAAGACCCAACAGTAAAGCCAAGGCTCAATGGATTGCCGTCTGCTGGAAAGGAGGACCAGAGCATGCACTCACTCCCTCATTCCAATAGCTCAGGTGAGTCTGTCTCAGCATGGTCATGGTCCCATTGGATCTCATTCATAATTGCTTGGGTGAGCTCTGCCATGCTATCATATATAAGCTTGTAGAATGAGACTGCTATTGACTGCATTGTTTTTATCTAGGTAATAACTTAGTCTAAACTGTTTTGTTTTCCACAGAGATGGCTGGAAGAAGGTCTCCTGAGGGGTAGGATATTTACCTTTTATATCTATAATGACTTCTGATTAAACTGTATAGACGAAACCCATTCATATATTTATTCAAACACCTTATCTGTAATATCATCACAATTTCTTCCCAAACTTTGTTTCAATTGGGTGAGAGCAGAAGTTAAACAGTAGCAGATGTTCTCATAAGTTACTAGAGATCATTAACTCCGAGGAGAATCTAGTCACTTTTACTGCTCAGTGTCACAAACACTATTGATCAACTTAGCTATACAATGTTATACAGTACACCACAATGTCCACTGTAATGTTATATACCACAATGTCCACTGTAATGTTATATACCACAATGTCCACTGTAATGTTATGTTATACACCACAATGTCCACTGTAATGTTATGTTATATACCACAATGTCCACTGTAATGTTATGTTATACACCACAATGTCCACTGTAATGTTATGTTATATACCACAATGTCCACTGTAATGTTATACACCACAATGTCCACTGTAATGTTATGTTATACACCACAATGTCCACTGTAATGTTATGTTATATACCACAATGTCCACTGTAATGTTATACACCACAATGTCCACTGTAATGTTATGTTATACACCACAATGTCCACTGTAATGTTATGTTATATACCACAATGTCCACTGTAATGTTATATACCACAATGCCCACTGTATTGGGGCTCCCGAGTGGCGCAGCGGTTTAAGGCACTGCATCTCAGTGCTACAGGCGTCACTACAGACCCTGGTTAGATTCCAGGCTGTATCACAACCGGCCTTGATTTGAAGTCCCATAGGGCGGCACACAATTGGCCGAGCGTCGTCTGTGTCAGGGTTTGGCCAGGGTAGGCCGTCATTGTAAATAAGAATTTGTTCTTAACCGACTTGCCTAGTAAAATAAAAATAAATGAATACATTAATTGTCATCTGTGACATCAATTACTGCTCAAATGACATCTCCCCTTAATTAACCACCCATGGCAGCAGTGTCACTCACAGATTTTTTGATGCCCATATTTGTTGTCAATGTTTCAGCCGCTCTGAGCTGGGACTGTCAGGAGACACAGAGGGCTCTGGGAGAAGAAATAGCATTTATGAAGGTAAGGGACACTCTTGAACACATGTTACTTCTGAGTGTAATCATATTATACAGTACATCTGACATTTCCTTGTTGTTTTATAGTCTATTGAGACAACTTTCCCTGGTAATTTGACTTTGTGTGATACAATGCCATAAGCCAGTACACATTGTAATGTTCGCCCCTTATCTTTGTCAATGCCATCTCCAGCAGGATCTATGAATGAGTGCTACTACACCCCTATCTTAAAGGCTGACCACATAGACACTCAGACAGGTCTGTGACCCTGTTTCAGCAGGGCTGTGGTGTCACACATTGTGCACTTCCCTACTTTTACAATCATACTGAGTCACAAGTAGCACGATCACTGTACTTGTACACAGCCAATCTGTAAATAGCACACCCAACTACCTCATCCCCATATTATTACTTACCCTCCTGCTCTTTTGCACCCCAGTATCTCTACTTGCACATCATCTGCACATATATCACTCCAGTATTAATGCTAAATTGTAATTATTTCATCTCCATGGCCTATTTATTGCCTACCCCTCTATTCTTCTACATTTGCACACACTGTACATAGATTTTTCTATTGTGTTATTTACTGTATGTTTGTATGTGTAACTCTGTTGTTTGTGTCGCACTGCTTTGCTTTATCTTGGCCAGGTCGCAGTTGTCAATGAGAACTTGTTCTCAACTGGCCTACCTGGTTAAATAAAGGTGAAACAAAAAATAAAAATGTGACATCAGCACTGCATGGGGCACCAGCCCAGAATCACACTTAACCAATCAGATCCTTATCCATCCAATGGAAATGGATGGCTTAGCAATCAATTGCAGACAAATCTAGGCTGTATTAATCAAGTACAGAGTAATCATTGCTCTAAAGCAGAGACATCTATTTGAGTATAATAGTACATGATAGGCTACAAATCCCTGTATATGCAGTCTCTCTTTCTCATAGGCAGTCTCTCTCTCTCATAGGCAGAGTCTCTCTGTCCGCTTTGTGTGTGCGTACGCATGTTTATGAGAGATCTCAGTTGCATGTGTGATTTCTCCCACGCGTGCGTGTGTGTGTGTGTATATATATGAGATATCCGGGTTCCACGTATGTGTGATCTCAGTGGTGTGTGTCCTCACAGCAGTGTGTGCATTATTTGTTCAGTTCAGGCACCGTATGGAGCCACCTCAGCCAAGGAGTGGTTCAGTGTGGTCTCAGAGCTCACTCTGCGACTGCATAAAGGTATATTAAACACCAGACTAGTCTAGTTTAGCCACCCTGTACGTGACCCACAGTCTAAGCTCCTCTAGTATAAGGCACCTGTCACTATTAGGGTTGCAAAATTCCGTGAACTTTCAATAAATACCCTGAATCATCCAACCATGATTTCTGGAAAAGCAGGGAATTTATTGAAAGTTCCTGGAATTTTGCAACCCTAGTCAGTATCACCTCAACCTCAATCCTACCCAGCGTAGCAACATCCTACCCAATGAAGCCCTAGTAAAATTCATTTTGAAATATTGGAAATTGGGAATTTGTCTTTCTTGGTCATGCTTTTTATTTCTTTAGATATCCCTAGTTATACAGGTAAGTGTGGGTTAAAGTTTGCAATGTCTATTTTCTCTGTGCAAACCTCATTATTGGATATTAAACATATTACACACCTTGGCAAACTGAATACTCCCTAATATAAATACAAAACATGTGCTCTAGAGCTAGATATACAACTGGACTTCTTACAGGGGCCAGAGATCTCTCACTTTACAATTCAGCCACCTTCACCTCTGTAATGGGAGAGTATTTATTGACCAGGACATGAATCCTTTTCTTCATCGATAGGGCATACTTTTCCACGCTGAGAGGACCATAGCTAATTCGCCCCACACTAGTCAGGCTCGTAGGGATGGTTGAGATTTTCAGAGACTCCTGTCTCTAATGCTCTTGGTGCCGGGCAGAAATGCCTGTGAGATACAGCTGCCTTCGGTCACCCTGCAGATTCCTGCCAGCATAAACACTTTCCCTCAGACGCCTCGCTTTGGTACGTGACGTCCTCAATGATGATGGTGATGTGCCATGATTGCATACTCTTCAGAAAGTGGCCCACGATACCCATTGCAGAGGAAAATCCAGTGGGATTGTACACCAGATTGACTTGCCTCTGCTCTGTCTCTTCTAGTGACCTTGCTTTGGTAATCTTGTAGTAACCTTGAGCGTAGTCTATTGGCCTACTACCCACCATTTTAGTCTGGTTACTTTGCTATTTACTATGTTTATGGCAAAATAAACCTGGGACTGGTATTAGTGCCCAATTGAGCCTTTTAGCCAATTATCTAAGGTTGGAATGGTGCACTTCTCTCTTCCAGGGAAACCTCCCCCTATTCTTGATGTAGGAGGTCCAGGTGATGCAGCAAGTCCTGAAAATGAAAATGTGTCTAGTCCGGAGGGCCTGCAAAGTCCAGATGGTCTGGCCTGCACAGACAGCCCACCCAGCCCCACCAGTCCCGATAACGTCATGACCGATCCAACCCTCCGCCATGACATGACCAACTCGACCAGCCCTGATGACATCATCATGACTAGTCCAGAGGCCATCTTTAGGACCAGTCGTCCAGAGGTCATCTATGATGACGTGCCCTGTGAGAGCCTCCTCTCTCCTCTGGAAGGTGGGGACTCTGATACAGTGGTGTTTGTGCATGGATGCATGTTTGTTTGTGTGTGTGATTAATGTCTCCCCTGTTGTGTCAGATGACATCTACGAGGACGTCCAGAGGCCAGAAAGCCATCATGGCACCAACAACGGCTGGAGCGACAGTGAGTTTGAGAGCTATGATGAGCAGTCAGACAGCGAGACCAAAATACCCACTGTTGCCCGAAGCAGTAGTAAGGTAAGCCTCCTGTCTCGTATACTCCACTCTGCTGCTTTTGCAATGTCTATATTATGTGTTGTATTTGTTGCTCAGACCTTTTTGCTCAATACTTGCTACAATTATTTAATGACACCCAAGGGCCACCAGCTGGGGGACCCTAGAGTATACTTACAGTGTATACCTATAGACAACAATACATGTAGGAACAACATGGTATAGTTTAGTAGTTTGTTGTGTGTGGTGTTGTCTAGTGCCCTCTCATGGTGTGACCCCAGCATACTTTTGGTAATGTAGTGAATGAATGTTTATACTGAGGAGGAACTGTACACAGCTGGTTTAAATGCACTGCCTTGCTCGCTGGATGAGGAAGTGATACACGTGGGTTCAGTAGTTAGTGGCTTTGTCAGCAGTCTCTCTTGGTTCCTCTTCTTCCTCTCTGGATATTCCCTGTCCATCCACTTACTGCTGCTCCTCCCACTGCTGCTGCTTAAGTTTCTTTCTTCCCTGAATCTGTGTTGATTTAAGATCTGTTTTTCTGAAGAGGCAGGAGTATGGTTCTTATAATATGAGGTATTGTTGATATGCTTGTATGTTGTTGTTTTTTTATCACAAGGTTTTTCAACATTTAAAAAAAGGTTTAATTGGAGATTTGAAATGATATTTTGTGTGGGTTAGGAGCAAGGGGAAATGGTCTCTTTTTTTTAAGGGAAGGCAACAAAAGTGTCTTGTCTTTGCTTGCTGAATGAAATACTATAAATAAGACAATTCAACAAATAGAACCAATGTATTTTTATAATGACTATCTAAGGAGAATGACAGATTTGAGTTTATCTGTACTTTCTGAAACCAATCATTGTTCTACCTTCAATTGACATAATTTTGTCAACCATTTTCACATCTTGTGATTTCACTGGTTGCCTCTTGCTTTCGCCTTGACTATCCTTCTCTTTCCTCTCTCTTTCCCTCAACCCTTCTGTCCGCTCACCTGATCTGGTGTCCTGTCCTTCCACCTTGCTTGTGGGGCCGGGGGCATTGGCATGGCGATGAACTTAGCTTTCTCAGGACATGTGGCGACTGAAAGAGCGCTGTGCCAAGACCAAGCAGGATCTGGCCATGCGCAGCTGTGACTTCAAGGTACTGAATCATTGTTGTAGAGTAAAAATACTGTATGACAGCGACTGTGTCCCATTTCTCTTAACTGGCTCCTTTACCTTCTCTTACCTGCCTTGACTGCTGGTAAGTGAAAAGACTAGTCTATAATTGTTATCTGGATTGTTTGGGTATCAAGTGGTCAAAAGGGATAGGAGGCAGTGTAAAACATTTTGGACACAGCCTCCGACTAGCCTAGCTCTGGTCAAAGGATGGTTGATGTGGTCTCTTTAAAGGGGAAGCATAGCTCTGCGGTGTCTCCTCTCTTTTCTCACATATTTACAGAGCATTATTCTCTCACCCTGTCTCTCTCTCTCTCTCTCTCTCTCTCTCTCTCTCTCTCTCTCTCTCTCTCTCTCTCTCTCTCTCTCTCTCTCTCTCTCTCTCTCTCTCTCTCTCTCTCTCTCTCTCTCTCTCTCTCTCTCTCTCTCTCTCTCTCTCTCTCTCTCTCTCTCTCTCTCTCTCTCTCTCTCTCTCTCTCTCTCTCTCTCTCTCTCTCTCTCTCTCTCTCTCTCTCTCTCTCTCTCTCTCTCTCTCTCTCTCTCTCTCTCTCTCTCTCTCTCTCTCTCTCTCTCTCTCTCTCTCTCTCTCTCTCTCTCTCTCTCTCTCTCTCTCTCTCTCTCTCTCTCTCTCTCTCTCTCTCTCTCTCTCTCTCTCTCTCTCTCTCTCTCTCTCTCTCTCTCTCTCTCTCTCTCTCTCTCTCTCTCTCTCTACTTTCCCCTTCACTTCTCTTTCAGGTCCAGATGCTGATGAAAGCAGCGAGAAATGGCACCAAGGACGGACTGGAAAAGACAAAGTTAGCTATGATGCGTAAAGTCTCTTTCCTGCAGAAAAAAGAAACCACGGGTAAGCATTATTATTATTACCAACTTCTTCTTTTTAAAAACAGTATGTATTGGTTAATGTCAGTTGTCATAGCTCATATATTGTCATGGTTTTTAGCATCGTTGTTGTTGTCAATATCACTAGTCAATGCTGGTTAAACAAATGTAAAAGTGAAATGTCCCAGTTATCAAAGAAGTTTATCAGAGATTTAACACGTCACTCATTCGGTTCTTGAGGTGGCTGTGGTAGGCACTGGGCTGTCAATTCCATCATCAAGGTGTCAGACAACCACAGACAAGGACACAAGGCCAGGGCTTGGTCGTATTCATTGGGCACCAAATGGTAGAAAATGGATTGAAACATACAGGGACAACCTTGACATGTTCAATAAGAAACACATATTTTATGTTTTCTATTGCAAAACATTTGCATTCCCTAATGAATAGGGCCCTGGGCTTGGGCTACACTATATCCTCAGGACATGTGAGAACAGAGCAGTATTGGTAGATAGGCAAATGAGTTTAAAGGTATGTCACTGTCACCATACAGAGGAGAGTGATGATGACGCTGGTTATCTGGACGTGATGGTGTCTGAAGTGAAGCACCCACCGCCCCAGCTGAGCCCTATGCCAAAGGGGCTTAGCACCCAACAGATTATCAGACGCCACATCGTTGGTTCCATTGTACAAAGTGAGAGGAGTTATGTGGACTCTCTCAAGAGAATCTTAGTGGTGAGTGACCTCCACTGTTCTTTTTTTCAACACTTCATTTGAACCATACCCAGACAGTCTGAAGTCATTTTGATTCACAGACATTAACTTCAGAGGTCATCCTCCGGGTGGCTGGTTGCAGCACCTGTGTAGATCTGAACTGACTGGATAGGTGTTAACACTGATGATGAGTCCAGCTAACCAGATATCAGTGAGCATCACTCTGATTGGTTCTCCTCCTTGCTGCTCTCAGGAGTACCAGAAGCCCTTGCTTGAGCCAGAGGCCCGGATCCTGAGCGATAAGAAGGTGCGGCCCATATTTTACCGGCTGCGGGAGATCCTGCAGTGCCACTCAATGTTCCAAATCGCCCTGGCATCCCGTGTGGCCGAGTGGGACCTCAGTGAGAAGATCGGAGACCTCTTTGTGGCCTCGGTCAGTATGGAGGATGGATCTATCCAAGTGCAGGGACCAGGCTCCAGTTCATTAGGGCACACAACGCAAATGAACACGGCCCTGTTGGAATACTTAGAAGGAAAGGATAGATTTTCTATGTATCCTTCCACTAATATTATATGACTGGATGTTGCATCCATTTTTCTCTCCACAGTTTTCCAAGTCAATGGTACTAGACGTGTACAGCGACTACGTCAACAACTTCACTAACGCCATGGCGCTCATCAAGAAAGCCTGCATTTCCAAGCCAGCTTTCCTGGAGTTTCTCAAGGTGGCCTACTCTCTCCTCTTTGATCATTCAGTTTACAATGAATTAGACTTATTTCCTCTCCCAAGGCTGTAGAATTGTTTGCTGCTACAGTATATCTATTTGTATGCAATAAGTTAAAAGTTTGGCATCTATTTGCATTCAATGTTTTCTTGTAGCATTTGGTGAAATGGTCAGTCAGATTCGCATCCAGACGGTTAATTCTGAATTTGAAAGTGAGAATGTGTTTGACATCTCAGGGCTACTATATACTGTATATCATCCTCTTAGATACGATGTAATGACCTCCCTGTTGACTTGGCCTCTATGCTTGTGCCCCCACAGAAGAAGCAAGTGTCAAGTCCTGACAGAATCACTCTTTATGGCCTTATGGTTAAACCAATCCAGCGCTTCCCTCAGTTCATCCTGCTGCTACAGGTTAGTACCAAGACACAGCAAAAACAAGCATCTTATCTTTTTGAAGATTCATGTATAATACTTGTTCATGATCTATATAAATATATGCTATAGGCTGTACACTAACATTTACTCATCTTTACTTCTATTTTAGTTTGTGTTGATTATGTTGAAGTATTGTTTATTAAGCTCCATCGAACAAAGCATTTGTCGAGAAGAGGAACAAAGAAAAAACTAAACTATTTTAAAACCTTCTCATAAACATGTATTTGGAAAAAGGCCTTATTATAGTGTGCTCTGCCAAGCATGTCAGGTAGAAACCCAGACAGCTTTCTTAGTATTAATGAACTCATAGGATTCCCCTGAGGAAGTGAGAGGGCGAGTGTTTGTAGTGAAATGTGGCTCCCTTCAGTGCATTTGGAAAGTATTCAGACCCCTTCCCTTTTCCACATTTTGTTACATTACAGCCTTATTCTAAAATGGATTAAATACATTTTTTCACTCATCAATCTACACGCAATACCCCATAATGACAAAGCGAAAACAGTTTTTTAGATATTTTTGCAAATTTATTACAAATTTAAAAACAACTTATTTACATAAGTATTCAGACCCTTTGCTATGGGACTCGAAATAAATTGATCTCAGGTGCATCCTGTTTCCATTGATCATCCTTAAGATGTTTCTACAACTTGATTGGAGTCCACCTGTGGTAAATTCAATTGATTGGACATGATTTGGAAAGGCACACACCTGTCTTTATAAGGTACCACAGTTGACAGTGCATGTCAGAGCAAAAACCAAGCTATGAGGTCGAAGGAATTGTGGGAAAAAGTCAAGGGGTCTGAATACTTTCCGAATACTCTGTTACTAAAGACTGTTTTCTATCTCTCTCTCTCATTCTCTCTCACACACACACACTCTCTCTCTCTCCTTCTCCCCCCACTTGCTCTCTCCCTCCCTCCTTCAGGACATGCTGAAGAACACTCCCCGGGCCCACCCTGACCGCCTGCCCCTGCAGTTGGCCCTCACTGAGCTGGAGACGTTGGCCGAGAGGCTGAACGAGCAGAAACGAGTCGCTGACCAGGTCGCTGAAATCCAGCAGCTGGCACGCAGCATTGGTGACCGTCAACTGAGCAAGGTGACGTGTGTGTGTATATACATATGCTAAAGACACCACCAATGATTTCCAATGTCTGTCTGTCTTTCTCAAAACAACATCTTTTCTTTTTAAGGTAAATTTGAAAAAAACAAATGTTTTAGTCAATTCCATTGTGTGTAAGAGTAAGTGAGTTGTGTGTGTGTGTGTGTGATGTGTGATATTTGTGTCCCCTCTATAGCTCTTGAACTCAGACCAGAGGCAGCTGATACTGTGTGAGGTACTGATTGAGACAGTGTATGGGGAGAAAGGACAGGTCCTTAAGTCCAAGGAGCGCAAAGTTTTCCTGCTGAACGACACCCTCATCTGTGCAAACATCAACGTCAAGTGAGTCAGCACTACCAGGATGAGACCATAGAAATAGATAATCTATGTACGAGACATACTGTCTCATGCGGAGGAAGCTGGTGGGAGGAGCTATAGGAGGACGGGCTGCAATGGAATAACTGGAACGGTATCAAACACATCAAACATATGGGAACCACATGTTTGACTCTGTTCTATTTATTCCATTCCAGCCATTACAATGAGCCTGTCCTCCTATAGCTCCTCCTACCAGCCTCCACTGGTCTAATGTCATGTTGTGGAATGACAACCACACTGTGTATTCATGTCGACCAACTCTTTTTTTTCTCCATCTTGTCCAACACAACTATTGTAGATATGAGAATCACGGCACTGATAATGTCATAAATGAACAAAGGTAAAGTTTTCCCCAAAATGTATTGCAACTTTATGCTTCAAAACCTCAGTTTTGATCAGAGAGCCTGATAAATTATTTGTTGCACCCTACTTGATTCGGCTCATGCCTCATGCCAACTTTGCCCCCAACTTTCACATTTCCGGAGGAACAGATCACAATTCTTCTCATGCACAATTATGGGGATTGATGATTAGTAACGTGCCCTGAAAATCAGTAGGGGGTGCTGGTGTTTGGAGAAGGATTCAACTTATCAGAAGGACTGTAATTGCATTACGTATTCCTTGACCTCCTTTCATGCTGTTGATTCAAAGAGCCTTGACACTTTTAACAGGATTTCTCAATTGCTGTTAGGATTGCATTATCTCCTTTTCTATTCTTTTTTTAATAATTATTTATTACATAAAACACAAGGAAGGGGTAACATTAAAGTATTAGAACATGAAGGACAAACAATACAGCATCAAGACACTATCAAATATGTATCAGTCTTTCCGCAACAGAGCCATCCTTATGTGTGAGGGTGAGGGTGCGTGTGCATGATAGTGATATAAAATATGTCATAGTTTCCTTTTTGACGATCACAATCTTGTGAAGCCCGAACCCTCCAAGATCCCCCCCCACTTTCCCCAATAGCTGTCCCTCAAACATTCGAGACCCCTCCCACAGTCACCCCCCCCCCCCCCCCCCCCCCCCCAGAAGAAAAGCAATTCCATTCCCCACTACCAAGAACCCCCCCAATGCACCAACAACCAAGAGAATGAACTGCATTTGCATTATCTCTTACATTCAAAGTTTTTTTCACAAAAATGATGCACGCATCGACGAGGCAGAAGCCAGTGTGACAGTGTTAAGATTCTGAACAACCAGATAACAAGCAACAATGACAAGAAGCTGCCATGTGGAGAATCGCAGGTGGCTCGTTTCAGCTCGCTGTTATTGATACCATGTCTTGTTTTGACTCATGTCATGTCTATGCTAATATGGCAAAAATGTGATAGCTAACTAACCAACATCTGTAACAATATATTTGCGAAACAACCACTGCTCAAGAGTTGTATTTGTATTCAAAAACAATTTGGAGACTAAATATAATTGACATGTTGTCAACAATCTAAGCCAACCCTTTATGGTTTGCCCCATAGTTGCACACACATCATTTTTGTTGCTATACAACCAACCTGTTTATAGTTCAGGCCCATAGAGATGGAAAAGAGAGGACAATATCTTTGTAGTGACGGCTTCTTGGACAGCATGGGAGGCACCATTGAGAACAAGTTTTGGGAACATCTCTATGTTCAGGCCAGTGAAATGTGTTCCTGTTTCCTCCACTAGGGGTCCCCCTGATATCAGCAGTCTAGTTCCCATTGGTCCTAAATACACAGTGAAGTGGAGTGCCCCCTTGCTGCAGACGCAGGTAGTAGAGGTGGGACAGGAGAGCTTCCAGAGCAAAGATACTGGGAAACGGCCAAACGTTGCCAATGTTCCAGGTAAGAACACACATTCAGTTCAATAAAAAAAGGATGCATTGTACACTTTCACATTCAAGACAAGATACTATTGTAATGAAAAGCAACTTTTCCCACTCTATTACCGGGTACCTGCTTGGGAGGAACTGACTAGTTTTGAAATCTCTCTAAAGGCTTCAGTTCCATAATTGAGTGATAAAAGAGGCTACATTGTAACCCTCTGGGAGTAGTTCAGATGTTGTCCCTCCGGTCTCATTTCTGAGATAAACATCCCTGTATTATTTTGCGGTTCAGTCTCATTTGGAGTTAACTTACTGTGGAAGTCTTTTGGTGGAGAAACCCAGCAGGACATTTCCTAACTGTTGAAATGCCAGAGAATGATGGTGACAGAGACAGGATATCCTACCGCAAAGGGCAGGTATAGGTGTCGTCTTTTTCTCCAGCCACCTGATTCAGCTGATCACAGTCCACACCTCAAGAAAGAGAATTAGTTGAATCAGATGTACGACAGAGAAAGACTTCAACCACAACGGACCTTTGTACATAAGACTGGACACACCTGCTTTAAGAGGAGTAAGAATAGGATGAGATGGAGGATGGTGATGATGACGCAGACAGTGAAGATGTGACTGTATGTGCCAGGTAAAGTGTTCCTGGGCCCTCCCAGACTGTACCAGGAGCTGGAGGAGCTACAACACGACCTGTATGTGGTTGAAAACATCACCCTGCTGGTGGGGACTTTACAAGGCACCTACCAGGTAAGAGAAACACACACTCGCACACCTACGTTTTCTTTCCAACTGGACAGACAGTATCACATTGGCAGTTTATCATGTGATACCATCCCTCTACCACCCTCTTTTTTTTGTTTTTCTCCAGAACCTGAACACAACAGTAGGGCAGGACTGGTGCCTTGCACTGCAGAGGCTCATCCACATCAAAGATGAACAGATCCAGTGTGCCAACAAGTGCCGCCTGCGGCTGGCTGTGCCAGGCAAGCCTGACAAGTGAGTGCCCAGGAGGTTAACTGGGGCCCTGTGTATGTGTGGGGGGGGGGGTGTATGTGTGGGTAGGTTGTAAGAAGATGGCAGGGCAGCTTGGAGTGGGTGGCAAGGCCTGGCACATTCTTCATCCTCTACTGCCAAGCTGTGGATGGAACTCTCTCAGCTCTAGTCTATTCCTGTGTGGTTTGTTATTGGAATCTTTACAACTCTCCATTTAAATGCCAAAATGGGCAGTTAGAGCTTACACGTTTATTCATGTTTCTGATTGAAACTCAATCTCTACTGAAGCAATTCAAGGTCCAGCATTAACAAAGATATCCACTAGCCCATAGCCCTAGAAAGTAGGGACAGGGCTAGATCAGGGAGAGCTGAGGGGTAGTCTGGATGTTCATGAAGTCCCTCTCACACCCCCTCTCCCATCCACACCATCCTTTGTTGTGATTGTCTGTGTTCATGCACGTGTGTTACATGTTAATGCATGCATTTTGTTGCTCCTCAGATCTGGACGACCGGTCAGTTTCATGGTGGTTTTCAACACTCCCAGTCCCCTCAGCAAGATCTCCTGGGTCAACCGTCTACACCTCGCCAAGATAGCCAAGAGTAAGTCGAGCTCTCCAACAATGCCATTTAACATTATAGCAAACCTAGCTCAGCTTTGGACTCATAACACAGAAATAATAAATGTTGGCGCTTTTTGGCATATTGGTCATAATTTGTCCACTGGGAAAGGATGTTGCAGAGGTGTACAACTAAACGTATCACTGTTGATACAGGGGAAGAGAACACGCCAGGCTGGGTGTTTGCAGAGGATGATGGGAAGACTAGACATCCATTTTGGTGTCCCCTGCTAGCCTGCCGACTTCCCATCTTCTCCTCCAAAACACAAGACCAAAAGGTAAGCAGCTACAGCTGAGAGGAAGCTCAGTGAAGGTGTCTGATACAGTGCTGGATTTGCTGTCGAACGGAGAGCAGAGGCAAGAGGTAGCAGGCGTTGGCTTGATCCAACGGGAATCGGAACACCATCAAATAATTGCCACTCAAGGAAGTGTGACTGGGGTTTCTGTGTGTCACAGGCTATGATTAGCAGTTTATGCAATAGTCCCATCTCATTCATTGCCAGTCTCTGCTACGTCTCCTGGCAGCTGAGCTGGATAAGGCTGACTGATGAGATTATGGAAGCTGTTTGATAAAGGAAATGGAATCCTTCACTCACATGAGGAGAACAGCAGTCCTTGCCCATCTAAGGGACCACTACATTACCATTGCAATGACCGACACTTGATTGTATTTCAAGACTGCTGAGTTGAGTTCATCTATATTATGATTGGTATGATGATATGAAGTCTTGGTCTCATCTACGCATTTCCCCCGGCACATTTCCGTTACTCAGAGAGAAAAAATCTGCACCGTAACTTAAAGCAGTATTTTGAGCTGTCACAAAAGAAGCCATTATTGAGTAAAAAGCAAATATGTTGAGATGAAAGGTGTAATGATATGCCATGCTAACACACCCCCTTAGTTTGCCTGGCAGGGTTAAAGAAACGAGGATTGAAGAGGATATGAAATATGCATTGTTGGCACCTTGAATGTGCCAAACTTACTCATTATATTAGAATAATGCAGTTGTAGTTGAAAGTAAACTTTTTGTAAAAGCCTGTGGGAGTGTGTGCTTGTGCGTGCGTACATGTCCTGTTAAGGAGATGGGGTACTATTATTCTTCTGTTTCATTTTTTGAGCAAAGAGATCACCCACAGCCTCCACTGAAAGATGCACAAAAATGAATTACATAGTTTGTTTCAATCTGGAGTCATGTCATCAGTCCGATCTAGTGATAATCTAAGTTCCCCCCCTTTCAGAAGAGGTCTGGCCACCCTCTGAGCCTGGTTCTTCTCTAGGTTTCTTCATAGGTTCCTGCCTTTCTAGAGTTTTTCCTAGCCACCTTGCTTGTACATCTGCATGGCTTGCTCTTTTGGATTTTAGACCGGTTATCTGTACAGCACTTTGTGACTGCTGATGTAAAAAGGGCTTTATAAATACATTTGATTGAGGATTGAACACACACTGCCAAAAACGTATCAACATACTCAACTGCTGGTCATACTCTACCTTTAAAATACGTGAATCTGATTCAGTTTCCGCTTTCATAGTATCTGTGTCTAGGGATAAAGGAGAGATCAAAGGGTAAGCACCTTATTTCTGGGGACTCGGCTGAGGCCATTGACTGCTGAAGATAATCCACGAAGCGAGGAAAATGCTGGATGGCATTCCAAGTAGTCTTTTCAAGTTGAAATTGAAAGACTAACGGCTGGTTTCTCTAAACTAAACCCCCCCTGGACTCTCCGGAAAGGCTCTCCCACAATTATGCCTGCATAAATTACAAGTAAACAGTAAATCACAGACCAACATGCATCCAAAATGGCACCCTATTCCCCCTGTGTGGGCTCTGGTGAAAAGTAGTGCACTATATAGGGAATAGGGTGCCATTTTGAATGCAACCCGGTGTTCTTTTCTGGAAGGGTATCCACACTCCCTCCACTCCTCCAAGCTCTTACATACTGTTCACCACCATTCCCTTCATCTTAACTATTTGAAATTCAGATGCCTGTCTCTGAAAAGAGAGCTTGTGTGTGTTGGATGGCGTTTTTAAAATGTCCTCCTGGCGAAAATATACATGTACACCATTTGTATGGAAATGCAGCAGCAGTGGCAGATGCCAGTTATCATGGGACTTCACACCACTGCAGGGTATACGGAGACGATGGACTAGACTCTGTTTGAGGACATGCACAATGTTCCAATTATCATCCATATGTTGCATTATTGTGGGTCAACAAATTTGTTATATGGCTTCAGTGTGTGTGTGTGTGTGTGTGTGTGTGTGAAAAGAACATGCTGATTTGTTTTGATCCCTGTTCCTCTAATATCATCTGCCTCGTCCAATCAAACCCCATTGGAAATCTAATTAGTCTTCAGCTGCAAATATAAATACATTTGGATTCAATTATTCAACAAAACAATTTACTACACAGAGTGTAATCTTAGCACCCAGAACCACAGCTCAGCTTCATTTGAATAAGGCTGTCATGAGTGTGAACATCAAGTCTAGCAGGATGTTCCAGAAATGTTCTTATAATGCTATGAAGCTACTGAGGTAAAGGAACGGTCAGCTAAAACATTCACTGGGCTGCTGTTATATCCCGTTCATAGACAGAATTTAGCTATAATATACAATATATTGTCTATAATCCCGAATACATATACATTGAGATTAAATCCACTTCAATCAGTGTAGATGAAGGGGAGGAGACAGGTTAAAGAAGGATTTGTAAGCCTTGAGACAATTGAGACATGTATGTGTGCCATTCAGAGGGTGAATGGGCAACGCAAAATATTTAAGTGCCTTTGAACGGGGTATGGTAGTAAGTGCCAAAAGCACCGGTTTGAGTGTCAACTGCAACGCTGCTGGGTTTTTCACGCTCAACAGTTTCCCGTGTGTATCAAAAATGGTCCACCACCCAAAGGACATCCAGCCAACTTGACAGAACTGTGGGACACACTGGAGTCAACAAGGGCCAGCTTCCCTATGGATCGCTTTCGACACCTTGTAGAGTCCATGCCCTATGAATTCAGGCTGTTCTGAGGGTAAAAGGTGGTGCAACTCAATATTAAGAAGGTATTCCTAACGTTTCGTAGACTCCGTGTAGCTATATAACTGAGTACAGTAGGTCTGTGGGTAAAAGTGAGCGTTTGTTGTGTCTGTAGCTGGAGACGGCCCTTCACAACCCGGTCCAATGTGCCCTGCTGGCATTCTCTGCAGCCAGCACCTCTCTGCCGCAGGGCTACCTTTGGGTGAGTACTGCAAACCGTGGTTGAGTTGTGGTGAAGTGTAGCGAAGGTGGTCCAATTAACTATAATGGTTCATGTGATGAGTAACCTAAGCCTAGGCTTTAGCTCTTTTTTTGCTCAACGGGCTCAGGTGATCTAGAGTCACGCAGTAGACCTGTGTTCGATAGCTGGTCAGCCCCATTAACATCCTGTATCTGTCATGACCAGGTGGCCAGTGGAGGTGACCGCAACCATGGTCAAGTGGAAATCTTCTCTCTGAACCGCTCCATGCCGCGCATGGTCAAGTCCATCCAGATGGGGGCGCCAGTCCTGTGTCTGGATCACGTGATGGAGCCTTGTCCCACAGAGGAGGAAGGGGAGGGGGAGGCTGCTGTCAAGAGCACAGCCAGGACTGGCAACACCATCTGTGTAGGCCTGCAGGATGGCAAGTGAGTCATTGTGTGTACTGTAGTACAAGCAAACACTGCAGAATGAGTTTACACAATATGCTGACACCCATGTGTTTAGTGAACATGGCTGAATTTTTCATGCTGCACCTTTTGGATTTGGTTATCCACTATTCTCCAAGGACCCAACAAATCAGAAAAAAGTGCCAGACTTAACATTTACCATTCAGTTCATTGTGACTTTTGTATTGTCCATATCAATGTTAGTAGAAACCGGAACGTATCAGCCCAAGTGGCCACACACAACTCTATCAGTAGAATTCAAGTTGCCTCATGTCATTGTCATATAACTAGTAAAAGGTCACCCTATTTCTCATGAACTCCATTTCCCAGCATTCATGTGTACGGTACCGTGGACACTTCGACCCAGTGCCTGCTGACCTTCTCCAACCCAGACAGTTGTCCAGTTCTGTGCCTGAAACACTCTGCCTCCTTCCTGTTCGCTGGGCTGGGGAATGGAAAAGTGTCTGTTTATGCTCGGAAGAGTGGAGGTGAGACCGCAAACCAACTGTATAATATTGTATCCTGCCATGTCCTTGTATAATCAAGGTATTCCATTACAAGTTACAAGACAACATCAAGATGAACATACTATAGGCCTATAGGTCTGCCTCTCAGTCTGCTGTTGTACCACTACACTCTCCTGAACAGTGCTCTCATAGACTTAAATTGAATATAATAATAATGTTTCTCTATGGTGTTCTCAATAATCTACCTGGTTAAGTCAATGTGATATATAAATAAGTAACCATCATTAACATTGACCATTTTCTCTTTTTTCCAGAGGGGCTGTGGGACCCTGAATCGTGCAGGCTGGTGACTGTGGGCAGTGGCCCCATCCGCACCCTCCTAACCCTAGAGAATGCTGTGTGGGCCAGCTGTGCCAACCACGTCACCGTCATCCAGGGCTCCAGCCTCCACACACAGGTTAGCAAAACACACCCTTCTATACACCCTCATTTACAGAGGGCTGAAGGAATGAGGAAGAGAAGAGGGACAGAGCGACTATATGACCCGAAAAGGATTGGATAGGTGTAATATGATACTGTAGCTAGTAAGGAAAGGACACGTGAATTGACAACCTCTCTCCTATCTCGCTGGATCATAACACCTCTTTCTCATTCATTCACTAATTCTCTCTCCCCCTCTGAAAGAGTTTTGACGCGCACCCTGAGCCACTGGTCAGTGTGAGTCACATGGTGCGGGCGGGGGGAGGGGTGTGGATGGCCTTCTCCGAGGGCTCATCCATCCGCCTGTTCCACACGGAGACACTGGAGCACCTGCAGGAGATCAACATCTCCACACGCTCCACCTTCCTCAGCCCAGGCAAGTACAGTGTAGAAGGTCACAGGTTACCGACCACTTGTTTCACTTACATGATTCAAAACCAGTCCTTAGACACTTGTGTAGGTCTAAAAGGATTGGATACAGGTATGAGAAACTGGTATTAGCTCCACATTGCCCTATGTAAGGCTAGGTGTAATTTAACCCCTGGTGATAATCTATTAAATAATTTCAGATATACACAAGAGGCTGGCATAGAGGCTAGGAATGGATCATAAATGTTGACGAGGGCAACTGTAACGTTGACATGAACAGGAGGAAGTGACAGAATGGTGGTTGTGTCTCTCTTCCAGGGCAGCAGGGCAGCGTCCGGGTCACCAGCCTACTCATTTGCCAGGGGCTGCTGTGGGTGGGCACTGCCCAGGGCATCATCGTCACCCTGCCCGTGCCCAAACTGGAGGGTATCCCCAAAATAACAGGTCAGGCTTAGCACAGACACAACTGACGTTTTCACATGAAAACTGGCATCCGGTTACTCCCATTGCTTTGGTGTGACTGGCTGTATTATGTATTATAATTGTGTAATAAAATCAACCAACCAACCCACCAATCAAGTTGTGTGTTTTCTAACCGAGGCCTTGTGTGCTATTTGTCCCATAGGTAAAGGGATGACGTCTCTAAACGCTCACTGTGGCCCTGTGGATTTCCTTGTGGTCACCTCCAGCACCCTGTCCCCAGACATGCTCAAACGGGATTCTGTCTGCGAGACTGCCGACCAGGCCAATGGGGGAGCGGGAGGAGGAGAGGGTGGGGAGCGGAGGAATGAATTGTCCCAGGAGTCACTCTCGCAACCTGACTGCTCCTCCCCTCAGGGAGAGCCCACCAAGGCCAAGGGAATGCTGCTTCAGTATCGCCTCCGCTCAACCACCCAGCTGCCCGGCAAGCTGCTGACAGCCGAACCCGACCAGAGCCCATGTGACGCCCCACCGGAGACCCCGGAGCACAGCCCTGAGGACGGCTCTATCTACGAGCTGAGCGAGGACCCTGAGGTATGGGTACGGGGGCAGACCCCGGCCAGGGAGGGGCGTGGGAAGGACAAGGTGACCTCGGCTGCCGTCTTCTCCGGAGGCAGGGGGTTCCGTCGACTTGGGGAGGAGACTATAGCAGCCAATGGGGACCCAGATGAAAGTACGCTCATGGTTTGGCAACTCCCACTAACAGTGAGTCCATGAGGATACAAGACTGATTGGACGAGACGAGAGCTGGCTCCGCAGGCTCCTCCCACTCGCCTGATGTATTGCGTGCTCTATGAAGAAGAGACTATTAAACAATATATATTCAGGATGACTAGACTGTCATGAAGGGCTATAAAGGATGGTACATTCCTCTACCACCTTGGTGGTTGGATTTCTGGATGGAGTCTGAGGGAGTAGTGGTGTGCTGCAAACTGTGTTTGACATGTTTCAGGACCTCACACACACTCCTCCCAGCAGATGCTTCTTCAGTCTGGCAGATCTAGACCAGCGGGTCTCGTCAAATGGAATTTGAGGAGGTTCACTCCACATAATTTTGCATTTTGCACGTTCTTGAAAAAAGTATAATTGACAAGTGATTGAAAAGTGACAGTTACGAATGTTCGATTTCGATTCTTGTTGTCACTCTAATTGACTCCTATTGCCAGTGTATCACGTGTGTTGCTAACACACAACATGACAGCTAATGTTAATGTTAGGGTGTATGGGAGCATGTTTATAAAGTACTTCTAAACTCTTTACACCCCCCCCCCCCCCCCCCCCCCCCCACCACCTTAAAGGGTACGTTCATGTAAAGTGTTACCAGTTAACTTAATGTAAAGTAGAGATACAGTACACTGACAGGTATCCCGCTTTTGGGGGGAAAAAGAGAAATCTACATATAACATTTCTCTAAAATCAACTTGATGATCAACATACTGTGTAATAACATCTTGTCCTGTCTTTCTGTGAGGATTTTGTCTAATGTCCTGTTTTCCATTTCAATAATCCAGAAGATGTGAAGAAGAAAAAGCACCAAGGGAAAGAATGTCTCAGCTACTTTATGCTTGACAGGTACTTATTTTGGACAGTGTGTTTACAGTGTGTTACTTTGTTATTTGAATAAAGAGATCATGGTCTGATACAGGCTCTTTTGCTGATTTTTGCCAACTCAGTGAATGCCTTTGGGGAGGCAGTTGAGATACAAGCTAACAGACTACCATTATTATCTTGGACACCGAGGGGGACATGGTGCTACTGTGTGTGTGTGTGTGTGTGTGTGTGTGTGTGTGTGTGTGTGTGTCGAAAAAAATACATGTGAAACATTTGTTTGTAAAAAAACTTATGTCAAGCATTAAAATACATTTAAAAATGCATACAAAATAAATTTGGCCAATGTTTTTATATTTCACATGTATCCTAAAATGCATTAAATAAATACACAGAGTACAAACCATTAAGGGCACTTGCTCTTTCCATGGAATAGACTGACCAGGTGAAAGCTATGATCCCTTATAGTTATTGAAGTGGATTTAACAAGTGGCATCAATCCGTGTAGATGGAGAGGAGATTTTGAAGACCTGAGACATGGATTATGTATGTGTGCCATTCAGAGGGTGAATGGACAACCTAAAATATTTAAGTGCCTTTGAACAGAGTATGGTAGTAGGTGCCAGGCGCACTGGTTTGTGTCAAGAACTGCAACACTACTGGGTTTTTCATGCTCAACAGTTTCTTGTGTTTATCAAGAATGGTCCACCACCAAAATGCCATCCAGCCAACATGACACAACTGTTGGAAGCATTGGAGTCAAAATGGGCCAGCTAACCTGTGGAACGCTTTCGACACCATGTAGAGTCCTGACAAATTGGGGAGGGGTATGGGTGGGGGGGGGGGGGGGTGTACACTCAGTGTATATATGCAGTACCAGTCAAAAGTTTGGACACACCTACTCATTCAAGGGTTTTTCTTTTTACTATTTTCTACATTGTAGCATATTAGTGAAGACTTCTAAACTATGAAATAACACATACGGAATCATGTAGGAACCAAAAGAGTGTTAAACAAATCAAAATATATTTCAGATTCTTCAAAGTATCCACCCTTTGCCTTGATAACAGCTTTGCACACTCTTGGCATTCGCTCAACCAGCTTGGAATGCTTTTCCAACAGTCTTGAAGGAGTTCCCACATATGCTGAGCACTTATTGGCTGTTTTTCCTTCACTCTGCGGTCCAACTCATCCCAAACTATCTCTATTGGGTTGAGGTCGGGTGACTGTGGAGGCCAGGTCATCTGATGCAGCACTCCATCACTCTCCTTCTTGGTCAAATAGCCCTTACACAGCCTGGAGGTGTGTTGGGACATTGTTGAAAAAAAATGATAGCCCCACTAAGCGCAAACCAGATGGGACGGTGTATCACTACAGAATGCTGTGGTAGCCATGCTGGTTAAGTGTATCTTGAATTATAAATAAATGACAGTGTCACCAGCACCCCCACTCCATCACACCTCCTCCTCCTTGCTTCACTGTAGGAACCACGCAGAAATCATCCTTTCATCTACTCTGCATCTCACAAAGACATGCAGTTGGAACCAAAAATCTCACATTTGGACTTATCAGATCAAAGGACAGATTTACACCGGTCTGATGTCCATTGCTCGTGTTTCTTGGCCCAGGCAAGTCTCTTCTTAAAGGTGTCCTTTAGTTGTGGTTTCTTTGCAGCAATTGTACCACGAAGGCCTGATTCACGCAGTTTCTTAACAGTTGATGTTGAGATGTGCCTGTTAATTGAACACTCTGAAGCATTTATTTGGGCTGCAATTTCTGAGACTGGTAACTCTAATGAACTTATCCTCTGCAGCTGAGGTAACTCTGGGTCTTCCTTTCCTGTGGCGGTCCTCATGAGAGCCAGTTTCATCATAGCAATGGTTTTTGATGGTTTTTGCGACTGCACTTGAAGAAACGTTCAAAGTTCTAGAACTTTTCCAGATTGACTGACCTTCATGTCTAATGATGGTTTGTTGTTTCTCTTTGCTTATTTGAGCTGTTCTTGCCATAATAGGGACTTTTACCAAATAGGGCTATCTTCTGTATAACACATACCTTGTCACAACACAACTGATAGGCTCAAACACATTAAGAAGGAAAGAAATTCCACAAATTAACTTTTAACAAGGCACACCTGTTTGAAATTAAAATGTATTCCAGATGACTACCTCATGAAGCTGGTTGAGAGAATGCCGAGAGTGTGCAAAGCTGTGCAAAGGCAAAGGGTGGCTACTTTGAAGAATCTCAAATAAACAAATCCAAATATATTTTATAACACTTTTTTTTTTGTTACTACATGATTCCATATGTGTTATTTCATAGTTTTGATGTATTCACTATTATTCTACAATGGAATGAGTAGGTGTGTCAACTTTTGAATGGCACCGTATATGTATATATGTATATATATGTAATGTGAGAGAGAGGGGAAGCACCAAGGTGTTTGCGCACGCACGCGTAAGCGTGTGTTGAGAGAGCGCGAAAGAGCTGATGAGACTTTATTCACATCAAATCTGTTGTAGTTTTTAATCCTCACACTATTCTGGAAGCAATATCGGGATGAGGATTTATTTTCTCACTGGTCGCTTGACAGAAACAGAAAAGTAGCTCTGCCTTTTGGTGCAGAATGAAGCGTTCCGAATGGGGACCAGATCCCGTGCCGCGGGCATTGTGGATGGCACTTTATCAACTATTTATCGCCTGAAAAACAGATGGAGTGTCAATTTGACCACACGAACGGGGAAGATGACTTGTGCTTTTTCTCTGTGTATCCTCGTATATGTTTTGGATTTAGCTGTTGGTATGTCTCCGTTTTTTGTACTACATGGAGCATTTTGTTATTAGCTAAAAAGTTTTGATTTTATTTCTAAAGCTCCATGCTGTAGACAATTTTTACTAACCTATATATTTCACATGTAACATACTTCTGTGTTAGGCTGTAGCTCTAAAGCCTGCAGATTGAAATGACATTGCAATGATTATAGGCTGCAAACGTTATTTTCTTACCTGTCTTACATATTTGAAATTCATTACACTAGCCTAGATTGACTGTTAACAGTTCCAAGGTATTGACAGCCATCCAAAATGATTAGTTTGTCCATGACGAGATGCACTGTATCATACAGCAATTTCTGTAGACTGTACATTGAGTACACTCGTTGAATGCATGTTTGACTTAAATAGGCTAAAAGTTGTCTCATGCTAGTGAGGCTATGATGTCACAATCCTAGTTACCCAATCCAGTTTTTGATTGATTATCTGAGGGATAAAGGCTATTTGGCTGACCCATTTTACAGGTAATCTGTACTCTAAAATGATTAAATGCCACTGTCCCAAGGCTCTAGGACCTGACAGAATGCAAGCCAACAAAACATTGCAGATATGCATTATTTCAAGCATCTAATATAAGTAACATGATTTGCAATCAGGATCTGTGATAACATGTAAGTATAGCATTTCAATCCCATCATATGGCAATAATATATGCTATAGAAATTGAGGGGAGGGAGAGCATAATTGTGATTTCAGTGAATGCAGTTCCTATTGAAGTTGCTCTGTCACATGTGTGTGTGCACGTGTGTCTGCCTGGATCTGTGTGTCTCTGGATCTGAGTCTGGCTCTGTAGTCTCGCTTGCCAGACGAATGGCACTCCACCCCCAGCGGCTCGTGAGATCAAGTTGGTCTGTGAGTGGGAGAGAGAGAGAGAGAGAGAGAGAGAGAGAGAGAGAGAGAGAGAGAGAGAGAGAGAGAGAAAGTAATCTCCTTGCTAGCTTTCTGTCAGTGCTTCATTCACGACCTCCTCCTTCGCAGAGTCAATGCTTGCAGGCTTCAAGCATAAGCTTAGGCCTTGAGTGTGCCTATTTTCAGAAGAATCAAGTCTCACAACAGTGCCAGTGTTTATTTCTCTGATCACCGTATAATTCAAAATAATTGGACTGGGTGTACTGTATTGAAGGCCTACAATGTCCTCTGTTAGATACAGTAGATGACAGCTGTCTGTCATGGTGTCTGCTCAGAAGACGGAGCGAGCCTGAGAAGCTTGTTGTTCATTGTAGAGCACTAACATGAGATGAAGTGCACCCTGGGTATTTGCAGTGGGTCTTCTACTGTTTAATTTAGTTACATTTATTTGCACCAAAGAAAACAAGTGATATACAGATTAAAACAAATTTTTAAAAGATGTGCAGGTGAGGTTTGAAGCCCAAGGGCTTACATGAAAACCACATCACAAAAAAAACTATATACAATACATATAGTTGAAGTCGGAAGTTTATATACACTTAGGTTGGAGTCACTAAAACTCGTTTTTCAACCACTCCTTAAATTTATTGTTAACAAACTATAGTTTTGGCAAGTGGGTTAGGACAGCTACTTTGTGCATGACACAAGTAATTTTTCCAATAATTGTTTACAAACAGATTATTTCACTTATAATTCACTGTATCACAATTCCAGTGGGTCAGAAGTTTCCATACACTAAGTTGTCTGTGCCTTTAAACAGCTTGGAAAATTCCAGAAAATTATGTAATGGCTTTAGAAGCTAATTGCCATAATTTGAGTCAATTGGAGGTGTAACTGTGGATGTATTTCAAGGCCTACCTTCAAACTCAGTGCCTCTCTGCTTGACATCATGGGAAAATCCAAAGAAATCAGCCAAGACCTCAGAAAATAAATTGTAGACCTCCACAAGTCTGGTTCATCCTTGGGATCAATTTCCAAATGTCTGAAGGTACCACGTTCATCTGTACAAACAATAGTACGTAAATATAAACACCATGGGACCACGCAGCCGTCATACCGCTCAGGAAGGAGACGCGTTATATCACCAAGAGATGAACGTACTTTGGTGCGAAAAGTGCAAATCAATCCCAGAACAACAGCAAAGGACCTTGTGAAGATGCTGGAGGAAACCGGTACAAAAGTATCTATAGCCACAGTAAAATGTGTCCTATATCGACATAACCTGAAAGGCCACTCAGCAAGGAAGACTTTACTATTTTCTACATTGTAGCATATTAGTGAAGACTTCTAAACTATGAAATAACACATACGGAATCATGTAGGAACCAAAAGAGTGTTAAACAAATCAAAATATATTTCAGATTCTTCAAAGTATCCACCCTTTGCCTTGATAACAGCTTTGCACACTCTTGGCATTCGCTCAACCAGCTTGGAATGCTTTTCCAACAGTCTTGAAGGAGTTCCCACATATGCTGAGCACTTATTGGCTGTTTTTCCTTCACTCTGCGGTCCAACTCATCCCAAACTATCTCTATTGGGTTGAGGTCGGGTGACTGTGGAGGCCAGGTCATCTGATGCAGCACTCCATCACTCTCCTTCTTGGTCAAATAGCCCTTACACAGCCTGGAGGTGTGTTGGGACATTGTTGAAAAAAAATGATAGCCCCACTAAGCGCAAACCAGATGGGACGGTGTATCACTACAGAATGCTGTGGTAGCCATGCTGGTTAAGTGTATCTTGAATTATAAATAAATGACAGTGTCACCAGCACCCCCACTCCATCACACCTCCTCCTCCTTGCTTCACTGTAGGAACCACGCAGAAATCATCCTTTCATCTACTCTGCATCTCACAAAGACATGCAGTTGGAACCAAAAATCTCACATTTGGACTTATCAGATCAAAGGACAGATTTACACCGGTCTGATGTCCATTGCTCGTGTTTCTTGGCCCAGGCAAGTCTCTTCTTAAAGGTGTCCTTTAGTTGTGGTTTCTTTGCAGCAATTGTACCACGAAGGCCTGATTCACGCAGTTTCTTAACAGTTGATGTTGAGATGTGCCTGTTAATTGAACACTCTGAAGCATTTATTTGGGCTGCAATTTCTGAGACTGGTAACTCTAATGAACTTATCCTCTGCAGCTGAGGTAACTCTGGGTCTTCCTTTCCTGTGGCGGTCCTCATGAGAGCCAGTTTCATCATAGCAATGGTTTTTGATGGTTTTTGCGACTGCACTTGAAGAAACGTTCAAAGTTCTAGAACTTTTCCAGATTGACTGACCTTCATGTCTAATGATGGTTTGTTGTTTCTCTTTGCTTATTTGAGCTGTTCTTGCCATAATAGGGACTTTTACCAAATAGGGCTATCTTCTGTATAACACATACCTTGTCACAACACAACTGATAGGCTCAAACACATTAAGAAGGAAAGAAATTCCACAAATTAACTTTTAACAAGGCACACCTGTTTGAAATTAAAATGTATTCCAGATGACTACCTCATGAAGCTGGTTGAGAGAATGCCGAGAGTGTGCAAAGCTGTGCAAAGGCAAAGGGTGGCTACTTTGAAGAATCTCAAATAAACAAATCCAAATATATTTTATAACACTTTTTTTTTTGTTACTACATGATTCCATATGTGTTATTTCATAGTTTTGATGTATTCACTATTATTCTACAATGGAATGAGTAGGTGTGTCAACTTTTGAATGGCACCGTATATGTATATATGTATATATATGTAATGTGAGAGAGAGGGGAAGCACCAAGGTGTTTGCGCACGCACGCGTAAGCGTGTGTTGAGAGAGCGCGAAAGAGCTGATGAGACTTTATTCACATCAAATCTGTTGTAGTTTTTAATCCTCACACTATTCTGGAAGCAATATCGGGATGAGGATTTATTTTCTCACTGGTCGCTTGACAGAAACAGAAAAGTAGCTCTGCCTTTTGGTGCAGAATGAAGCGTTCCGAATGGGGACCAGATCCCGTGCCGCGGGCATTGTGGATGGCACTTTATCAACTATTTATCGCCTGAAAAACAGATGGAGTGTCAATTTGACCACACGAACGGGGAAGATGACTTGTGCTTTTTCTCTGTGTATCCTCGTATATGTTTTGGATTTAGCTGTTGGTATGTCTCCGTTTTTTGTACTACATGGAGCATTTTGTTATTAGCTAAAAAGTTTTGATTTTATTTCTAAAGCTCCATGCTGTAGACAATTTTTACTAACCTATATATTTCACATGTAACATACTTCTGTGTTAGGCTGTAGCTCTAAAGCCTGCAGATTGAAATGACATTGCAATGATTATAGGCTGCAAACGTTATTTTCTTACCTGTCTTACATATTTGAAATTCATTACACTAGCCTAGATTGACTGTTAACAGTTCCAAGGTATTGACAGCCATCCAAAATGATTAGTTTGTCCATGACGAGATGCACTGTATCATACAGCAATTTCTGTAGACTGTACATTGAGTACACTCGTTGAATGCATGTTTGACTTAAATAGGCTAAAAGTTGTCTCATGCTAGTGAGGCTATGATGTCACAATCCTAGTTACCCAATCCAGTTTTTGATTGATTATCTGAGGGATAAAGGCTATTTGGCTGACCCATTTTACAGGTAATCTGTACTCTAAAATGATTAAATGCCACTGTCCCAAGGCTCTAGGACCTGACAGAATGCAAGCCAACAAAACATTGCAGATATGCATTATTTCAAGCATCTAATATAAGTAACATGATTTGCAATCAGGATCTGTGATAACATGTAAGTATAGCATTTCAATCCCATCATATGGCAATAATATATGCTATAGAAATTGAGGGGAGGGAGAGCATAATTGTGATTTCAGTGAATGCAGTTCCTATTGAAGTTGCTCTGTCACATGTGTGTGTGCACGTGTGTCTGCCTGGATCTGTGTGTCTCTGGATCTGAGTCTGGCTCTGTAGTCTCGCTTGCCAGACGAATGGCACTCCACCCCCAGCGGCTCGTGAGATCAAGTTGGTCTGTGAGTGGGAGAGAGAGAGAGAGAGAGAGAGAGAGAGAGAGAGAGAGAGAGAGAGAGAGAGAGAGAGAGAGAAAGTAATCTCCTTGCTAGCTTTCTGTCAGTGCTTCATTCACGACCTCCTCCTTCGCAGAGTCAATGCTTGCAGGCTTCAAGCATAAGCTTAGGCCTTGAGTGTGCCTATTTTCAGAAGAATCAAGTCTCACAACAGTGCCAGTGTTTATTTCTCTGATCACCGTATAATTCAAAATAATTGGACTGGGTGTACTGTATTGAAGGCCTACAATGTCCTCTGTTAGATACAGTAGATGACAGCTGTCTGTCATGGTGTCTGCTCAGAAGACGGAGCGAGCCTGAGAAGCTTGTTGTTCATTGTAGAGCACTAACATGAGATGAAGTGCACCCTGGGTATTTGCAGTGGGTCTTCTACTGTTTAATTTAGTTACATTTATTTGCACCAAAGAAAACAAGTGATATACAGATTAAAACAAATTTTTAAAAGATGTGCAGGTGAGGTTTGAAGCCCAAGGGCTTACATGAAAACCACATCACAAAAAAAACTATATACAATACATATAGTTGAAGTCGGAAGTTTATATACACTTAGGTTGGAGTCACTAAAACTCGTTTTTCAACCACTCCTTAAATTTATTGTTAACAAACTATAGTTTTGGCAAGTGGGTTAGGACAGCTACTTTGTGCATGACACAAGTAATTTTTCCAATAATTGTTTACAAACAGATTATTTCACTTATAATTCACTGTATCACAATTCCAGTGGGTCAGAAGTTTCCATACACTAAGTTGTCTGTGCCTTTAAACAGCTTGGAAAATTCCAGAAAATTATGTAATGGCTTTAGAAGCTAATTGCCATAATTTGAGTCAATTGGAGGTGTAACTGTGGATGTATTTCAAGGCCTACCTTCAAACTCAGTGCCTCTCTGCTTGACATCATGGGAAAATCCAAAGAAATCAGCCAAGACCTCAGAAAATAAATTGTAGACCTCCACAAGTCTGGTTCATCCTTGGGATCAATTTCCAAATGTCTGAAGGTACCACGTTCATCTGTACAAACAATAGTACGTAAATATAAACACCATGGGACCACGCAGCCGTCATACCGCTCAGGAAGGAGACGCGTTATATCACCAAGAGATGAACGTACTTTGGTGCGAAAAGTGCAAATCAATCCCAGAACAACAGCAAAGGACCTTGTGAAGATGCTGGAGGAAACCGGTACAAAAGTATCTATAGCCACAGTAAAATGTGTCCTATATCGACATAACCTGAAAGGCCACTCAGCAAGGAAGAAGCCACTGCTCAAAAAACGCCATAAAAAAGCCAGACTACGGTTTGCAACTGCACATGGGGACAAATATCGTACTTTTTGGAGAAATGTCCTCTGGTCTGATGAAACAAAAATAGAACTGTTTGGCCATAATGACCATCGTTATGTTTGGAGTAAAAAGGGGGAGGCTGCAAGCCGAAGAACACCATCCCAATCATGAAGCATGGGGGTGGCAACATCTTGTTGTGGGGGTGCTTTGCTGCAGGAGGGACTGGCGCACTTCACAAAATAGAGGACAATTATGTGAATATATTGAAGCAACATCTCAAGACATCAGTCGTGAAGTTAAAGCTTGGTCGCAAATGGGACTTCCAAATGGAAAATGACCTCAAGCATACTTCCAAAGTTGTGGCAAAAGTTGTGACAAAAGTTGCATACTTCCAAAGTTGTGGCTTAAGGACAAGAAAGTCAAGGTATTAGAGCGGCCATCACAAAGCACTGACCTCTATCCGATAGAAAATTTGTGGGCAGAACTGAAAAAGCGTGTGCAAGCAAGGAGGCCTACAAACCTGACTCAGTTACACAAGCTCTGTCAGGAAGAATGCACCAAAATTCACCCAAATTATTGTGGGAAGCTTGTGGAAGGCTACCCGAAATGTTTGACCCAAGTTTAACAATTTAAAGGCAATGCTACCAAATACTAATTGAGTGTATGTAAACTTCTGACCCACTGGGAATGTGATGAAAGAAATTAAAGCTGAAATAAATAATTCTCTCTACTATTATTCTGACATTTCGCATTCTTAAAATAAAGTGGTGATCCTAACTGACCTAAAACAGGGAATTTTTACTAGGATTACATGTCAGGAATTGTGAAAAACTGAGTTTAAATGTATTTGGCTAAGGTGTATGTAAACTTTCGACTTCAACTGTAAGTACAACAACTACTGTACTTAAACCATTCATCATTAACTCGCATTAATTTATATTTCCTGGTGGTAATATAGTGAGTCTGGGCTCTAGTTGGGTGAGTAGGGACTATCGCTGCCTTTTGTTAACTGCGTAAGACAATGGTGATGCATTCAGAGGCCAATTCTGACATAAGAATTTACGCCATTCCTACGCATACCTTTCCTACGCACTTCTCAGTATTTGGTAAGTATTTGGTATTCATACTCACACCTACAGTGTCATTGCTCAAAATGGTATGCAGCATCATCTGGATATGTGTGCAACAAAAGTTAAACATTCACCTTCAGCTACCATTTCTTTCAAGCTGTCTACGCAGCTTGACTCGGCAGACTCAGTAGCCTCGGTTTTTCGGATGACTGCCTTGCCTGGTTCACCAATTACTTTGCAGACAGAGTTCAGTGTGTCAAATCGGAGGGCATGCTGTCCGTTCCTCTGGCAGTCTCTATGGGGGTGCCACAGGGTTCAATTCTCGGGCCGACTCTTTTCTCTGTATATATCAATGATGTTTCTCATGCTGCGGGCGATTCCCTGATCCACCTCTACGCAGACGACACCATTCTATATACTTCCGGCCCGTCCTTGGACACTGTGCTATCTAACCTCCAAACGAGCTTCAATGCCATACAGCACTCCTTCCGTGGCCTCCAACTGCTCTTAAACGCTAGTAAAACCAAATGCATGCTTTTCAACCGTTCGCTGCCTGCACCCGCACGCCTGACCAGCATCAACACCCTGGATGGTTCCGACCTTGAATATGTGGACATCTATAAGTACCTAGGTGTCTGGCTAGACTCTAAACTCTCCTTCCAGACCCATATCAAACATCTCCAATTGAAAATCAAATCAAGAGTCGGCTTTCTATTCCGCAACAAAGCCTCCTTCACTCACGCCGCCAAACTTACCCTAGTAAAACTGACTATCCTACCGATCCTCGACTTCGGCGATGTCATCTACAAAATTGCTTCCAACACTCTACTCAGCAAACTGGATGCAGTTTATCACAGTGCCATCCGTTTTGTCACTAAAGCACCTTATACCACCCACCACTGCGACTTGTATGCTCTAGTCGGCTGGCCCTCGCTACATATTCGTCGCCAGACCCACTGGCTCCAGGTCATCTACAAGTCCATGCTAGGTAAAGCTCCGCCTTATCTCAGTTCACTGGTTACGATGGCAACACCCATCCGTAGCACGCGCTCCAGCAGGTGTATCTCACTGATCATCCCTAAAGCCAACACCTCATTTGGCCGCCTTTCGTTCCAGTTCTCTGCTGCCTGTGACTGGAACGAATTGCAAAAATCGCTGAAGTTGGAGACTTTTATCTCCCTCACCAACTTCAAACATCTGCTATCTGAGCAGCTAACCGATCGCTGCAGCTGTACATAGTCTATTGGTAAATAGCCCACCCATTTTCACCTACCTCATCCCCATACTGTTTTTATTTATTTATTTTTCTGCTCTTTTGCACACCAATATCTCTACCTGTACATAACCATCTGATCATTTATCACTCCAGTGTTAATCTGCATAATTGTAATTATTTGCCTACCTTCTCATGCCTTTTGCACACAATGTATATATAGACTCCCCGTTTTTCTACTGTGTTATTGACTTGTTAATTGTTTACTCCATGTGTAACTCTGTGTTGTCTGTTCACACTGCTATGCCTTATCTTGGCCAGGTCACAGTTGCAAATGAGAACTTGTTCTCAACTAGCCTACCTGGTTAAATAAAGGTGAAATAAAAAAAATAAAAATAAAAAACAATTTGATGCACACCTTTGATAAATCCACCGTATGCACCACATAGAACGCACTGCAACTGTCTCCGCTGGAAACGCAGTATTCCATTGGAAATTAAAGTACTTCTGATGCACCAAAACACAATAACACTATCGGTGGGATCGAGGCGTTACCTAATTCAGTCGTGTCGCTGGAGACAAATAAATTAGTAATCTGCAGGTGTGGCTGGCTACCTGAAAGCCCTCCCACTTGCTGGCTAACAGATTTTCTTGTTGAGTTTTCATTCAATAGGGTTTTCAGTACATTTATCGTAAGCCATCCCTTTAAATCGATACTGATAGAGGCTAATATTTAACAATAGAAAACAGAAATAGAAAACAGAGAAACTGCAAGTTAAATGGCCGTACAATTTAAATTCTGCATAATGGCACAGCATTTCATAAACTTCACTGTGGGAAAGTTGATATGTTGATATGCTTCAGTTTGCTGCCATATGACTGGTTTCACATTTGTCTCCATCGATTATAAGGTAAAATATATCTAAAACATATGCAATTTATATTTACAATTCCCTTATCCAAACGGATTACTAATTTACCCAGCTCTTATCAATAGCTCTTTTCAAGTTGTAAATTACAGTGCATGGAGAATGGTATAATTTCTATCTGAAAAAAATAAGTAGGCCTAGATGCTTTTCCCACATGTAACCGGTAGGTTCGCTAGACATTATTCATGGTTTCCTCACACATAAAGGTGGTGGAATTATTCGGAAATTAAGTCAAGGTCAGAATACAGTGTATCTCTAGACATCCTCTGTCACACCTTCATTTATTTGATCTCCACCCCCAAGGAATAGCAGTTGAATTGCATGCTATTCTCATGCTTAAGTTCAAGGTCAGAATAGGCATAAAAACGTAAGTACTTTCCATTTACGCAAGCTTAATTCTGGTCAGATTCGGGCCCTCAAGACCTAACCTCACCAACAGTAACTGATGAGGAGGATGTAGCTGACAGCCTCAATAGTTAGGTTATGTTCGATAGTCGCCAAACAGTTGAAAACGGACCTAAATAGGGACGGACTACCTTGTTCTATAAGAAACCCTTATAAATACAACTCTGATTGGGATTGTATATTCTTAGTGGAAGGGCCCCTTTAAGAAATGTCAACTGACATCATAAAAACATCTGAGTCAAGTATTTTTGCCTCCACCTACAGGGCTCACGCTTACATGGTTGAATGGCAGCTCTGCTCCAAAATGCTGCAATTTCTTTATTTATTTTTCAAATGTTTGTGAGTATAAAGCTCCCTCCAGTTCTCTCCTGGGTCTGTTGATGAAAAAATGGGGGATTAGCGGGAAAAACATGAGGAAAAATAATCCACCTTGACGTCAGGGTGTAGAGGCCAAGGTGGGAGGAGGGGTGGCGATTCTATACTGGAGTAGCAGTATGAAACAGGAGATTACACTCTTTACCAGCTGCCCTGCACTGTGCTACGCTTATGTCTCTTTAAGTGCTCTGGGATCAGTCCTGGGCCATCACACCATCACACTCAACATGCCAAAAAGTCAAGGGTCATCGTGGATACCTGATCCTACAGATTTAATCTGTACTATGTACACCCTGGTGTTATTGTATAGGTTATTATATTATTATATAGGTCGTTTATAAGTCCTTTTGGGTTTATTTAACTTGTTTTAACATTCTGTCCTGATGAGCACGTTTTTATTTTATAAATTATTTTTTTTAATCAATTTTACCCCTTTTTCTCCCCAATTTCGTGGTATCCAATTGTTTTAGTAGCTACAATCTTGTCTCATCGCTGCAACTCCCGTACGGGCTCAGGAGAGACGAAGGTTGAAAGTCATGCGTCCTCCGATACACAACACAACCAAGCCGCACTGGGCGCGAACCCAGAGTCTCTGATGGCACAGCTGGCGCTGCAGTACAGCGCCCTTAAGCCACCCGAGAGGCCCTCTGATGAGCACATGTTTAACTTAATAAAAAACATGTTTTACTATATAAAGAGGTTAAATAACAAAAAGGACTATAGGAAATGCCTAATTAAGTGCCAAATAAAGTAACAGAGTTGACTGTAACAGGGTTGACAATTTAACCTTAAATAAGCCATAAATCCCCTTGTGACAGGAGGAATGGAAGCTTGTTGTGTACAACCGGGAGGGGAAATTGAATGCAAGCTGTTATAATTGTTCAAATATTTCTATCCTGTCTACCTATGGGTAACAGGGTTGACGTGTTATGCTCGACCCACTCAGTTTCCACCACAAAACACCAGAAAATTGTCAAAAAGAGTAGAACCTGATTTGACTATTAGAGGTTCAATGTCTCTTTAGGAAAATGTATTTAAGGCCTCCCGAGTGGCGCAGCGGTCTAAAGCACTGCATCGCAGTGTTGCGGTGTCACTACAGCCTGCGATCGGCTGTGGCTAGAAGTCCCATAGGGCGGCGCACAATTGGCCCAGCGCTATCCGGGTTAGGGGAAGGTTTGGCCAGGGGCGCATTACTTGGCTCATTGCGCTCTAGCGACTCCTTGTGGCGGGCCTGGGCGCCTGCAGGCTGACTTAAGTCATCAGTTGAACAGTGTTTCCTCTGACACATTGGTGCAGCTGGCTTCCGGGTTAAGTGGGCGGGTGATAAGAAGCGTGGCTGGTCATGTTTCGGAAGACACATGACTTGACCTTCCCCTCTCCCGAGCCCGTTGTAGACTTGCAGTAATGAGACAAGATCGTAATCACGCAATTTAGGAGAAAAGGGGGTAAAAAAAATGTGTATAATAAAAATGTATTTAAAAAGGAATAGTTTTACCATTATAAAACGAGAGTTCAGTTCACATAACAGGGTGGACCTTAAAATAAGGGACATGTATTTTTAGCTTAAAATGAATCACTAATCACAAGAAATAAATAATAATCTTCAGAAATGATGTTGTCAAATGACGGTGAAAACTTGGAGAAATGTTGAGGTTAAGTGGGTTAAAATCTTCAAAGAAGTCACAGAGAGTCCACAGAGGGACATGTCAAAATGCTGATTTATAGAATTTTCCATATGGTCTATATGATATGCCACTTTATTTAATATAACAGGCTTTTAAAATCCAAGATTGGTGCAGAAGGGACTCATTTTGTGGAATGACCCATACAACACTATAACACTGACAATATTTACCTACTGTAAAGCTAGGTGAGATTCTTTCTGCCACAGAATGCGCTGATGAAAGTGCAGCAGATAACCTAGCAGTTAGAGCGTTAGGCCAGGAAACCAAAAGGTGGCTAGTTCCAATCACCAAGCTGAAAAATCTATTAATGTGCCCAAGAGCAAGGAATGTATAACCCTAATTGCTCCAGGGTCACCGTTGATAATGGCAGACCCTGGCCACGACCCGACTCTCTAAGGGTGTCTCAGGGGGAGTTTCCAACTTACACATGCACATAATACACACTTGTACATGGGAAATAGGACAAATATAAGCAACCACCTAATTATTATAAATGAAAACACATCATGACAGTGCATTCATTCTCAGAGAGAATGAGGTCGCTACTAGGTTATCTCTGCCTCTCCAGGTTAGAGATAGAGATCTGTGCTTCTCAGCACTATATCATGTCTTTGGCTTGTTTAGGAAACCGGTTGGTTTTTAATTGACCATACTTTACTTTTTACCCAGAGCCACAGCATTTAGCACACACTAAGACCACGATAATGGGAGAAATAGCGAGACATAAACATGCACTTGTGCTGCCATTGCCACCCTACCTTTACATAGATATGGACACCTACTATTACAACACCACAGTTAATGAATGAACAAGTCCATAATGATCATGAAAGTAAAAGGGGGAAATGTGTGCACACAATATTCCTATCCAAAGCTGTAATAGCCTGCGAAAAAAAAACTTTTGGCCATTTAGCCTTGATTGTGCACTATTAACAATCCATGTAATTACAGCTAGCCTATAAGGTTGGATTTCAAATGCTCCAGAGACAGGGTGGTATGGTCATTTGAGAACTATAGTAACACAAACACAAGAGGGTCTTTAAGAATCATAAAATACAATAGAACAACTTTATGTCTAATGAATGCCTTTAGCAAGTTTTGTGCTGGACTATGTTATGGGTTTCACAGAAGGGACTGTATGTTGTAGAGATAAACATGTGTGGAAATGTGTGTAACGTATTTTACTTCTTTCTTTGACCCACAGGCTATTTAACTGTCACTCTTGAGCCTCTCCCTCCCGTTGTCATTGGAGACACGGTAACGCTCAAGTGCAATTTCATGACAGATGGCAACCTGCGAGAGATTGTGTGGTTTCGGGTGAGTAGGGTGGCCTTGATGTCCCTGTACGAAGCATATGGTTGTTTGCAACAGCACAAACTGTATCTTGTGTTTACCTCTAGGAGAAGCTTTTGATTAGGTCGGCTTTGTTCTCTGACATTTTCCATTGACACTTCAATTAAAACGCTGACAAACACAGCAAAGCTTTTGATGCAAAGAGAGAGTGCATTAATATACAGTACATAACTGTACTATATCTAATGGCTTCTGAAGAGCTACTAGGTTTGATAAGCTCCTTAAACTATGAATGTATGTAGCAATATGTAATGTAGTCCACAAGGACAGTTTGTTTCACCCTGAGCTCCCAGCTCCTCCAAAATAAAATGAATACCTAGTAACAACTAACTAAACTGATTAAAGAGGTAAAAGAAGAGGCTTCAAAGCTCTCTAGCCTTCATGAATTGGAAAAGAATAACTGTGTGCATCGATTCATTTTTTTAATTTAATCTCACGGCACAACGCCTCTCCACTATTTGACCTTGATATTTTGTGTGTATGCATTGATATGTACTCTATGTGTGCCGTTTTTAAATGTATGTAGTTCTGTCCTTGAGCTGTTCTTGTTTATAGATGTTCTCTATTTTGTCATGTTTTATGTTCTGTGTGTACCCCAGGAAGAGTAGCTGTTGCGAAATGGGGATCCTAATAAAATACCAAGGTCGTGTTTTGTGTAAAAACGTGTGTTACAAGTAGGTGGATACATGTCCAGGCTGTGTAATATGAGGTATTCCTTCACTTTCTAGGTGACAGAGGGTGGCAGTGCCAAGCAGAAGATCTTCACCTATGATGCCATGACCAACACCAACTTCTCCCATATGGAGGACTTCCGCAGACGAGAAGACTTGGTCTACCAATCAACTGTCCGGTAAGCTTGAACTGTAGGCGGCAGCCTCAAGAAAGAGAACATTGGTCAGTGTTTTTACTCGCAAGTGTAGGCTTATTTTATTTGAGCTTAAATGATTTGATCATATCTTATTGTATTTTATCTGATCTTATTCAATGCTTTGAGTACCTGGAAAAACCCTAACCTATATGGCTATTATCTTCACGGGGTTTGTTGTTGTACTGCCAGGCTCCCTGAGGTCCAGATGGATGATGATGGGCCTTATGAGTGCCACGTGGGGATCTACGACAAGGCCTCTAGAGACAGGGTGGTCTTAGCCTCTGGCAGCATCGTGCTCACTGTCATGGGTAAGATTCAAGAGAATTAACGCTATAATGAAATGATCATGTGGTATTTTAATCACCTCTGCCTCCCCCTACTGTTGAGATGTGGGAAATGCACAGGAGACTACTTTCTGATAGTCTTTTATATAAATCCGTGTTGCCGCCCACAATGTTCCCGTTTAACACGTCTGTACGTAATAGAACGTCAGTTTGGCATACAGGGACCACGCCACTGCCTGATCTGCATGAATACAACACAAAATAGTATCTAGCAAGATGGAGATCACGGAGGTTATTTTGAATGAGTACATTTCGCAAGTGGCTAGTTTGCATCAACTAACTTAACTTAAACCACTGCAAATGTTTTGCCTTATAACGTTGGTTTCGAATTGCGACGTTCTGGCATGTCTACCTTGTGATTTGTTGGAGAGTTGTCTGTCTGACACCCTGGAATCCCTCCCCCCGATCAAGGTTACCAAGAGAGTCCATCTTGTATACCAGACTAACATCTTGTATACCAGGTCTACGAGACTAACGTTATGCCCTCAAGTACAGTACAGACATGTTTGTTTCATGTTTCAGTTAGTTTTATATGTAGCCCTTCTAAAAATACTAGACGCAAAATGTGCCTATATGTAGATGGTTCTCTCGTTTTGAGTCACAGGTTCTATGCTATTTTTCCTCCATAGTTCCTCCTAAGTCCATTTCTGTAGTGGCAGCAGACTGCCCGGCCCCCTTCAGTCGCTATGACACCCAGAACTTCACTCTAGTCTGCATCGTCATGGGAGGAAAGCCAGCCCCTATGGTGAGTTTGTCCACATGCAAACAGTACTCGTACTGAAATATGTTTTGACGTAAAAACACTTTGGAAATGATGGGTGTGATTGGTTGTTACGGGCTCATACTATGTCTTTATCCTTTCAGGTGTACTTCAAGCGTGACGGCGAGCTGATCGAGGTGGACCCCTCTATTATGGAGGGTGGCGGGGGCAAATCCCAGGGCAGGGGCCAGGCAGGGCTACGGATCTCTAGGCCCCCGATCAGTAGAGACCTGGATGACACCAAGCTGAAGAAGTCCCTCTCCCTGCTTGACCAGGGGAAGCCACCCCGTCTGGACCATGACACCCCTGGGAAAGGAGGGATGGGGAAGATGGTAGGGGCCGGGAGGGAGCCAGGAAGTCTGGAGGGGTCTGAACCTAGCCCCACCACCCCGGAGGTGATCCCAGAGACAGTGGTAAGCCGGGAGTTCCCTCGCTGGATGCAGAGCACTGACCCGCTCTACTACTTCCAGCACCGGTGGCAGGTGTCCAGCGACGGCACCATGGAGGTCAGAGCCATGCTCACCTGGAGCCTCAACCCCCAGCTGGACAACGAGGCCCTGTACAGCTGCGAGGTCAAGCACCCAGCTCTGTCCATGCCCATGCAGGCTGAGGTCACTCTGTGTGAGTACCAAAATTAGACCATGACAATCAGCTGGATACCAAATATCTCCTCCATGAGGACATTAACCCACTTTTTAATGCCACCCAAATACTGGCTACCCAAGGAGTCCATGTCTGTATTAACCTATCAGAGCTAGGGATGCAAGGGGAGAGAACATTCTAAAATAATAGCTTGTTAAAATAATAGTTCAAATTCACTATGTATTTTTCCTGAATTAACGGAAAATGAACATGGTGTCTGAAAGCTCGTAATTTGGGGAATATACACTGAGTATACAAAACATTATGAAGTGTCGATGAAGGGGAGGAGACAGGTTAAAGAAGGATTGTTAAGCCTTGAGAAAATTGAGACATGGATTGTGTATGTGTGCCATTCAGAGGGTGAATGGGCAAGACTACTATTTATGTGCCTTTGAACAGGGTATGGTAGTAGGTGCCAGGTGCACCGGTTTGTGTCAACCACTGCAACGCTACTGCTTTTTTCACGCTCAACAGTTGCCTGTGTGTATCAAGAATTGGTCCACCACCCAAAAGACATCTAGCCAACTTGACACAATTGTGGGAAGCATTTGAGTCAACAGGGCCAGCATCCCTGTTGAACGCTTTCGACACCTTGTAGAGTCCATACCCTGACAAATTGAGGCTGTTCTTTCTGACGGCAAAAAGGTGGAGTGCAACTCAATATTAGGAAGGTGTACCTAATGTTTGGTGTGCTCAGTGTATGTACAACCCTACTTAGAGCTAATGCATTCAGTAATGGCAGAAAACAGGCACTTCCCAGCCTTAAGCATCAGCCAACTACAGGAATATACAGTACAGAGAACCTGATCACTGCTTTAGCTCAGGATCCAGCAGCAGCCAGCAACTGTTTATAGGCAGTGACTCACTTAATGAGGATGCTCCTTAGTGGAGTATTTTGTTCAGAGGATCCATTAGTTCTGCTTAGAAATGCTCGAGAAATCTCACAGTAGATTAGCCATTTTCTGCACAGTTACATATGTAATTCCATAAGCACACACACCTACACAAACATGGTCTGTATGCAGCACAGCCACCGGCATCAGTTCATGATGAATACACGTCGAACCTCATATCAGTTCGTTTGAGTGGATTACTAGATAAAGTGGAGACTTCATCATCATCAAAAACAGTTATTCCCAGTCAGCCATGGTTTAGCAGGCATGCTCAAATAAAAATGGATTCTAAGGCTGAGAGCTTTTTGCAAAGTATACAGAGAATATAGATTCTCAATTTATTCCTTTAGAAAGGATTTGAGACATAAGGAAAAATAGTGTTTTGTTAAAATGCTAAAAGATTGAAAATATGTAGCATTCATTTTTTTATATATATCATTTTTTTGTTTCCCTTTAGCTGCTCCCAGGGGCCCCAAACTGTCCATGACGCCTGGTAAGGCTAAAGTAGGAGACACTGTCCGCATTACAGTTCAGGGCCTCCAGATCTCATCCACTGGGGTGAGTACAAAATAAATGCTTTATTTTTATATTACTCATACCAGTAAGTACATTCAACTGTAGGAAAGACAACCACATATCACCATCATTGAAAGAAAACCTTAAAAAATACACAATTTCTCCAGCAGGTGTCGCGCTACAACTATATAATACAACTGGGAGATACATCTGAATGAAAGTCGTATGTACTTTTGAATGAAAGTCATTCCGCATGTTTGAGGGAATTTGTAAGAGTAATGCGAGCTGGCAAGGCGCACAATTGATCATCTTGATCACATACTATTTATTTGGGAGTCAAGGTGTCTTGCATATCAGTGATCTTGTACAGTCTGACTGCAATGTTGTCAATCTCATTACACACATTATTTACAAAGGATGCTTTTCCATATGCACTTCCCAGAACATGGTGTTCCCCGAGCCACTGTTCACCTGGACCAGAGTGGGAGGTCCTCTGCTGGACGGGAGAGAGGATCATATTGGGAGGGAGCTGGTGCTGGAGCGAGTACCAGCCAAGCTCAACGGCTCCATGTTTCGATGCACTGCCCAGAACCCTCTGGGCTCCACAGACACATACACACGGCTTATCGTGTTTGGTGAGTGTGTGAGGGTTCTCTGTGTCAGGTTACCCTTTCTCCTCATGCACATGACTTACTTTGTTTTCGCTGTTTTAACAGAGAACCCCAGACTTACGAAGGGGAGACACAATTTTGTTGGTAAGCATAGAGAGAATGGAAAAAAGAGAACTCAATTCTTTACATGGTCAAAGTAAGACATATCATCCTACTGAAGATGAGGTAACTAACACTTATTTCCTTCTATTAGTAGATGCAGCCTATTGCAATGAGGGACTGGGGCTGACCACCATGGTGCTAATGTTAGCCCTGACATGGGAGATGACGTGAGCAGCAAAATGGACCCATGACCTTCTTCAGTCACTCTAATCTCTCCAGTCTCTTCCTCGTCACTTACTTCCCCATCTTCTGGAGTTCCAGCCACTGGACCTGAAGAAGCACTGTTCACTTTTCATAAAAGCAACGTCTGAAAATAAAAACATTGTCAGAAATATGAGAGATAAGAACTACATGCATTCTAACTCTCTTCGTGTTTGTTGTCTCTCTGCCTGTCTAACTGCATGTTCCCTTTTCGTCTTGTCAACATCCTACGATCAGCTATCACAGTGGCTATGTTTTATGGTTGACCCCAATGTGTGTTAGAGGTCTTTTTAACCAAGTTGGTGTGGGCTGGCCCACATTAGATGCTTTTCCCCCATCTTCCTGTTATTTGAAGGCCAGAACACAAACAATGTGACATGTTTTTGAAATATCTTGGTCAGCCAGACCTTGATTGAAATAAATGTTTGGTCGGAAAAATAATAATTGAAATAAGTAAAGAGCTGTATATTTTAGGCCATTGGCTAAAATGCTTGCAATTCTTTAAGGAAAATGTATGGTCTGTGGTAGGCCTACTGGCCCTACTTTAATGCACAGCCCAGTTTCTTTTACCAATGAGAAATCTTAGTCACGGAGCCAATTGATTCAATGGTTGGAAAGATGGGGAGAGGTCTGTCTGTGATAAAGAGATTTTTTTGACACCACACACCACAAAGCAAGGCCTGCAGGATTTATTTTTATATTATGTTGATTATTGCCCCGTCATGTGGTCAGGTGCTGCAAAGGATCTAGAAAAACTGCAGCTGGCCCAGATCAGAGCAGCATGTCTTACTCTTCACTGTAATCAGAGGGCTAATATCAATACTATGCATGCCAGTCTCTCTTGGCTAAAAGTAGAGGAGACACTGACTGCATCACTTATTTTTATAAGAAATAATGTGTTGTAAATTCCAAAATGTTTGCACAGTAAACTTACACACACTTACCCCACCATAAATGCCACCAGGGCTCTTTTCACAGTCCCCAAACAAATTCAAGAAAACGTACAGTATTAAATAGAGCCATGATTGCATGGAACTCCTATCTCAGATGGATCAAATGAACAGCGAACCTGGTTTAAAAAAACTGATAAAGTATCACTTCATGGCACAATGCCTCTGCTATTTGACCTAGATATTTTGTGTGTATGTACTGAAATGTAAGCTATGTGTGATGTTTTTCATTTGTGTAGTTCTGTCTTTGAGCTGTTATTGTCTATAAATGTTCTGTATTATCAAGTTTTGTGTGGACCACAGGAAGAGTAGCTGCTACTTTAGCAACAGTTATTTGGGATCTTAATAAAATACCAATATTCTGCCTATCGTTTGGATATGTGCTGTGTGGGGCATAGAGATCTGTGATGAAACTTAAGCCTACGATGATGACATGATATGTCATGTTGAATATTGTCACCTAAAAACTACATGAATATGTAATTGGATCTTTATGGCATTAGTGATTGCGAATGACACCCAGGTAATGAATATCACCCGAGACAATTTCAATTATAGGCTACAGACTATATGGTTACTTGAGTCTATTGGCAATTCATACCATGAAAACAGTGGTGGTTGTAAACTTGGATCATGTCACTCATTCCACGGACGGCGGAGTCACTGAGGGTTTTCGCTCCACCCTCTGACAAATGAAGGTTACTGCTTAGTAACTCACTTCACCTGGTTGTCTAGGTCCGCAGACACTCGTCCCTGCGTGGACTGAGGTTGACAACACTGACGTAACCCCGGCAAATCATTGATTGTTTTTCTGCGACTTTCTCTATCAGCTTTCTTGGAAGAAGGAAAAGCGCTACAGCCGCTCATGCACTGTCAAGTCAGAGGGGCTATTGGCTACTCTCCAACATTCAAACTGTCAATCAAGATGAAAGGGCTATATAAAGCCATAGTACCGGTAGTTAGACAGTTAGAACAGTCTGAGCATATAGGCAGTTGTAGACGCGAGATCCAGTCGGTCTGTTGCTTGACGCACGCACTGTGTTGGCATTGGCGCGCCATGTCAGCTATTATCACTGCATTTTCGTACTGTTCCTATTATGACAAAGACGTATGTGTGTCGTACCTCTGATATTAAAACTGGATTGATAAGAATTTTGTCGTAGAGGGGTAGTGGTATGGAGAACACTTAGACATCCATCTGGCATGAGCCACGCACTTTGGGAAGGTGTGCATTGTCTATGTGGCTACTCCAATTTTATTCTCAGCAAAAGGCATCTTTATACCTAACAACGTCGTAATGGATTTAAATAATTTCGGAAACGCGGTGCTTTTCACGTTCCACATCATCTTCTGCATATTGAAAGCATGCTTGCGGTTGTTGCTCCCGAGCAGACGGAAAGACCTTCGCGGAGAGGTGGTATTGATCACCGGGGGTGGACGGGGCATCGGTCGGCATTTGGGGAAAGAGTTTGCAAAACATGGAGCAAAAAAGGTAAACTAATTACTGCGCTTTGTATTACCAATTTTTGTGTTCTACTTGATAAACGCCCAGTAATAATAATAAAAAAGCAAAGCATTAACAGACAGACAGCTCACATCGCTTCACACAGCACCTTTGTTATCCTGGTTCATAAATAGAATATGAACAGGAATTCCAAAAACAATTGAATAATCTGATAGTTGGGGGGAAAGAAAAGGGACAGTTCTTTGGAAGTGTTTTATGATATATTTTTTCTATTCTAGCATAAGTTCAGAATCGAGTATTTTTGTATTACTTCAGTTCGATTAAAAACTTGATATTCACCTTCGGTGTGTTTTTTTTTTTTTTTTTTTCCATGTGAAAAGTATTGGGAAAGCCCCAGTACTTACTACACTAGTGGAAAGGAGCCTGAACTCTTTTAGCCCCTAGCTGACCTGGGTGATGTATGATGTGTAGTGTTCTCTTCCCCTTTCCTTTTATTGTAAAGGCACACAAACACAGGTGTTTCCTCAGTCCCTGTGCTTTACAATGGGGGCGATGACAGGTTGGGTGGATGGCTCCGTGGAACTACAATGATGTTGCCTTTTTAACCTCAACTCTAGCTCCTCTGGGTCCCCAGTGACTGTTCGATAAAGTTCACTGACAGGGTAGTGGAATGCACAGTTCAGAGTAAGGTGAAAATATTCCTTTTATCATCAAAGCATTTGTCATTGTTGTAAAATGATCTGTTGTGTGTGTGTGTGTCTGGCCAGTAGCCATCCATCCTGGGTTATCAGTGCACAGGGACCCCTCTGGAGAAGATATTAGATCTTAACGTTTCTTCAATTAGATCCACTTTAGCCGACAACCGCATAGCAGTTGTTTTAGCGGTGTCGGAGGTAGAACTGCATTAGAGCTGTCAAATCCCCAAGCGGCTCATGGCTTTATACCTAAAGCGGACCTTGTCGTTGGCTGCACGGCGTAGCATTAAGAGAAATTCCATGCAGCCCTGTTTACAAGTTCAAACACTGGAATGTGTGACATAATTTACACCTTGATTAGGCTGATAGAAATCTTTATTTTTATGTAATGATTTTCAATTTGCGCATTATTTCTATATAGCTTACATTTTCTCATTCTGAATTTCTAACGCGAGTGGGACAAGTGTGGCTTCATGACAACCAACCATGTTACAGCTCCGACACATCAGCTATGCGCATGTTGGCTATCACCGGTTAACATTTGATTAATTAGGGCTCTACTCAATCTATAAAGCTGAAGCGTTAGACTCGTGATACTTTTAGATTGAGCTGACATGCAGCATTTACCGTAAATACAGTCTCCGCTAAAGTGGGAACGTTGCCTTCAAATTTCAAACACTAAAGTTCAGAGCCTTAAGTCATTGGATTTCCCTCAACTGCACATCAAATAACTTGTCTGTGGTTGCGCAATCTCTAGCTAATGCCTCCTCAATTAGCAATTAATCATACAGAACTCTGCAACGCACAGCAATCTCAAACAGACGGGAAAGATGTTAACGTAATAGAGTATAGTTTGAATCTATTGTAAGCTACCTGAGCACTGGTTTAAGAATGCATGCAACATTTTACCAATGCAATTTGAAACATAAAATGATACATTTTGGTTTGACGAAATTATTTTGAATATTAATCTACAACCCTAATATATAACCATTAAATTAAAAACAACCTTCCTCTTACCACCCAGAAAGCCTATGTTTATTTGTGATTCCTACAAGCTAACACAAATCCAAATATGCATTCTCATGTCAATGGACTGCCCTTTTTGACCGCTCTGCCTGTTGTCAGTTGATCCTGTGGGGCCGCACTGAGAAGTGTCTGATGGAGACCTGCAAGGAGATCTCTCTCACCACCGGAGCCGAGTGCCATTACTTCCTGTGTGACGTGGCCAATCGGGAGGAGGTGTACAAGCAGGCCAAGGTGGTCCGAGAGAAGGTACAGTAGAGCGAGCTGCACCCAAATTAATGACCTAGTTCCAATGTCATTTACAGTAGATAACAAACACCTGACAGTAATAAATTGTCTTACACATCCAACCAGTCTTTCAAAGGTTGCCTTTGGAATCTTCCAGTGTTTCACAAGGATATACAGTATGATGTATCAACTTAACCAGTGGTGTAGTGGTGCCTGGAGAAGTGAGTATGTTCTAATTCAGCCCAAAATGTTCCCAACGGCCTGCCCAGTGAAGGAAAGGTGCCCTGTATTATAAATTATATGAGAAACAGTTACATACACTCTCTGAAAGACCTAACATTATAAATCCCATATTGGTATTTCAGTCAGGCCAACCCAAGTGTACTGTGCAAGTAGGCTTACTATTGAACAAATAAATTGGGCTGTCAACTGAGTCAGAAATGTACAGGTTTTTGATGTTCACTCTCAAAGTTGCTGTTTTAAATAGTAAAACAATAAAATTGGATGTTCTTAAACCACATCAGGAGACTAGTTTGACTTTTTTTTGTGTAGTTACCCTTTAATTCAGTCGTTCTGTAGCACATGAGTTGGATTTTGCAAAACAAATGGCCACTGGATTGAGGCATTTCATGATCTCATTCTGCAGGTAGGCATAGGCTACTTTGTAGGTAGTTAACATTTAATTGAGAAGGTTTTTGGGAAGACCTTTCCATCTACCAGAAGACGCTTGGGCCTATCATTAGCAGCTCTATTTTTCCTGTTCCTTCATTTAAAAAAAAAAACATGGACGTTTTCCTTCATGTTATGAGGCATCTCTTACCTTGCTTTAAAGTAGACTACAGCCAAAATTCCATCATAGAAACGTGAAGGCAATTATTTTATAACTTCCTCATGTGTTTACAAAGACCTCATTATTGGTTTCCATCTAACAGCCAAAGGCATTATCCTAGTCATATTAGCAGCACATGATAGTTGTTGCATCTTTAGGTCTCCCCATTTTCTAAATGTCTAAAATTGATTTCTATCTGTCATGTTTGGTGTGCATTTTAGGGAAAGGGGGATACCTAGTCAGTTGTACAACTGAATGCGTTCAAATGAAATGCGTCTTCCACATTTAACCCAACCCCTCTGAATCAGAGGGGTGGGGGGGGGGGGGCTGCCTTAATCGACATCATCGGCGCCTGGGGAACAGTGGGTTAACTGCCTTGCTCAGGGGCAGAACGACAGATTAAAAAAAATTATAATTACTTGTCAGCTCGGGGATTCGATCCAGCAACCTTACTGGCCTAACGCGCCTTCCTACCTGCTGACCGGTGTTTTCCCTCAAATTGCATTTTGGAACATTCGTGCATAGGCCTACCGCTGTGTTCACATTGCTGCACCTAAAATGTGAAGAAATAATAGTTTATCAACATTTTTTAGGTGAACATTCTGATAGGTTCCATCAGTCATATTAATTGATACAGCATATACCTCCAATACACAAGGCTACTTTGATGCACATCGTAGGGATTAAGAAGTGAGTATGCGCAATAAACACTGAAATACGTGGGTCTATACCTGTGTATACCCTCCTACACCACTGAGTTTAACTCAAGTCTTATAATAAGACAAGGATTAACATGACATAATTATCGCTCACTTATCAGCCTTTCAATTATACCAAGGGAAACAAAGTGATAAATATTATTTGTGAAATGCTTCGTAAACAACCGCTGTAGACGAACAGGGAAATGCTTCGTAAACAGCCGCTGTAGACGAACAGTGAAATGCTTCGTAAACAGCCGCTGTAGACGAACAGTGAAATGCTTCGTAAACAGCCGCTGTAGACGAACAGTGAAATGCTTGCTTCTGGCATAAAACGAGATTTGTGTTTTTACAACTAAATATGTTTATTTTTGTACCTTAGGTGGGCGACGTCACCATTCTAGTGAATAACGCTGCAGTGGTTCATGGGAAGAGTCTGATGGCCAGTGACGATGATGCTCTGATGAAGACTCAACACATCAACACGCTGGGCCAGTTCTGGGTGAGTGTTAAAAAATATGTACTTTAGATAAGTATGCAGCAAAGTGCTCATTCATTATGGCATTATGTTTTGAAGCTTGTATGAATTTAGATTTGTTTCAGTTCCGAGGCTCAGTATTAGAAATATTAGGGTCATCTTTCAATATGTATTGATCCCACATGTGAAGGGGAGAAACTATACTTTACTCTAAGTACTGAATCATTGGATCTAAGGTAAAATGCTGGCAACAGAGTGCTGGTTGACACTCTTAATAAAAGGATCTTACATGATATTGGTATTTGTCCTCTGATCTACATAGATGGGATGTGGAACAGGTTTGGTTCCCCTTCTCTCTGAGTGCTGCAACCCTTCTGTTAAGGTTGTCAAATACAGGAAGTAGGGAGGGAACCTAGTATGAGAGAAGAGTGAAGGAACAGGTAGGGAATAGTAGTGAGTGGAGCAGAACAATGTGCAGACTGTCACATTTCTCTCGCTCTCTCCAATTCAATGGGCGTTATTGCCATGGGAATCATGTTTACATTGTCAATTTCACTTGCTTTGGCAATAAGAAATTAACAGTAAACATTACTCACAAGTTTTAAAAGAATAGACATTTCAAATGTTATTATTGGCTATGTACAGGTGTAACAATGTACAAATAGATGAAGAATGAAAGGGAAAATAAACAGATAAATATGGGATGTATTTACAATGTTTGTGCTCCACTGGTTGTCTTTTTATGCGGCAACAGGTCACACATCTTGCTGCTTTGGTGGTACTGTGGTATTTCACCTAAAATATATGGGATTTTATCAAGATTGGATTTGCTTTCAAATTCTTTGGGTTTTTGTAATATGAGGGAAATATGTGTCTCTACTATAGTCATACATTTGGCAGGACGACAGAAAGTGCAGCTCAATTTCCGCCTAATTTTTGTGGTCTCACAGGCAGACCTGGCTCTCGAAGACAGGCCATGGTGGCTCAGAGTCTGTACATAGTCAAAGCTTTTCATTTTGGTTCAGTCAGTGGTCAGGTATTCTGCTACGGTATATTCTCGTTTTAGGGCCAAATAACATTCCAGTTTGCTTGTTTTTTTTTGTTCTTTCCTGTGTGTCAAGTAATTATTTTCTCATGATTTGGTTGGGTCTAGTTGTGTTGCTCTGTGGGGTCTGTTTGTGTTTGAACAGAGTCCCAGGACAAGCTGACAGAGTGCACTCTTCTCCAGGTTCATCTCTCTGTAGGTGAGGGCTTTGTTATGGAAGGTTTGAGAATCATTTCCATCTAGGTGGTTGTAAAATTCTATTGCTTTTTTCTGGATTTTGATAATTGGTGTGAATTGACCTAATTGTGCTCAGCATTTATTATTATTGGTGTTTTACTGTATGTTGTACACTGATGTTTTTGCTGAATTCTTCATGCAGAGTCTCAATTTGGTGTTTGTCCTATTTTGTGAATTATTGGTTGGTGAGTTGACCTCACATCCATAGAGGGCAATGGGTTCTATAACTGATTCAAGCATTTTTAGCCAGATTCTAATTGGGATGCTGAATTTTATGTTCCTTTTGATGGCATAGAAGGCCCTTCTTGCCTTGTCTCTCAGATTGTTCACAGCTTTGTGGAAGTTACCTGTGGTGTTTAGGCCGAGGTATGTATTGACATATGCTTTAGGGCAACAGTGTCTAGGTAGAATTTGTGGTCCTGGCAACTGGAAATTGTTTGGAACGCCATTATTTTTGTCGTACTGAGATTAACTGTCAGGTCCAAGGTCTGGCAGACTCTGTGAAGATCGAGTTGCTGCCATCCTTGGTTGGGGACAGAAGCACCAGATCATCTGCAAACAGTAAACATTTGACTTCTGAATCAAGTAGGGTGAGGCCGGGTGCTTCAGAATGTTCTATATCCCTCACCAATATGTTGCTATAAACTTTGAAGATGGTGGGGCTCAAGCTGCATCCCTGTCTTACCACGCGGGAGTTAGATTCTATTGATTCTTCAATTACATTGAGCTGATGTCTGACATGCTGTTCTTTCTTTTTTCTTAGTCTATTTCTGTATTGTTTTAATGTTTCACCACAGTGAAATGTTTTGTCCAGGACGTTGTCGTAAAGGGATTGAATTGGTTTTTGGCTAATTGTTTTTGTTAGGTTTCTGCACTACCCTCCCATCTATAGTATGCAAGTTGTTTGCTTTGATGCCTCAATCATTGATTGAGTATTGCTCTGTTCATGTAGACTTTGATTCTGCTGTGATCTGATAGGGATGTCAGTGGGCTGACTGAGAGACTCTGGGTTGAGGTCAGTGATAAAGTAGTCTACTGTACTGCTTCCAAGAAATGAGCTATAGGTGCACCTACCGTAGGAATCCCCTCAAAGCCTACTATTGACTATACCTACCCAGCATGTGACAGAGCTGAAGGAGTTGTGACCCATTTTTGTTGGTGGTTTTGTCGGTCGTAGAGGTGGCATATTGGGGCAGGAATGCTGTCATCTTCAGGTAGGTGTCCCCCCACCCCTCCCCCCTGTGTCTTGATGTTAGGTTCTTGTCCAGTTCTGGCATTTTGGGTCACCACAGACTAGTACATGTCCCTGGATCTGGAAATGATTGATCTCCCCTTCTAGGATAGAGAAGCTGTCTTCATTAAAGTATGGGGATTCTAGTGGGGGGATATAGGTAGCACACAGGAGAGATTTTTTTTTTTGCAGAGATTATTTCCTTATTTAATTGTAGTCTCTTTCTCTAGACCACCAAAGCCTTCCTACCCCGCATGCTAGAGCTTTGCCATGGCCATGTGGTGTGTATCAACTCCATCCTGTCCCTGTCCTCCATCCCGGGGGCCATAGATTATTGCACCTCCAAGGCCTCGTCCCTGGCGTTCATGGAGAGCCTCACCCTGGGCCTGCTGGACTGCCCTGGGGTCGGCTGCACCACCGTGCTCCCCTTCCACACCAACACTGACATGTTCCAGGGCATGAGAGTCAGGTAAGTCGGACCACCATGGGCCTCCCATACATTGGGCCTACTATACATGGCACTCTAGTTTTGCTATGGGTCAACCAGTGTATAGTGAGTCAGCACACAGAAATGACACATGGGCTCAGATAGAGGTTCCTTAAGAAAACCATAGATGGAATAACCAATCCCATTCACACACCAATGGCTGGAAGAATAAGTTCAGTATTGTTGATTCATCCATTTTGTGATAAATTCATGACACATTTCACATGTCTTGCATGGCTAAATATATATATTTTTAATTGAACCTTTATTTAACAAGACAAGTCAGTTAAGAACAAATTCTTATTTTCAATGATGGCCTACCGGGGAACGGTGGCCAGAACCTTTCGGTTACTGGCCCAACTCTCTAACCACTAGGCTACCTGCCGCCGAAAAAAGAGTGAAGGTGAAGTGTTGTGTTCAACCCCCAGGTTCCCTCAGCTCTTCCCCCCGCTAAATCCTGAGCTGGTGGCCCAGCGGACGGTGGACGCAGTCCGGACCAACACTCCGTTCATCTACTTACCTTGGACCATGCATGCTCTCGTTATTCTCAAGAGGTAGGGGGACCCAATCTGTCATGAGCTAAAGCCGTATGGATTAGTCTAGGGTGCTAACGCAAGTCTTCAGGTCTCAGACAATGTTCATTATTTAAGTTCACTTAAGTACCTCTGTTACACTAACATGCTCCATTCCCATCTCCAACAGCTTCCTGCCTCAGGCAGCTCTGGAGGAGATCCAGCGTTTCTCAGGGTGCTACACCTGCATGGACACCTTCAAGGGACGTACATAAGAACGGAGAGGCTACACACGAGTAGTGAGCATCAGAAGCACGAACATTGTGGCTTGGCACCAAGAACCGCACAACAGCTTCCTATCAAATGAGTGGAAGTATCTCCAAGACAACAGAGGCCGTAGGAACTATGGGTACTTGGGGTCACAGTGCCCTGATGGTGCAAGAAGAGATTTGCTGTGGAATCTTGAATTGAATAGTGGTGTTTGGGTTGCCAGATTGGCTGGCCCCAAACTGATTTATATGCTGCTTGGAGTTGGTTGGTGTTTCCTCCAAAGCCTTTCAGTTTGGGATCATGGACTAAGCACCAGATGGACTGGTATTCAGAACTGATCAAGCCTTACCACTGTGGTAAACTTCCCATCTGTCTTACTAATGATACCATTACTAATTTGAAAATGCACAGAGATTAGGTTGCATGGATTGTACTCAGTATGTTAACAAATGAGTAACTTCTGGTAGTTGCATTTCATTTGCGACTTTTTGGAGTTTTTGTGTTAAGAAAAAACTGGTGTTAAATCTGTATTCAATAGTCATATTTTTGGGATTTACCACTTGACAGTATTGTGAATATGCTGTTTTGTGTGTGTGTGTGTGCGCAGATCCAGTCTTTTGATTTTTTTTTTTATTGTCTGCTAAAGACTCCAGCCTTCTCATGGTCAACATTCCTGTGCTGCAGCCCTGCCAATTGTGAGCTCATTGTTCGTTTAAGGGTTGTCATAACACTCTCTGCTCCATAGGAAAGTTTACCGGAGAAGTTCCTTCCATTTGAAGAACCATAGAAATGGTTTCAGGGGGACACGGGCAATACAATCAACTTTCTCAGATTCATCATTCATTTGACACATGGGATAACATTCATTTGATCCTATACTGTGCCTACTGAACACACTTGTTGGTCCCCTCTTTATCTGTCCCTCTCGGCTCTGTCTTTTAATCTTCTTTAGTATGGTCATCCATCTGGAGCACAGACAGCTGGAGAATCATACCTGGCCTGGTGGGCTCTATTGTCTAATATCAGTTTTCCCACATTATGTTGAACTTCGGGTTATCTAGGGTTACGGTGGTTATGGTTAGCATCTTAAGTAGGTGTAGGTATTGAACATTAAACTTGCTGTATCTTGATCAAAGAATTCCTGAATGGGAGAAAGTTTTGATAAAACAAACTCACTTAGACACATTTAGTGCACAAAAGCAAGGGAGGCACAATCATACTACTCTGGACAATAAAATATAACAGTGATTATTTGTTTTAGACCAGAAATGTTTCAGAATGTAATCCTGAATGTAATGGTCCAACCAATGATGTGTGTGTATATACACCCTGGATTGCAGATGCTATGTAATGGCCAATGGGAGGCTTTGAAGCCACCAGTTGGCCATATTGGCACTCCCCAGTCAGAGCAGCCCTCCATAAAAATGAATGGAATTCCACAGTATTTCAATTAAATGTTTCAAGGATAAAATTACCTGTAATTGTTGTTGTTGTAGTAGTGGGGTCAGTAACAGAACTTTCTAATTATTTGACTTTAAGAAAAATGTTTAAATATATTTAAAATGTTTGTTTTAGCTCACATAATATAAACGTAAGCATTAAGGTGTCTGTAATAGAATGAACATGGCAAAACAAATGTAGACATTAATAAATCTATTTCTATAGCTTCCAAAATACAATGGTGGGCGAGTGTCAAGATGGAGGGGTGGTGGATTGAAAAAAGCACCCTGTCAGTCATCTAGAGTGTGTGCGTGTGTATATATGAGATTTAAAAATAAATAAATTATATATATATATATATATATAGGGCTCGTTTCAATTAGATCCGCTTTAGCCAACATCTGCATAGCGGGAGTGGAACTGTGTTAGAGCTGCAAATGAGTGGCTACTGTAATCTAACGCCTCTTGTCCTGAAGCAAGCACCAGCTAGCCTTGAGCTGGCCTCGAGCTAGGCCCATATACCAGCTAATTCTAGGGCTACAATACCTCCTTTGCCAATTGGCCTGGACCGCTTTATTGTCGACACGGAGCCCCGCCGATCCATCACGACTGGACTGCCGACGTGATCGCCCGATGTGGTCTCAACAGGCTATTCTGTTACAATATCACTACAGAACCAGCTACTAGCCCCGGCCCGCTAACTTTTTCTGAACGCTGTGTCCCCTGCTTGCCCAGCGTAGTAGTGACTACCGCACGGCACCCTGACTCACCTATTGCTACTCTTTTGACACTATGATCACTCGATCACCCAGCTGATGCCCCTGGACTGTTTCAATAACACAGGAACCTCATTTTGTTTACCTGTCGGCCCCAGCCTCAAACTCAGGTCCTCTATGTACCTAACTAACCCGCCCATTCATCACCATTTACCCGTTGTCTTAGCTCTCCTAATCAACACCTGTGATTGCTTTATGCCTCTCTCTGTCAATATGCCTTGTCTACTGCTGTCTTGGCTAGTTTTTATTGTTGTATTTCACTTAGAGCCCTCAGTCCTGCTCAAAATACCATATAGCTCTTTCGCCCTGTCTCTTACTGTTGCCGCTTGTTACAGACCCTCCTCAGTCCCCAGCTGTGCCCTGGACACCATATGTAAATTAATTGCCCCCCATTTATCTTCAGAGGTTGTACTGTTAGGTGACATAAACTGGGACATGCTTAACACCCCGGCCATCCTACAATCTAAGCTAGATGCCCTCAATCTCACACAAATTATCATGGAACCTACCAGGTACAACCCCAAATCCGTAAACACAGGCATCCTCATAGATATCATCCTGACCAACCTGCCCTTTAAATACACCTCTGCTGTCTTCAACCAAGATCTCAGCGATCACTGCCTCATTGCCTGAGTCCGTAATGGGTCCGCGGTCAAACGACCAACCCTCATCACTGTCAAATGCTCCCTAAAACACTTCAGCGAGCAGGCCTTTCTAATCGACCTGGCCCGGATATCCTGGAAGGATATTGACCTCATTCTGCCAGTAGATGTTGCCTGGTTATTCTTTAAAAGTGCTTTCCTCACCATCTTAAATAAGCATGCCCCATTAAAAAAATGTAGACCCAGGAACAGATATAGCTCTTAGTTCGCTCCAGACCTGACCTCACTTGACCAGCACAAAAACATCCTGTGGCGTACTGCATTAGTATTGAATAGCCCCCGCGATATGCACATTTTCAAGGCAGCTAGGAACCAATATACACAGGCAGTTAGGAAAGCAAAGGCTAGCTTTTTCAAACAGAAATTTGCATTCCGTAACACAAACTCCAAAAGGTTCTGGGACACTGTAAAGTCCATGGATAATAAGAGCACCTCATCCCAGCTGCCCACTGCACTGAGGCTAGGAAACACTGTCACCACCGATAAATCCACGATAATCGAGAATTTCAATAAGCATTTTTCTACGGCTGGCCATGCTTTCCACCTGGCTACTCCTAGCCCGATCAACAGCTCTGCACCACCAACAGCAACTTACCCAAGCCTCCCCATTTCTCCTTCACCCAAATCCAGATAGCTGATGTTCTGAAAGAGCTGCAAAATCTGGATCGCTACAAATCAGCTGGGCTAAACAATCTGGACCCTCTCTTTCTAAAATTATCCGCCGCAATTGTTACAATCCCCATTACTAGCCTGTTCAACCTCTCTTTTGTATCGTCTGAGATCCCCAAAGATTGGAAAGCTGCCGCGGTCATCCCCCTCTTCAAAGGGGGAGACACTCTTGACCCAAACTGTTACAGACCTATATCTATACTACCCTGCCTTTCTAAGGTCTTTGAAAGCAAAGTTAACAAACAGATCACCAACCATTTCGAATCCCACCGTACCTTCTCCACTTTGCAATCTGGTTTCCGAGCTGGTCATGGGTGCACCTCAGCCACGCTCAAGGTCCTAAACGATATCATAACCACCATCGATAAAAGACAATACTGTGCAGCCGTATTCATCGACCTGGCCAAGGCTTTCGATTCTGTCAATAACCGCATTCTTATCGGCAGACTCAACGGCCTTGGTTTCTCAAATGATTGCCTCGCCTGGTTCACCAACTACTTCTCAGACAGAGGTCAGTGTGTCAAATCAGAGGGCCTGTTGTCAGGACCTCTGTCAGTCTCTATGGGGTACCACAGGGTTCAATTCTTGGGGCGACTCTTTTCTCTGAATACATCAATGATGTCTCTCTTGCTGCTGGTTATTCTCGGATCCACCTCTACGCAGATGACACCATTTTGTATACTTCTGACCCTTTTTTGGACACTGTGTTAACTAACTTCCAGACGAGCTTCAATGCCATAAAACTCTCCTTCCGTGGCCTCCAACTGCTCTTAAATGCAAGTAAAACTAAATCATGCTCTTTATCCGATCTCTGCCCGCACATTCCCGCCCGTCCAGCATCACTACTACTACTAAGGTTCTCACTTGATATGTGGACAACTACAAATACCTAGGTGTCTGGTTAGACTGTAAACTCTCCTTCCAGACTCTAATCAAGCTTCTCCAATCCAAAATTAAATCTAGAAACGTGCTGCCAAACATACCCTCGTAAAACTGACTATCCTACCTATCATTGACTTCGGCGATGTCATTTACAAAATAACCTCCAACACTCTACTCAACAAATTGGATGTAGTCTATCACAGTGCCATTTGTTTTGTCACCAAAACCCCATATACTACCCACCACTGCAACCTGTATGCTCTCGTTGGCTGGCCCTCGCTTCATATTTGTCACCAAGCCCACTGGCTTGGTCATCTAGAAGTCTCTGCTAGGTAAAGCCCTGACTTATCTCAGCTTATCTCAGATAAACTTTTGTTATTGACCAAATACTTATTTCCCACCATAATTTGCAAATAAATTCATTAAAAATCCTACAATGTGATTTTCTGGATTTTTTTTCTCATTTTGTCTGTCATAGTTGAAGTGTACCTATGATGAAAATTACAGGCCTCTCTCATCTTTTTAAGTGGGAGAACTTGCACAATTGGTGGCTGACTAAAACTAAATACTTTTTTGCCCCACTGTATGTTATTGCCTGTGCATTTGTTTATCCCATGTGTAACTCTGTGTTGTGTCGCACTGCTTTGCTTTATCTTGGCCAGGTCGCAGTTGTAAATGAGAAGTTGTTCTCAACTGGCCTACCTGGTTAAATAAAGGTGATTTTTTTTCTTTTTTAAACAATTGCAAGAGCAGTTGCTTACCGATTTGACAGCTCCAAAGCACCTCTGACACCACCAAAACATCCGCTATGCAGGTGTCTGCTATTGCCGGTTAACACTTGATCTGATTGAATCTAGACCCTAAACTGTCTCTGTGAGTGTGTTGGAGAAGACAGCTCAAATCTCAGGGGGCGAGGTCAGAGCAAGGTTAGCCAAACAGCAGACAGATTTGAGGCGGTGGTTGGACAAACAGATGACTCCCCCGGTGCTGAACTCTTCACCCTGACGCCTGGACAGGCAGGCAGCTCTGCCGCTGCATGAGGCAAATGGTGGTCAGATACTGACTGGTTTTCTGATCCACCCCCCTACCTTTTCTTTAAGGTATCTCTGACCAAGGTATATCTATTCCCAGTCATGTGAAATCCATCGATTTAGGGCCTAATGAATTGATTTCAATTGACTGTACTGTTACAGTTCATATAAGGAAATCAATCTTAGAAATGGTTGCATGTTGCGTTTATATTTTTGTTCAGTGTATTTTGTATGGGTACATTGTCTGTCTACCACATGGGCCATGGTGTAAGATGTTTTGGTCCGTCCCTCGCAGCATCCCCCTTTTTGCTCTAGTTTCACAAGTCAGACAAGAATGTGAAAAACTGATAATTGAGTGGAGGCTCAGGTGGATGAGTGGTCCATCAATTACCAGCCTTTCACATTCACAAAACTCTTGTCTGACTTGTGAAACTAGAGGAGAAGTGGGATGCTGCGAGAGACGGACCAAAACAGCTTACAACATGAAGAGATATGCATCTGTTGGTCACAGATACCTTTAAAGAAAGGTAGCGGTGTGGATCAGAAAGCAAGTCAGTTATCCGGTGTGACCACCATTTGCATCATGCAGAGCGCGACACATCTTCTTCGCATAGAGTTGATTGTGGCCTGTGGAATGTTGTCCCATACACACTGTTGGCCATCAGCCTGGTACAGTTGAAACCAGGATTCATCCGTGAAGAGCACACTTCTCCAGCGGTCATCGAAGGTGAGCATTTACCCACTGGAAGTTGGTCACAACGCCGAACTGCAGCCAGGTCAAGACCCTGGTGAGGACGACAGGCACACAGATGAGATTCCCTGAGACGGTTTCTGAAAGTTTGTGCAGAAATTCTTGGGTTGTGCAAACCCACAGTTTCATCAGCTGTCCAGGTGGCTGGTCTCAGATGATCCCGCAGGTTAAGAAGATGGATGTGGAGGTTCTGGGCTGGCATGGTTATGCATGGTCTGCTGTTTTGAGGTCAGTTTGACATATAGCCACATTCTCTAAAATGACATTGTGGTCGAGAAATTAACATTGAATTATCTGGCAACAGTTCTGGACATTCCTGCAGTTAGCATGTCAATTGCACGCTCCCTCAAAACACAAGACATCTGTGGCATTGTGTTGTGTGACAAAACTGCACATTTTAGAGTGGCCTTTTATTGTTCACAGCGCAAGGTGCAATGATCATGCTGTTTAATCAGCTTCTTGATATGCCACATAATATTGGCAATGGCGGAATGCTCACTAACAGGGATATAAACTCATTTGTGCACAAAATGAGAGAAAAAGCTTTTTGTGGGTATGGAACATTTCTGGGATCTTTTATTTCAGCTCATGAAACATGAGACCAACACCTAACATGTTGCATTTATATTTTTGTTCAGTGTAGTAATGCTCTTAGTTTGGCTTTAGATACATTGACTATGCTCTCCTCTGTGAAGGGAGCTTTTCCTTGCCACAACCTAATTTATCTTTTGATGCAAATTAAGTGTGTAACCGCTCCATGACTACCAATGACCTCGGTATGCAAAGACTTCTCCTCAGTCTTTGTGGGTGAGGGAGACACTGAACTACAACTACACAGAACCTCAGGGCCTGTAATGAAAACTAATCTGTGTAATTGTCCAAGCTTTGTACATATTTTTGATAATCACATGAATTCTTGAATCAGACAGACACTTCAGATTGACTTCAGAGCCAGCTTCCAATCAATGATCAAACACAAAAACCCTGGCCATGGATTTGATTGAGCTTCTTCTGAGAGCTTTAAAAGACTTCAGCGACTCCAGTGAAGGAGGCAGGGAAATCCAAATGAGCCAGGATCTTTAGATTGCTCAGCTCTCACTGTTAAGATCACTTCAGCTTCTTGGGGGCTCAATGGGGGTTTGCGGTCCGATGCCTTGCAAAGCCACTTATTCTAAACCCCCTTAAAAAGGGAATTTCATCCATGTGAGACTGAATATAGTGTGAGAATTCTTAGACCAGTGGCTAACTAGGTGATTAAATATATTTAAGAGCTCACATTCAGTGCTTGGTGGTCACGTGTGGCTCAGTTGGTCAAGCATGGTGCTTACAACGTTAGGGTCATGGGTTTGAATTCCGCTGGGGCCATCTATACACCTTGTTCTGTGACAACAATATAAACAATGTACAATAACACCATTGTAGAAAGCTTCAGAACCCTTCACCTTGTTGGCACGGCGACTGCTCCATCACCAGGCAGAGCATGTCCTCTGGGAGGGAGTCAGGGAGATAAACGAGCAATGGACTAGCCCCATAGCAAGGGGGAGACCCCAAGCCTCTGCTGACCTGTCAATCAAGAAGAGGGATGGTGGAGCATAGGCCAAGGACTTCAGGAGACTCAGCTTCATGGAGACAGGTTACAACTATAGTTATCATTTGAAATAAGGTACAATTCTCTTTTGCATTAGGATTGTAATTGAGATTGAATAATGAAGGGGTCCTTTCTGAGAGAAGTTAGTGGGCTGAAACCCCCCCCAAACATACCACTGCTACTGCAAAACTGGGGGAGGTGATGTTAAAAGCTCAAATTGTTTCTTTAAAGACACAGTCTAGCTTTTCCTGTTAAACGATATTCCAAGTATAAATACAGTACAGTACACAGACTTAAGGGTGAAAACAAAATAGTGCGCACTAAATGAGCAATAAAGAACAAAAGAGGAAAGCCCACCCTTCCCCCCCCACTTTTGTGTCATGTCATGAGGATTCCTGGACCACCTACACCGCCCTCCAGAATTATTGGGACAGTGAAGCATTTTTCTTCCTTTGGCTCTATATTTGAGCTTCTGTAACTTTCTCACTCATCATAATTCACGATTAATTCAGGATTATCTGTAATCATGGTAGCAACAACATTAATGTAGAAGTGTTTAGATACATTCTATTCTTATTTACAATTTCTATTGGGCACAAAATAATCTGGAACACAATCAAAACAAAGAAGAAACGTATCTGACAGATTTGTAGTCACAAGCTTGATGTAGTCATTGCATGCTAGGAATATGAGACCAAATACTTCCCTTTTTACTACTTTACACAAGTCAATTTGTCCCAATAATTTTGCTCCCCTAAAATGGGGGGGGACTACTGAATGTACAAAAAGTGCTCTCTATTATAAACGCTTCACCCGACATGGATGAAAACACCCTCAAATTAAAGCTGACAGTCTGCACTTTAACCTCATAGTCATTGTTTGCTTTCAAATCTAAACTTTTGGAGTATAGAGCCAAAAGAATAAAAAAATGATTCAGTCACAATAATTACTGAAGGCACTGTATAAAGATGTGCCTTTAAATGAGGTGCTAGCAGTGGGTCCTTAATTCATGTGCAGAGAGAGTTACAGATTGTGCCTTTCATTTGGGTGAATAAACAGTAAGGATGCACCTGATGATATGGAAATCATGACATTTGGTTCAGTAACAGGCACAGAGGGTCCATAGTATTGAGTACTGCAGTTGTGGTGCTTTATTATAAGCAATGTCATCAATTCACTCTCTTTCCTCCTCCTGCACAGGTTAAAGCTCATGTCCTCCACCTTTCACAAGCGTTGGGTGTAACTAAGGCCCCTGGTCTGATCACAGTAGATAGAAACTCAATGTTCAAGGAACACATTCCAAAACCTAGAGCTCTCAGAAGAAATCGGTTAAAAAGGACACTGGTAAAAAAAGTCAGTAAATAAAACGGTGACCGAAACCAGACAGAGGGCCATGATTGTAAAAGGCTAGGGACTTGAGTGGCAGCTCCCCCGACTGCCCTCCCTGTGTGGTGGGTGTGGCCCAGGTGGAGGGCAAGAGTAGCCAGTGTGTCCAAACTAAGTGTCAGTGCAATGAATTCAACCCCCAAATACTTTTATACACAAAATAAAGACATTTTAAAGGCAGTTTTGTACAGCATTTCACTTCATATCAACCCAAATAATTATTATATTGTCCAACTTGGTTATGTACATAGCTATAGTGTTATATTGGTATGTAGCTATTATATGTACATAGGTGTCTATACACAAACATAATATAACACTACTCGCATGTGTGTACATCTACTGACATATCTTATAAACATTTTTGTAAAATAAAACATCTGTCATCGTATTGTGTTCTAAATATACAGAAGTCGATAAAACAGCTGTTGGCATATTTTCTTTCATTGTTTAAACCGTGTGCATCTTGGGATGTTGGACCTTCTAAGTCTAAACTATGTTGCGCTACTATACTAAGTGCAGTGGGGGCCGATCCTGACCCGATATGGGCTTCACTTCACGCAAATCTGCAGCCAGACCCTAAGCCCTTATACCCATACAGATGGTCAGTCCAACAAGCCTGTTCACTTTACACTGGCCTAGTTTTCTTCATATCAGGGCGGTGGAAAATTAGCAGGCTGTTGCCATCCAGGACCAGGATGGGTTATTCCGTCCTTAGAGAGACATAGGAGAAATTATCTAGTGATTGTGGATCATATCTTCTGACACTATCGCAACATATTAAAGACGACTACTTTCAGTGGGAAGAAACAGGAAGAACGTGTATGTGCCACCCTTTCCAGGGGTCAGTTATGAGTCCAATAGTATGCAGTCTTCAGTCTCATTGGGCGGCAGCATGAGCTGCTGCTCATAGTAAAGGCTCTTGGCATAGTTGATTTCTTGAGAGATTTTTACAGCAAGATTCTCGCTCTTCACATGAACCTATTAGGACATGAGGGAAAATGAACCTAATTGAACATTGTGGAACCTATGAAAACCATTACCAATATAAAAATGTTTCTACTTGACAAGTAAAAAAAATACGTTTTTCAATTTTAAAATGTGCAACATTTTGAATAAATAAATAATAATAATGCAATTACTAAGAAGTTAATTCATTAACACTACAGAATAGTTCTTATAGGGTTGTGGAAGTGTTACCATAGGCTTCTGGTGGGAAGGGCCTGGCATGGCTACGCCACTGCTGGTGCTCTCTGCCTTCTTGGTGAGCTGCACATACACCTTCCCATGGTCCTTTGAGACCAGGCAGTGGTACAGGTCATCATACTTGACCTCCAGGAAAATGGCCTCACGGTCCACAAATTCACCAGGCTTGAGGAAGTAGACCACTTTGGAAGATATGAGCACGCAGTAGGTGTCTATGGGCTCCACAGCAATGAAACTAAGTGAGGTGGGAGAGAGAGAGAGAAAAACATTTAGAAATCATGACTTGTTTGGCAAAAATGTGTGAGCTGGAAAGATCGGAGTTGACTCCCTGCTGAAAATAAAAGCTGGAGGCACTTATTTTCAAGTAACCACTATGCATGTCATTTCCTAAAACTCGCACATGAGCTTTGCACAACACATGCTAACGTTAACAAACATGGTGTGACCTAGGCAGCCCAGAGGCTGAGCTGAGTAATTGTCTGGTTAACATCTCTAGGGTCAGAGGTCAATGGCTAGAGACAGGGTTCTGCTGCCTCTGGATTTATTAGCCTGTGAGAAGACAAACGCTCTCAGGGCCAGCAGAAAGACTGGATAAAGGCTAGTTACCCGTCTTTCTTACTCTGGAGATACTACATCTTTATTAATAAACTTAAACGTAATGCAATATTAAATCAGATCAATCAGATGTGAGTTTCTCCAAACCTTTTAAATAAGTCAACATATTCAGCAGACTTTTGTTCCAGATCATCACCAACTCATCATGGTGTAAATGAAAGACGAGTTGAATCAGGAGTGTTAGAGCAGGGCTGGAGCAAGTCTGCACACACTGTGGCCACTGTTCTTACACTGTTGTCCAACCAAAACAAGGGTGACTGGCCAGACAGTGGCTTAACTCTGGAAGCTTAGAACAGGAGTGTGACTCACAACTCAGAGTGGATGCTGTCAGTGAGGTGGAAGAGCTGCTCCTGTCCGTCGGCCTGGGTGGAGGAGAAGCGGGGCAGCAGGCCCTGGGGTCCTTTACAGCATCGTGGCTTCCTCACCCGCAGCACACTCAACCTGCAACACAGGATGGAAAACAAAGAGCAGCGTCAGCAGTCAGTATCGCTTGCCAAATACACAGCATCAATATAACAGCTTAGACAGCAGCTTGATGAAATACACAGCATCAATATAACAGCTTAGACAGCAGCTTGATGAAATACACAGCATCAATATAACAGCTTAGACAGCAGCTTGATGAAATACACCGCATCAATAACAGCTTAGCCAGCAGCTTGATGAAATACACCGCATCAATATAACAGCTTAGACAGCAGCTTGATGAAATACACAGCATCAATATAACAGCTTAGCCAGCAGCTTCATGAAATACACAGCATCAATATAACAGCTTAGACAGCAGCTTGATGAAATACACAGCATCAATATAACAGCTTAGACAGCAGCTTGATGAAATACACCGCATCAATAACAGCTTAGCCAGCAGCTTGATGAAATACACAGCATCAATATAACATCTTAGCCAGCAGCTTCATGAAATACACAACATCAATATAACAGCTTAGCCAGCAGCTTCATGAAATACACAGCATCAATATAACAGCTTAGCCAGCAGCTTTATGAAATACACAGCATCAATATAACAGCTTAGCCAGCAGCTTTATGAAATACACAGCATCAATATAACAGCTTAGCCAGCAGCTTCATGAAATACACAGCATCAATATAACAGCTTAGCCAGCAGCTTTATGAAATACACAGCATCAATATAACAGCTTAGCCAGCAGCTTTATGAAATACACAGCATCAATATAACAGCTTAGCCAGCAGCTTTATGAAATACACAGCATCAATATAACAGCTTAGCCAGCAGCTTCATGAAATACACAGCATCAATATAACAGCTTAGCCAGCAGCTTTATGAAATACACAGCATCAATATAACAGCTTAGCCAGCAGCTTTATGAAATACACAGCATCAATATAACAGCTTAACCAGCAGCTTTATGAAATACACAGCATCAATATGCCAGTAGCTTCATGAAATACACAGCATCAATATAACAGCTTAGCCAGTAGCTTCATGAAATACACAGCATCAATATAACAGCTTAGCCAGCAGCTTCATGAAATACACAGCATCAATATGCCAGCAGCTTTACATATGAGCCAAAACGGTGTCAACATGGCAGGTCAACACAGTGCGTACGGTGGTTTATAGAACCCTGGTTGAGACTGATACAGATTGGAAAGGACCTGTGAGGCTGTTGAGAGGTGAAGAGGTCACACAGTGCCCTGGTGCCAGCCTGCCTATGCCAGGTCTGAGCTAAGGTTTCACTTCCCCTTCAGATAACCCCTCCACCTCCCCTCTCATTCCGGCTGCCAGTCAGCCCGGCCCCGGCTGGAATTCCCACATCTGGCTTGAATCTGCCGGGGCTGCGGTCTTTTGATTAGGGCCCGATGGGCTCTGGTGGATTCCCAAAGGCGGCACTGTGCTGCTCTGCTCTACCCGGCTGGGCTGCGGGGGTTTGCTTTTCTTGGGGAGAGACAGGTTCCAGGCTGTCTGCAGCTGGAGCCGCTGCTGTGGTGGAATGGGAGCTTGTGGGCAGTCTGGGCGCCGGGAGCCAGGGGGCTGTATATGATGGGGGCTCCTTGGGCTGGCTGGCCGGCTAGGTAAGTAAGTAAGTAAGTAGGTGGGTGTGTGGACACAGAGATGAAGAGAGGCGCTGGCCGTTGTCAGCCACAGGTGAGAAATGGGGGGGAGGCACAGCTCCACATCAGTGTGAATAGCGTAGGACAAGCCAGGTCCACTAGAATGGCAGCGTAGCTGTGACATGCGAGAAGCGTTCCAGCCTTGTGGGCAGTTCCGGCCGTTCTCCTCCAGGAGACAGCACCGCCCTGCTCCGGCCGTTCTCCTCCAGGAGACAGCACCGCCCAATCTCCTACATTGCCCCTGGCCCTAGGCACTTCATGCAGATTGGATGGGTAGTTACTGCATAAGCAATATGCTAGTAACTCCACTATGCAATCTGGAAGGCTGAATTTGCAAATCCAAATTGATATATGAGGAGGTCACTTAGGACCTTTCCTATTGGACAAGCTCAGTTGGTAGTTCCTCCATTTGAAAATCTTATGGAGCTTATAAAATGTGACCCTACAGCCGTGAGTGAACACCTAACAGCATTTGGCTCAAGTGTTCATGGCATGCACTGCAGAGAGGTATACCTTGTTGGAAGATAGATTATATGAAATGTCTCAACTGTACAGAAGTGAATATCTTGGAATGCGGGTGGAATAACCCCCATCCTCCTAGAGATGTGGAATGCGGGTGGAATAACCCCCATCCTCCTAGAGATGTGGAATGCGGGTGGAATAACCCCCATCCTCCTAGAGATGTGGAATGCGGGTGGAATAACCCCCATCCTCCTAGAGATGTGGAATGCGGGTGGAATAACCCCCATCCTCCTAGAGATGTGGAATGCGGGTGGAATAACCACCATCCTCCTAGAGATGTGGAATGCGGGTGGAATAACCCCCATCCTCCTAGAGATGTGGAATGCGGGTGGAATAACCCCCATCCTTCTAGAGATGTGGAATGAGGGTGGAATAACCCCCATCCTCCTAAAGATGTGGAATGGCGGTTATGCTAAAACACATTCCTTACCAGTGTGTAGATGGCTTGTGGCGAGACACATCATTAGCATGTCTGTCTGGCATTTCTTACGCAGGGTTGACAAAATAAAAACATTCCTCTCCTCTCACTTTCCAGCCCTGTGGTTTCACTGTGAAGTCGCTGCTGTTGTCATGCTCATGTTCTATGTTGGACCAGAAAGAGTGGGTGGACTTGCTTTGTGCATAGTGTAGATTTCTCCTTGGTTCATTCATTTAAACCAACAGATTGAATACGCGTCTAAATCTGATGACAATCCATGACAAATATATCAACAACACTGCTACCTAGGTCAATTACGCACTGTAATGTGCTGTATATCTTTCCCATAAGCAGGTTTTGAAAAGATGGGTCTAATGTTCTGTTTCTCCTCAGTGTAGTGCACTGTAGTGAAAGAATGCCTAGGACTGAGTTGACAGTGTGCTGAGGAGATGTGAGGAGTGCGTCCCTCCCGCTTTGTTTGGGAATTGTAATTGAGCTGGCTCTAGAGGGTTGCCAGGACCGAGGGAAGGAGAGTGTGTGTGTGTGTGTGTGTGTGTGTGTGTGTGTGTGTGTGTGTATGTGTGTGTGTGTGTGTGAGAGAGAGAGACGGGTGGGTGAGATTGTGTGTGTGTGGCGGGAGGGTTGTGTGAAAGACAGGAGGGAGAGTTCACGAGCAGGGCAGGAGAGCAAGGGGAGTGCGAACCATCACACAACGTCTGCTTCTCATTGACTTGTTTATTTCCTAGTGTGTGCTTTTCTGGAGATGTGATCTGAGCCAGTCATACAGAGGGTAAAGAGAAAGGGCTTCATGTGCACAGTGAAGAAGGTCATGTGATGAGCAACTCAATCCACAGTAGGGAGGAACTGTATATAACCCCACCATTGTTCCTTTAAATCATTTTACAGCTTTTCTTCTGTATGCGATGGTATCACATCAATATCACTGCTTGATTAATAGGCATGACAGTGTTGGGGAGCATGTGTGTTAGTATGTGAGTGTGTTGGTATGTGAGAGTGTAAGTGTGTATGCGAGTGAAAGCATTAGTGTGTGTGTTTAGTCTACCTGTGTGAGTGTGTTATTAAGTGGGTGTGATAGCGTGGTCAGTGTCTGCTGTGAACCATGATTCCGGCACATTCTCTGGGTTGAACTCTGGCTGAACTTGTAGACACACTGTGGCAGGCACGCTTCGGATGCCCCTCCCACCTCCTCTCCCTTCTCCTCCGCTCCCCTCCCTCATACAGCAGAAACAGTTCATCTGCAGGTCCCTTATTGTTCCCTGTACACGCACACACCTCTAAATCAACCCCTTAAATGCAAACACGGGCTTTCTTGATGTCCATAATATTCTCCTTGGGTATGCAATCTGGTTTCCGCTCACGTTATTGATGTGTCACCGCAACCTTAAAAGGTCCTAAATGATGTCACCATTGCCCTTGATTCTATGCAATGGTGTGCTGCTATTTTTATTGACTTGGCCAAAGCTTTTGATATGCTAGACCATTCCATTCTTGTGGGTCGGCTAAAGAGTATTGGTGTCTGAGGGGTCTTTGGCCTGGTTTGCTAACTACCTCTCAAGGAATGCAGTGTATAAAGTCAGAACATGTGCTGTCTCAGCCACTGCCTGTCACCAAGGGAGTACCCCAAGGCTCGATCCTAGGCCCCACGCTCTTCTCAATTTACATCAACATAGCTCAAGCAGTAGAAAGCGCTCTCATCCCTTTATATGCAGATACAGTTTTATACTCAGCTGGCACCTCCCCGGATTTTGTGTTAAACGCTCTACAACAACGCTTTCTTAGTGTCCAACAAGCTTATTCTGCCCTTACCTTGTTCTGAACACCTCCAAAACAAAGACCATGTGGTTTGGTAAGAAGAATGCCCCTATCCCCACCAGTGTGATTACTACCTCTGAGAGAGCTTGAGGTTTGTCACCTCATACAAGTACTTGGGAGTTTGGCTAGACGGTACACTGTCCTTCTCTCAGCACATATCAAAGCTGCAGACTAAGGTTAAATCTAGACTTGGTTTCCTCTATCGTAATCACTCCTCTTTCACCCCAGCTGCCAAACTAACCCTGATTCAGATGACCATTCTACCCATGCTAGATTACGACAACATCATTTACAGATCTCGAGCGGCTAGATGTTCTTTACCTTTCGGTCATCAGATTTGCCACCAATGCTCCTAATAGGACACATCACAGCACTCTATACTCCTCTGTAAATGGGTCTTCTCTGTATACACATCGCAAGACACACTGGTTGATGCTTATTTATAAAACCCTCTTAAGCCTCACTATCTGAGATACCTAATGCAGCCATCATCCTCCACATACAACACCCATTCTGCCAGTCACATTCTGTTAAAGGTCCCGAAAGCACACACATCACTGGGTCGCTCCTCTTTTCAGTTCGCTGCAGCTAGCGACTGGAACGAGCTGCAACAAACACTCAAACTGGACAGTTTTATCTCAATCTCTTCATTCAAATACTCAATCATGGACACACTTACTGACAGTTGTGGCTGCTTAACGTTATGTATTGTTGTCTCTACCTTATTGACCTTTGTGCTGGTGTCTGTGCCCAATAATATTTCTATCATGTTTTTTGCTGCTACCATGTGGTGTTGCTATCATGTGGTGTTGCTGTCATGGTGTTGTCACCCTGCTGTGTTTTCATGTGTTGCTGCCGTTGATATTGTCTTAGGTCTTTCTTTATTTAGTGTTGTCTCGTTGCGATGTGTGTTTTGTCCTACATTTGTATTTCATTTTTTATCCCAGTCCACGTCCCCGCAGGAGGCCTTCATTGTAAATAAGAACTTGTTCTTAACTGACTTGCCTAGTTAAAAAATAAAAATCACACACAATCCTCCCAAACAGACAACATTTCCTAGTCAACACCCCCCCCACACACACACACCACCCACAGTGACATGCATTAGTGCAATCTGTTATATTTACCATTCCAAGTACACAAATGCCATTGGGCGCTTGGTCTGCCTAATGTATACACACACTGTATAAATGGCTTGAACTCCCAGACAGCCTGTGTAATACAACCTGCTTGTGGCTTTAAAACCAGTGAGAGCTGGAGAGGACAGAGACAGGCTCCAAAAAAAACAGTGCTGAGCCCAGTCAGTAGGTGTCACACCTTGTGTCTGTGTGAGTTAAAGAGAGTGGCTGTGAGGACCGTTACCTGCCATGCTGCGCTGCTATAGACTCTAATTGGGGGAGAGGCTTGACCCAGCCGACCCCATTAAAAATGGCAGGTGGCATTTACAAGCACATCTGGTGGGTTTAGTTGGCGTGCACAAATAGGAGTATGTAAGTGTCACACAACATTCTGAAGAAATACATGAGAACCTGCACCATATTAAAGTAACTGTCCAGTGTTTTCAGATTTCTATGAAATATGACCTATAATTAATTACATTGAGTGAAATAGTTAGGCATGTTACATGTTATTAAAGGCCCAGTGCAGTCAAACTAGAATGTATTGTGTTTTTTATATATTTCCACACTATGGAGGTTGGAACAATATTGTGAAATTGTGAAAATGATAATGCCCTTTTAGTGTAAGAGCTGTTTGAAAAGACCACTGGATATTTGCCCGTTAGGTGGGATGGAGATTTACATTAGTAAAAAATACGTTTTATTTAACCCTCATTTAACTAGGCAAGTCAGTTAAGAACAAATTCTTATTTACAATGACGGCCTACACCAGCCATACCTGGACGACGCTGGGCCAATAGTGTGCCGCCCTATGGGACTCCTAATCACAGCCGGATGTGATACAGCCTGGATTCGAACCAGGGACTGTAAGTATGCTAGTAGCAGCTTTTCTGTGTTGGAATGGTGTGGGCATACCCCAACAACAGAATGGTGTGGGCGCATACCGGTCATTAAAAATATGAATGCGAGTAGACCCCTGACTGGCCAGCTCCTCCTCCTCAGGAGGATGACATCATCCTCTTAGGAAATAGCAAGCATTTTTTAAGCGATTGGTTCCCATTGAGAGTGGCAGGGATCTAATGGTTTTTCTTTGAAAGTTGCCATTTAGGAGTAATTCTCATGGTAAAATTGGTGTTATGACATGTCTCTCCGGGTTTAGGCACTTACCTGTGGTTACTGAGGCTGGCCATGTCTCGGACCGTCTGTGCTGTCTCAGAGGCAAAGTCCAGTGCACCGGCCACCGGCTTGGTCACCGTACCAACCAGACCTTTCCCCAGGCCAGAGAAGAAGCCGCTGACTCCTCCCTCAGTCTTCACCCCCTCCACTGTGGAAGTGATGACGCTGGTCAACCCTCCGATGATACCTGTGAGACACCAGATAAGAACCAGGTGTGACCCTTCACGAACAGCTAAATGGATTCTGATGTATTACAGATGAAAAAGGCCTGATAGAACCCAGCGGATCTATCTAATGTTTGAGTAATGAAATGCAATTGCCATATTGAACGTGAAAGAGACTACAGTCAGTGGTATTACTACAGTATTATTAGTAGCACTACAGTATTACTGTAATAGTACATACCATGAGCCAATCCATGAATCCCAGCCACCAGATGCTCTCCGCTGGTGGCGCCATGGTAACGGATGTACTCTCTTTCGTTTTGATGTCGATTGTCCATGGTCTTGCCCAACCCGTCCGACAAAGTCCCTGCAAACTAAGACAGAGAGAGAGAGTCTCTTCGGTCAGTCTTTTTCACACCATATCAGCAAAACCCTTCATTTCAAGCATGCTTTATACACAGTATTTGGAAATAGTCTTGAATAATGCAGAATCACGTCTATTTATCACTTCTTAGAAAAGGTGTACCTCAAGGCTCAGTTTTGGCCACCCTTCTATATACATAAATTATTTTAAAAGGTATTAAGATTCAGTTCGACCACATAGTGCTCCCACACACTATGTAGGGGCCATTAGACCAGTGCAGCCCTCACACTAGGCCTTGCAGTGGAATGATGGATTGGCTCTTATTTGTCCCAGTCAAATACCTTTCAATTCACACAAGCATGATGTCTTTCTCTCTTTCAAACTTATAAAGGATACTAACTCAAGTCGAAGCCATCCAACAAAACCACCTAACTCATACTGTAAATGTTGTCAATTTCTTTCTAGTGATGGGGGAAGAAATCGATACAGTATCACAATATTATATAGATAATGACTCCAAGTATTGAGCATTTTTTGTTGTTAGTTAACGTTAGCTAGCGCTAGTTGGCTGTTCCTGTGCCAAAACTCTGGTATCTCTTTCTATAGCATGTTCTTCATCTTCTTGAGGCAAAACTTTCTCATTTATTCTCTTGTCCTTCTGCCACAGATATAGAGAGCAATATATATATAAAAAAATCTAAATCACAATAAAATTGCAGTATTGAATCGCAATTAATATACAATCACAATACATATCGGCACCTAAGTATCATGATAATATCATATTGTGAGGTCCCTGGCAATTCCAAGCCCAATTTAGTTCCTTTTACCGTTTACCAGTGAATCCTGAGATGAGCTGCTGTTGAGTGACCATATTAAAAGACAAATACGTGTCACATATCCAGAGCTCACAACCTCACTGAGTGAAAAAGTTCTACAGTAGCCCAATGCTGGTTGGCTGGTTCTCATCCTCCACAACTGAACTAGAAGGACAGGAGGGACTGATAGAGAAGAACTGATTTTGCACAGCGCCTGCCTTATCCATCTGGCCAATATAATCAGCAAGTAATTTGTCTGCTGGAGTGGAGTGCCTTCACACCCCCATCTTTCCCCAGCGCTGACCTCTCTCCCCCTCCTCCTATCCCCTCTCCTCCCTTCCACCCAGCAGGTGCCTGCTGGAAGTGGGTTTGTGTTACGGGGGAAGCTCCCCAGAGGAGGCTGGGTTCTGTGTAAACACACCCGGGCCCTCCGCCGCTCTGCAGCCAGCGCCAAGACTGAACTTGGGATGACCTTGCCAAGCAAAGTCCCCGGAGAGTTCATTGGAAGGCCAGCACGAACTCTCTCCTTCTCAATTTTTTTTATTTTATTCCCCCTCTTTGTGAAACTAAACCAATGTACGTACCAGACCTGTATCCCCAAGGGGGTGAGGAGTGAGTTTGCGATAAAGATGCTTTCAAGTTTACACCCCCTCCTCCCCTTCTATGCTGAAGGACACACACAATGTGAAACTGAGGCCCGTCTGGTGTGTTAACGTTGGGTGATCAAGGAAGGGATCTCAGAGATTACATGGAGTGTCAGTCATTAAAGGGGTGAAGGTGCATCAGATGAAACTAAACCCAGCAAGGAACAAGGAAACTATTCAGTGTGGTTTTACATGTGGTGTGTAGGTGACCAGCTGCAACATAACACGCGCACAAACATAAACATGTGCACGCCAATATTTAGTTCCATTTAGTTCCATTTCCTATCAATACTTTTGAAGTCTCTCAATTAAACCTGCAATAATGTCCTCAGTGTAGGCTAGCTATGTATATGGAAGGTGTCAAATAGGTCTATACAGCAAGAGTTTTTAGTAGAAGGTCTGCTACCCGGGCCAGGGAATGAGTTGAGCAGACCAACCCATAAAAAGGAGAAAAATAACATCCATAAAGGAAGCATAACAACCATCAAGTGGAAATGCAGAAGCAGTTAGACCAAAGGTTCACGGCTGTAGAGGCCTACATAAACTAAACTCAGCTAAACTCAACAAAAAGAAACATCCCTTTTTCAGGACCGTGTCTTCAAAGATAATTAGTAAAAATCCAAATAACTTCACAGATCTTCATTGTAAAGGGTTTAAACACTGTTTCCCATGCTTGTTCAATGAACCATAAACCATTAATGAACATTCACCTGTGGAAAGGTCGTTAAGACAGCTTACAGAAGGTAGGCAATTCAGTTATGAAAACTTAGGACACCAAAGAGGCCTTTCTACTGACTCTGAAAAACACCAAAAGAAAGATGCCCAGGGTCCCTGGTCATCTGCGTGAATGTGCCTGAGGCATGCTGCAAGGAGGAATGAGGACTACAGATGTGGTCAAGGCAATAAATTGCAGTGTCCGTACTGTGAGACACCTAAGACAGCGCTACAGGGAGACAGGTCGGACAGCTGATCGTCGTGTAACAACACCTGCACAGGATCAGGTACATTCGAACATCACACCTGCGGGACAGGTACAGGATGGCAATAACAACTGCTCGAGTTACACCAGGAATGCACAATCCCTCCATCAATGCTCAGACTGTCCGCAATAGGCTGAGAGAGGCTGGACTGAGGGCTTGTAGGCCTGTTGTAAGGCAGGTCATCACCAGACATCACCGGAAACAACGTCGCCTTTGGGCACAAACCCACCTTCACTGGACCAGACAGGACTGGCTCTTCACTGACGAGTCTCGGTTTTGTCTCACCAGGGGTGATGGTCGGACTCGCATTTATCGTTGAAGGAATGAGTGTTACACTGAGGCCTGTACTCTGGAGCGGGATCGTTTTGGAGGTGGAGGGTCCGTCATGGTCTGGGGTGGTGTGTCACAGCATCATCGGACTGAGATTGTTGTCATTGCAGGTAATCTCAATGCTGTGCGTTACAAGGAAGACATCCTCCTCCCTCATGTGGTACCCTTCTTGCAGGCTCATCCCGACATGACCCTCCAGCACGACAATGCCACCAGCCATACTGCGCGTTCTGTGCGTGATTTCCTGCGAGACAGGAATGTCAGTGTTACTGCTATGGCCAGCGAAGAGCCCGGATCTCAATCCCATTGAGCATGTCTGGGACCTGTTGGATCAGAGCATGAGGGCTCGGGCCATTCCCCCCAGAAATGTCCAGGAACTTGCAGGTGCCTTGGTGGAAGAGTGGGGTAACATATCACAGCAAGAACTGTCAAATCTGGTGCAGTCCATGAGGAGATACTGCAGTACTTAATGCAGTACTTAATGCAGCTGGTGGCCAAACCAGTTACTGACTGTTACTTTTGATTTTGACCCCCCCCCCCCCCCCCCCCCTTTGTTCAGGTACACATTATTCCATTTCCGTGAGTCACATGTCTGTGGAACTTGTTCAGTTTCTATCTCAGTTGTTGAATCTTGTTATGTTCATACAAATATTTACACAGGTTCAGTTTGCTGAAAATAAACCCAAGTGACAGTGAGAGGACGTTTCAAGTGAGAAATGATGAACAATTAGATGACTGGTTTAACATGGTTAAGTGACGAAACTAGTGTTTTGCTTCTTTTTGACACCATACTTCTTGAGCTGATTTAAATGAGTTAATAACAAGCTCATTCATTTCATAAAGACACTTAAATACCATTGGGAGATTCACTTTTGTCCATTGAATACTGTGGCATCGAATTTTTACAAGGCACACATCTTGGCAAGCCATTTTTATTAGAAGTTGGACACCCCTGTGTGTGCGTGTGTGTGTGTATATGTGTGTGGGCATGCCCGTGTGCATAGGGGCTCCTCCTATTTTATTATTGTTCAGCAAACAAAGCGATTGTTCACAATTTGATTGGAAGAAAGAAAAACATGAAAGTAAACTAATGATGACATTTTGTTTTCTTCAGAGAGGGAGGAGTATGTCAAGTCAGTGGAGAAGAAGTCATCCTTCATTTTCAGGAGAGCAAACGTTACAGGACACTGCCTTGACAGTGTTTAGAATCGCAGATACAAAGATTTCAACCAGTCAACAGGAGCAGAGCTGCTTTAAACTAGGATTATGGATTAGCCTCAATGGGAAAAGTTGGTGTGCCAGGATCTCACAACCTCAATGTGTGTGTTCCCGAGCGTAGGCAGACACAGGGATTCCATTTGCAATAAGCAACAGCAAGTTACAGTTGCAAAGCAGAGCTGAAATCTGGGGCAGGACGTGAGTGGTGTGTGTGGGCCTGGGGCCATGGGCTGGTCAAGAGCTAGGACAAGGGCTGTGTGACCGGGCCTACTGGCTGTCTGATATTCATGACATCAATGCCGCAGCACAAATACGAGTAAATTGCCGTGCAGGGAGAGGGGACAAAGAGAGACAGAGAGAGGGGGAGGGAGGGAATGAGAGAGCACTAGAGCACAGAAAGAGAGAGAGGGGGGGGAGACAGAAAGAGAGTGAGCTGACTGACATTAAGCTGGCTGACACAGTTTGGCAGGGGGAGTGTGTGGGGCTGCCTGTATCTTCCAGAGGCCTGCTGAGAGCTGGCAGAGGATAGGGGAGAGAGGAGGACTTGGGGCTAAATGGCTGGGTTCTGGACTGACAACGTTCCAAAACCAGAATGGGTCCTTTAGCGTGGAACAGTGCCCCCCAGGACACGTCTCATTGTAATGAAGAGGAACTGATTACTGTTCAGGGACAGAATGGCCAAAGGGTTGGGGCATTACACTGGTCCTTGGAAGGCTACTGATCAAGAAAATAGAACATATACAGACAGACCTGCTGTAAAAGTGTCATATCCTCTATGTATTCACTAAGAGTATCCATTAAATATAACAATATTTTAGATGTTTGCTAAGAGTTGGTCAGCCCTAGGGTCAGGTACAACGATAATACAACGATAATGCGCTCTTTCTGTGCTGTTCCATCTCCTTTCCTGGAAGCCACATAACATTTAGTGACAGAGCTGATACACGCACTGATCCATCAAAGTAAGCAGAGGCCAATTTTCATGGAAAGTGATAGAAAAGCCTCAGCGCACAGAACCTGTGTGTGTGTGTGTGTGTGTGCGTGTCACATCAAGGAGGAGACCTTCGCCTCGCCCCATTTCCACATTGCCTCATTTCAGCTTAGTAGTCTTGAAACTGGGACACCTACTGTAATTTCATAATGCAAAGTTAAACACAATCAACATCAACACAGAGCACAAGTAAACAGGAAGGTAAACCCCAACAACGTTACCTTGGCGGCGGAGTTGGACACTCCGTGTGTGACGTTGCGGATGAGCCCGCCCACATTGCCGTACTTGATAAGCTCAGAGACGCCCTCGGTGACATCATTGAGCAGTCCCATGGGGTTCCCCAGGAAGTCCACCGAACCGAGTATCTGAGCCGCCTGGCTAATCAGCTCCTGAAGAGGAACACATCAATGGGATTGGCTGTGAAGTGCAACAGCAACAAAACCTGATTGGCTGTGAGATGCAGCAGCACCTGATTGGTTACTTCACTGTGACCAAGGCTTGAATGGAAGTTTGAAGTGAAGCATTGACCCATTGCCCAGACACTAGAAAAAGTTTGATTTAAAACAATCAGTGTGGATAATACTTGCAAAGAGCCTCCTCCTCCACAGTCCTGCCAGGATTGTTTTGGGGAGATACATTTTTTTTAAATGTTGTCTCACCAAAGCAGTCTCTGTTTAACAGAGAGCTCTACATTTGAGCTACATTTGAGTCATTAAGTAGTAGAACAGATGGTAAACATGGGATTGTTTTTGATATTACAACAGAGCGCACAAGGCAGATCATATTCCAGAAGTATTTGACCCTTTAGCATTCCCACATCATATGGAAGAAGGTGTCCTGAGTGTCATTAGAGCAGAGAGTACAATTATGTGATGGTTTGGCTTTGATTTGATATCATTTCCAGGGAGTAAAATAAGTTCTGTGAATTTCTGGAATATAAAGCTATACTGTGCCATATTGTTTGCCAATTGAGAACATTGTTGAATGATTGTAGATCTTTATTCCAATATCTGTCAAATAAAAAGAGGCTTGGACGAGGCCTTTACTAGAAGGGAATACATTTCAGAGACGAGACCTCTTTTTCTAAGCAATACCTTGTGAAAGGTATAAAGGCTGATCTTTGTTTCCCAAGGTATCACCAAACGTAATTGTAAGTAGAAAAATAAGGTGCCAGGCAGGTTGTGCTTTTGTTGGATGTCTTGGAATGCGCAGAGACCCTCATCCCCAAGAATGTCTGAAAGTGTGTGCACTCCATTGTCATGCCACAGGGGAAAGTAGATAGGGCCTCCCACCCGGAGACCAGGATTATGGAAAACAAACAGAAAAGGTGTGTGAAATGATAGGGCCAAATCTGAATTTAGATTGTTTCAGAAGAACATTGGAATAAATTAAGTCTTGTAATCTGTGCGGGTGAAAACATTTTCTTCTATGGGACGCCATGACAAGCAAGCTTCTGGATTTAACCAAGTAGCAAGAGAACGCAGAGCAAGGACCAAGTCTAGGTTTTTTGTCTCTGTAATATGGAGGTGGTGCTATAGGGAGCATTGACCTGAAACTATTCTTTTGAGGAAGGATGTTGATTTGAACAACTGAAATGAATAGGGAGATGTAGTCCGTCTACATACATCTGTTTCTACATCTTTAAATCTTTTACAACGAGGGATGCATTTGAACACCCAGAGATATGAAATTGTGGACCACTGAGATATTTAAAGGAATAGACGACCCTGGTCTATAGTTTAGTGGTAAGAGATATGGCAGAGATATGAAATTGTGGACCACTGAGATATTTAAAGGAATAGACGACCCTGGTCTATAGTTTAGTGGTAAGAGATATGGCAGAGATATGAAATTGTGGACCACTGGGATATTTAAAGGAATAGACGACCCTGGTCTATAGTTTAGTGGTAAGAGATATGGCAGAGATATGAAATTGTGGACCACTGAGATATTTAAAGAAATAGACGACCCTGGTCTATAGTTTAGTGGTAAGAGATATGGCAGAGATATGAAATTGTGGACCACTGAGATATTTAAAGGAATAGACGACCCTGGTCTATAGTTTAGTGGTAAGAGATATGGCAGAGATATGAAATTGTGGACCACTGAGATATTTAAAGGAATAGACGACCCTGGTCTATAGTTTAGTGGTAAGAGATATGGCAGAGATATGAAATTGTGGACCACTGAGATATTTAAAGGAATAGACGACCCTGGTCTATAGTTTAGTGGTAAGAGATATGGCAGAGATATGAAATTGTGGACCACTGAGATATTTAAAGGAATAGACGACCCTGGTCTATAGTTTAGTGGTAAGAGATATGGCAGAGATATGAAATTGTGGACCACTGGGATATTTAAAGGAATAGACGACCCTGGTCTATAGTTTAGTGGTAAGAGATATGGCAGAGATATGAAATTGTGGACCACTGAGATATTTAAAGGAATAGACGACCCTGGTCTATAGTTTAGTGGTAAGAGATATGGCAGAGATATGAAATTGTGGACCACTGAGATATTTAAAGGAATAGACGACCCTGGTCTATAGTTTAGTGGTAAGAGATATGGCAGAGATATGAAATTGTGGACCACTGAGATATTTAAAGGAATAGACGACCCTGGTCTATAGTTTAGTGGTAAGAGATATGGCAGAGATATGAAATTGTGGACCACTGAGATATTTAAAGGAATAGACGACCCTGGTCTATAGTTTAGTGGTAAGAGATATGGCAGAGATATGAAATTGTGGACCACTGAGATATTTAAAGGAATAGACGACCCTGGTCTATAGTTTAGTGGTAAGAGATATGGCAGAGATATGAAATTGTGGACCACTGAGATATTTAAAGGAATAGACGACCCTGGTCTATAGTTTAGTGGTAAGAGATATGGCAGAGATATGAAATTGTGGACCACTGAGATATTTAAAGGAATAGACGACCCTGGTCTATAGTTTAGTGGTAAGAGATATGGCAGAGATATGAAATTGTGGACCACTGAGATATTTAAAGGAATAGACGACCCTGGTCTATAGTTTAGTGGTAAGAGATATGGCAGAGATATGAAATTGTGGACCACTGAGATATTTAAAGGAATAGACGACCCTGGTCTATAGTTTAGTGGTAAGAGATATGGCAGAGATATTAAATTGTGGACCACTGAGATATTTAAAGGAATAGACGACCCTGGTCTATAGTTTAGTGGTAAGAGATATGGCAGAGATATGAAATTGTGGACCACTGGGATATTTAAAGGAATAGACGACCCTGGTCTATAGTTTAGTGGTAAGAGATATGGCAGAGATATGAAATTGTGGACCACTGAGATATTTAAAGGAATAGACGACCCTGGTCTATAGTTTAGTGGTAAGAGATATGGCAGAGATATGAAATTGTGGACCACTGAGATATTTAAAGGAATAGACGACCCTGGTCTATAGTTTAGTGGTAAGAGATATGGCAGAGATATGAAATTGTGGACCACTGAGATATTTAAAGGAATAGACGACCCTGGTCTATAGTTTAGTGGTAAGAGATATGGCAGAGATATGAAATTGTGGACCACTGAGATATTTAAAGGAATAGACGACCCTGGTCTATAGTTTAGTGGTAAGAGATATGGCAGAGATATGAAATTGTGGACCACTGAGATATTTAAAGGAATAGACGACCCTGGTCTATAGTTTAGTGGTAAGAGATATGGCAGAGATATGAAATTGTGGACCACTGAGATATTTGAAGGAATAGACGACCCTGGTCTATAGTTTAGTGGTAAGAGATATGGCAGAGATATGAAATTGTGGACCACTGAGATATTTAAAGGAATAGACGACCCTGGTCTATAGTTTAGTGGTAAGAGATATGGCAGAGATATGAAATTGTGGACCACTGAGATATTTAAAGGAATAGACGACCCTGGTCTATAGTTTAGTGGTAAGAGATATGGCAGAGATATGAAATTGTGGACCACTGAGATATTTGAAGGAATAGACGACCCTGGTCTATAGTTTAGTGGTAAGAGATATGGCAGAGATATGAAATTGTGGATCACTGAGATATTTAAAGGAATAGACGACCCTGGTCTATAGTTTAGTGGTAAGAGATATGGCAGAGATATGAAATTGTGGACCACTGGGATATTTAAAGGAATAGACGACCCTGGTCTATAGTTTAGTGGTAAGAGATATGGCAGAGATATGAAATTGTGGACCACTGAGATATTTAAAGGAATAGACGACCCTGGTCTATAGTTTAGTGGTAAGAGATATGGCAGAGATATGAAATTGTGGACCACTGAGATATTTAAAGGAATAGACGACCCTGGTCTATAGTTTAGTGGTAAGAGATATGGCAGAGATATTAAATTGTGGACCACTGAGATATTTAAAGGAATAGACGACCCTGGTCTATAGTTTAGTGGTAAGAGATATGGCAGAGATATGAAATTGTGGACCACTGAGATATTTAAAGGAATAGACGACCCTGGTCTATAGTTTAGTGGTAAGAGATATGGCAGAGATATGAAATTGTGGACCACTGAGATATTTAAAGGAATAGACGACCCTGGTCTATAGTTTAGTGGTAAGAGATATGGCAGAGATATGAAATTGTGGACCACTGAGATATTTAAAGGAATAGACGACCCTGGTCTATAGTTTAGTGGTAAGAGATATGGCAGAGATATGAAATTGTGGACCACTGAGATATTTAAAGGAATAGACGACCCTGGTCTATAGTTTAGTGGTAAGAGATATGGCAGAGATATGAAATTGTGGACCACTGAGATATTTAAAGGAATAGACGACCCTGGTCTATAGTTTAGTGGTAAGAGATATGGCAGAGATATGAAATTGTGGACCACTGGGATATTTAAAGGAATAGACGACCCTGGTCTATAGTTTAGTGGTAAGAGATATGGCAGAGATATGAAATTGTGGACCACTGAGATATTTAAAGGAATAGACGACCCTGGTCTATAGTTTAGTGGTAAGAGATATGGCAGAGATATGAAATTGTGGACCACTGAGATATTTAAAGGAATAGACGACCCTGGTCTATAGTTTAGTGGTAAGAGATATGGCAGAGATATGAAATTGTGGACCACTGGGATATTTAAAGGAATAGACGACCCTGGTCTATAGTTTAGTGGTAATAATGCAGACCCTCAATTCATCTTGTATCCTGCAATTTTGCTTAAAAAAAAAAACCTGAAGATATCTAAAAAGGTGGGGAAGAGACTGAGGAACTTTCTGGAAGAATACTAATGTAATCAGCATATCAGTGATGTTTGGAGCCATAGATTATGATATCATGGCAGACTGATTGGCGTGCTGTCTGGGCTATGGGTTCAACATATAAGACAAATAACAACAAAGAAATCCCTGGAGAGAACGGACGCGAGCAGATGTTCCCAGTTAGAGCCATTGCAGATTGGTTGGCATAAGGGTTTGATTTATTGACATAAAATAATCTGATACCCATGTGGTGTAACGCTTACTGAAAATAACATTCTAGGTGATCAAAAGCCTTTTCTGCATCAAGTGAGAGAACTGCGTTATGAGACTCACTATCTGATGCTTCGATGATATAGGAGGCAATGAATATGATCAGCCACGAGGTGTTTGGTTGTTATGAACTAGAGGTCATAAAGGGTGCTAGTCAAGATGCCAACACTTTGGCGTAAAGTTTAATATCTGCATTGAGCAGAAAAGGGAGTGGTAACTAGAACATTTAAGAAGGGTCTTTGTCCTTTAAAAGCAGTGAAATAATGGCAATATCATTTTTCGAGAATGAACCGTTCGTTGGTGACAGCAGAGTGAATCATATCTAATGAGTGGCAGAATGTGATGTAACATTTAGGTGGTATGCCATCCAGCCCCGGATGCATTCGAATGTATCCAGACCCCTTGCCTTTTTCCACATTTTGTTACATTACAGCCTTATTGTAAAATGTATTATACTGCCCCCCCCCCATCAATCTATACACAATTCCCCATAATGACAGGTTTTTAGATGTGTGCAAATGTATTAAAAATAAAAACAGAAATATTACTTTACTTAAGCATTCAGACACTTTACTCAGTACTTTGTTGAAGCACCTTTGGCAGCGATTACAGCCTCGAGTCTTCTTGGGTATGACGCTACAAGTCTGGCACACCTGTATTTGGGGAGTTTCTCCCATTCTTCTCTGCAGATCATCTCAAGCTCTGTCAGGTTGGATGGGGAGCGTTGCTGCACAGCTATTTTCAGGTCTCTCCAGAGATGTTTGATCAAGTTCAAGTCCGGGCTCTGGCTGGGTCACTCAAGGACATTCAGAGACTTTGACTAGGGTCAATGTCCTGTTGGAAGGTGAACCTTTGCCCCAGTCTGAGGTACTGAACGCTCTGGAACAAGTTTTCATCAAGGATCTCTCTGTACTTTGCTACATTCATCTTTCCCTCAACCCTGACTAGTCTCAGTCCCTGCCGCTGTAAAACATCCCCCACAGTGTGAAACTGCCACAACGTTCTTTACGCCAAGGGCGGTGCCAGGTTTCCTCCAGACGTGACGCTTGGCATTCAGGCCAAAGAGTTCAATCTTGGTTTAATCAAACCAGAGAATCTTGTTTCTCATGGGCGGAGAGGCTTTAGGTGCCTTTTGACAAACTCCAAGTGGGATGTCACGTGCCTTTTAATGAGGAGTGGCTTCTGTCTGGCAACTATACCATAAAGGCCTGATTGGTGGAGTGCTGCAGAAATTGTTGTATATCTGGAAGGTTCTCCCATCTCCACAGAGGAACTCTGGAGCTCTGTCAGAGACCATCTGATTCTTAGTGACCTTCCTGACCAAGGCCCTTCTCCCCCGATTGCTTAGTTTGGCCGGGCTTCTAGCTCTAGGAAGAGTCTAGGTGGTTCCAAACTACTTCCATTTAAGAATGATGGAGGCCACTGTGTTCTTGAGGGCTTTCAATGCTACAGACATTTTTTGGTACCTTTCCCCAAATCTGTGCCTTGACACAATCCGGTCTTGGAGCTTTACGGACAATTCCTTCAACCTCATGGCTTGGTTTTTGCTCTGACATGCACTGTCAACTGTAGGATCTTATCTAGACAGGTGTGTGCCTTTCCAAATCATGTCCAATCAATTGAATTTACCACAGTTGTACTCCAATCAAGTTGTAGAAACATCAAGGACGATCAATGGATAAAGGATGCACCTGAGCTCAATTTTAAGTCTCATAGCAAAGGTTCTGAATACTTTTGTAAATGAGGTATCTGTTTTTTTTGTTGTAATAAATTAGCTAAAATGTCTTAAAACCTGTTTTTGCTTTGCCATTATGGGGTATTGTGTACATTGATGAGGAAAAACATGTATTTAATACATTTTAGAACAAGGCTGTAAAACTTGACAAAATGCGGAAAAGGGAATACTTTCCGAATACGCTGTATTACATAGTATTTGTTGCTCTGACAGTGTTATGGGCATCTAATGAGTGACAGGCATCCAAGGAAAGGCGTGGGAGATGGTAAGGTTTTAGAAAGTGATTGTAGGTCACACCTGAGCAGTACAAATTGGAATAAAATGTCTGAAATGTATTATTCGTTTCAGTTGGATCTGTAGTAGTGTCCCCATTAGGCAATTTAATTGAAGCTATGTTAGCAAACTGCTCGTTGATCTTTGGTCCCAAAGTGAGTAAATGAGTAGGTCATGCACCATTTACATAATCATTTTGTCTTGTTCTATGTAGAACATCTGCTTGATGTCGGAGTCTGAGTAACTGGTTGAGGTCTGCCGGGTTAATACGCATCACCAAAATAGAAAGTTACAACAGATTGCCACCTTTAGCTGCTTATTAACATAAATGAATGCTAAAGCCATATGCATCATTTTGGAATATGCCATTACATGTCACCTCCAGTGAAAGTCTGTCTGTTCATTTTCCCCTCACCTCTCTGAAGTGCTTGAGGATGTCGTTGATGATGATCTCCTGCGTCTCGTAAGGGTGGACCCGGGTGAAGGGGTACATGTTGATCACTGCATCCTCAAACCGTATCAGCGGGATACCCAGGGTTCCCTTGAGGGCCTGCAGAGAGCACAGAGCACTTTTAGAACAAGCACAAGGAAATTGTCTGGGTGGATCAACAACATTCTAGGAAAGTGGAGAATCATGTACATTTGTTTGTCTTATAATGCCGACCAATTAAGTCAAAGAGAAAACCAACAGGCAAAGGCTGACATATGAATGCAGAAAGCACGCTATGCTTCCCTGTAAGAATATCCTGGTACGGCTCTGTATCATTTCTTTGTACTGAATTTAGTAACCTTTACCTTGAGGTCAGGCGGGAGCTTGTGAGAGGTGAACACACTCAGCTTGACCTGAGGGAGGCTGATCTTCAGGTTCTCAAAGTAGTAGCGCTTGGGAGCTCCCTGGTCATCACTGGCCTTCTCATATAGACTCTCATCCAACCTCTCCAGTTCTGGAACCATAAGACAGACAATGAACACTGACCATCCCAAATACAAGATGCACACACAGCAGACAGACACACCACCCGTTCTTTATAATGGTACTAACTAACAAATTGTCTGATTATAAATCATATAACAGTGTTGATCATCATGGTCAACAGGTCTTATACACGTATAATACAATGATGTCTAGAGTCATTTATACACTGTCTGCTTATAAATGAGTATATATAGAATGCCTCTCGTACAGTCCAAAAACCTGTCATGATGTCCGTTCAGGAACCAGGGGTCTACCCACCTGCCTCTGTGTGGCCGTAACCAAAGAAGCTGAGCAGCTTCAGCAGGAGTTTCTCCTCGATGATGACAGTGAAGCGCCTCGCTGTCACCATGAGATGCTGCGCAGAAAACACTGTGTCATGACCTCAGTATTACAACATCTCCTCAGCCTTAACAGTCATTCAGTTTATAAACACTTATGAACTTGCCTCCTTTGTAGACTGTTAGCTAATGCTTACTATATGGCAAACAAACTAACTAGTTTGAATTTGCTAGCAAGTGTAAGTGATTGTTCACATGGGTCGTATTCATTTGGGCACACATTAGAAAAACATACAAATCGAGCATTTCTTATTGGACAAGACATGGTAGTCGCTCCCTGTTTCAATTTGTTTCCTTCAATTTCCTGCCTAATGAATAAGACCCTGATGGAGTCAGGCATGCCTGAGGTGCTGTGAAGTGAACTTGGCAGTCAGGCCTTACCTTGAAGAGGTCGGTGAGAACGAGGTTGCTGGGGACCTTAACAGAGTTGATCTGCAGGGCGGCGCCAGTGTCCACGATGCTGCTCTCACTACTGGAGCCTGGGGAAACACACAGCATCACCGGCTGAGTGGTGCCCAGGAGCTGATTATCCACCTGGTGGAGGAGAGGGAGAAAGAGAGAGGGAGAAAGAGAGCAAAAGATGCAATCAATACATAACTTCAATTCAAACTCATCAGTTGATAGTTAAAAGGTACACTAAAGGGGTTAAGAAGGTGAATGGTTTAGGAGGGGTTACCTGGATGTTCTGGATGCTCAGCTCCAGCACCTCGTTGGCAGCGGTGCGAGTGAAGTGGATGTCTATACCCGACAATGTAGTGAACACCAGCTCCTCTGGCAGCTTGTTAACCAGGGAGAGACCCACGCCTTCCTCCAAGTTCACCAACACCTGACCATCAGACAAGACGGACAGGCGGAGAGACAGACAGAATGGTGGTCATGGTAGGTTAGCCTTATGTGACAATCCCTCAAGGATTTAACAAAATTTCTCGCATGTTATGCAAAGGCTTACAAATTTGACCAATCACTGCACTATTCCTGCATAAAATAATAAAATAATGGCAATATTACCACATAAAATGGTTCAACAAAGCAAAAGGTCAACAAACCTTTTCCCTCATCAGTACATTTGACAAATTTGTCAAAAATATTACAAATTGCAATGCGAAATGTCATTATTGCTACAGCAAAATCAAGCATTTTGTACGGCAATGATCCCAAAAAAGGGACTTAAAGGTAAGCTATGGGTAGGAAGAGGAAATGTATCTTCATACACTTTTAATGGTTAGTAAGTGTACCTCCAGTTCCTGTTCTGGCTTCTTCTTCTGAATGTTGTCTTTGTTCTGGTCCTCCTCTGTGCTCGGGGACGTCCGGTTCATTCGCCGCTGGTTGAAGTCACTGATCTACAGTAGCAACAGCATTACATAAAGCCAATCTCTAATTATCTCTAATTCATGGAACCAACATGAAAGTATTGAAACGATACAGTCAACTGATTTGTTTAGCACTTTTTTTAGTTACTAAGTGATTCCATATGTGTTACTTCATAGTTTTGATGTCTTCACTATTATTCTATGTAGACAATAGTAAAAATAAAGAAAACCCCTTAAATGAATAGGTGTCCCCAAACCTCTGTCTGGTACTATATATCCAAATACACCCAAAGCTAACCTGCAGCACTCGTGTGGGTCCATCCGGCAGGACTTGGACAGACAGCACCCCAGAGCCAGGCCTCATCTTCTGGTTGATGAACTGCTGCTCTGGGCCCAGCTCCAGCAGGCCTGCAGCCGGCCCCAGCACCACCTCTGCCCCGTCAAACAGCCCCTCCACACCACCGTTCGCCTGAGGGGGATCAGAGGTCAACACAGAGGGGCACATTAAATAAAAATGGAGCTATATTCGGATTGGAAACAATGTTTGGTGAGACTTTGTTTTAGATGTCTACATACAGTATTGGCCTAATATACTAGCTCAGTGTTTCTAAGCTTCGTAGGTAACATTGTCAAAAGTGTCTATGTGCTCTAATCATAAGAACCTTATTCAATAGCATTATGAAGTACCTATTAAACATTTCAACACATTCAGCTGTAAATTAAGTGTTACTTAATCTCTGAAAAATCCTATTAAGTGTTTAACAATGCAAGATTAGATACCAAAACTTAATTAATTCTGCAATTATAATCAAATAAGAATTTGATATGGACAGCTAAAATACTTCTAAAATAAAGAGTAACAGCAAAAGTACAGTGCCTTGCGAAAGTATTCGGCCCCCTTGAACTTTGCGACCTTTTGCCACATTTCAGGCTTCAAACATAAAGATATAAAACTGTATTTTTTTGTGAAGAATCAACAAAAAGTGGGACACAATCATGAGGTGGAACGACATTTATTGGATATTTGAAACTTTTTTAACAAATCAAAAACTGAAAAATTGGGCGTGCAAAATTATTCAGCCCCCTTAAGTTAATACTTTGTAGCGCCACCTTTTGCTGCGATTACAGCTGTAAGTCGCTTCGGGTATGTCTCTATCAGTTTTGCACATCGAGAGACTGACATTTTTTCCCATTCCTCCTTGCAAAACAGCTCGAGCTCAGTGAGGTTGGATGGAGAGCATTTGTGAACAGCAGTTTTCAGTTCTTTCCACAGATTCTCGATTGGATTCAGGTCTGGACTTTGACTTGGCCATTCTAACACCTGGATATGTTTATTTTTGAACCATTCCATTGTAGATTTTGCTGTATGTTTTGGATCATTGTCTTGTTGGAAGACAAATCTCCGTCCCAGTCTCAGGTCTTTTGCAGACTCCATCAGGTTTTCTTCCAGAATGGTCCTGTATTTGGCTCCATCCATCTTCCCATCAATTTAACCATCTTCCCTGTCCCTGCTGAAGAAAAGCAGGCCCAAACCATGATGCTGCCACCACCATGTTTGACAGTGGGGATGGTGTGTTCAGCTGTGTTGCTTTTACGCCAAACATAACGTTTTGCATTGTTGCCAAAAAGTTAAATTTTGGTTTCATCTGACCAGAGCATCTTCTTCCACATGTTTGGTGTGTCTCCCAGGTGGCTTGTGGCAAACTTTAAACAACACTTTTTATGGATATCTTTAAGAAATGGCTTTCTTCTTGCCACTCTTCCATAAAGGCCAGATTTGTGCAATATACGACTGATTGTTGTCCTATGGACAGAGTCTCCCACCTCAGCTGTAGATCTCTGCAGTTCATCCAGAGTGATCATGGGCCTCTTGGCTGCATCTCTGATCAGTCTTCTCCTTGTATGAGCTGAAAGTTTAGAGGGAAGGCCAGGTCTTGGTAGATTTGCAGTGGTCTGATGCTCCTTCCATTTCAATATTATTGCTTGCACAGTGCTCCTTGGGATGTTTAAAGCTTGGGAAATCTTTTTGTATCCAAATCCGGCTTTAAACTTCTTCACAACAGTATCTCGGACCTGCCTGGTGTGTTCCTTGTTCTTCATGATGCTCTCTGCGCTTTTAACGGACCTCTGAGACTATCACAGTGCAGGTGCATTTATACGGAGACTTGATTACACACAGGTGGATTGTATTTATCATCATTAGTCATTTAGGTCAACATTGGATCATTCAGAGATCCTCACTGAACTTCTGGAGAGAGTTTGCTGCACTGAAAGTAAAGGGGCTGAATAATTTTGCACGCCCAATTTTTCAGTTTTTGATTTGTTAAAAAAGTTTGAAATATCCAATAAATGTCGTTCCACTTCATGATTGTGTCCCACTTGTTGTTGATTCTTCACAAAAAAATACAGTTTTATATCTTTATGTTTGAAGCCTGAAATGTGGCAAAAGGTCGCAAAGTTCAAGGGGGCCGAATACTTTCGCAAGGCACTGTATGTTTGATCAGCAGATAGTAAAGAGGCATTCTGTGGGAACTACCCACCTGTACCACCAGCCGGGGCAGGCCACAGGTCAGCATGCCTGATGAGAAGTGCCAAGTCTGGGTGGTGCTGCGCCGCGGGTCTGGCCTCCTCAGCATCAAGGGCTCATAGCTAGGGGAAAGGGAGAGGACAATGATGTCAGATACAGGTAAATATGTACAGAAAAATAATAATGTAACAGGCAACAATTTCTAAGATTTTACTGAGTTACAGTTCATATAAGGAAATCAGTCAAGTGAAATAAATATGGATTTTACATGACTGGGATACAGATATGCATCTGTTGGTCACAGAAAAAAAGGGTAGGGGCGTGGATAGGGCTGTGGGGGTCACGAAATTGTCAGCCGGTGATTGACAAGCAAATAACAGTCGTCAGTAATTGACTGTTGATTAACATAAACACGCATAGCCTACAAGCCACTGATGCAGACCTCTGGAACATCTACATTTTAAAAAGTCTAATAAATCCATGTAATATAGCCTACACCATCACAATAAATCCATTATTTATTTTAGACAGGTCTAAAGTAGCATGATATGAAGAAAATGTAGTCTATTACAGAACAGCATACTCCGAGTTGTCCTTATGTCAGGTCCTGATCTGGCTATGCCAAATAGCCGTGAGCTACAATAGTTCATTTAGCAGACAAGTTTTGCTTTGAATTTCATGGCATTATTTTGTAGCATGAAGAATACAATTGAGTGTCCTAAAAAAATCAATTCCTTTTGTGGCCAGTGGCCATTGTGCCCTTCTCCCAGAGTGCTGCATGCTCGGAAGCGTCTCACTCACATGTCTATCCATCACCTTGAGCTCAGATGTTGCCCTACCGGAATTACACAGTATTGTTGAAATGCACATCCATGCTATGGGCGTCCCTGCTATTTGCTTCACAACTGCAATTTGGACCAGCGATGTCAGCCCCATGAGCATGCTGAGTCAAGGAAAATATCGGTATCGGGAAAAAATGTAATATCGGTGCATCCCTAATGTAAACACGTGTGCACAAAATTTGAGAGACATAAGCCTTTTGTGTGTATGGAAAATTTCTGGGATCTTTCATTTCAGCTCACACCTTACATGCTGTTGCATTTATACTGTATATTTTGTATTTATATTTATATTTGTATTTCGAGGTATCCAATTGTTGGTAGCTACTATCTTGCCTCATCACTACAACTCCTGTACGGGCTCGGGAGAGACGAAGGTTGAAGGTCATGCGTCCTCCGATACACAACCAAGCAACACTGCTTCTTAACACAGCGCGCATCCAACCCGGAAGCCAGCCGCAACAATGTGTCGGAGGAAACACCATGCACCTGGCGACCTTGGTTAGCGTGCACTGCGCCCGGCCCGCCACAGGAGTCGCTGGTGCGCGATAAGACAAGGACAAGGATATCCCTACCGGCCAAACCCTCCCTAACCCGGACGACGCTAGGACAATTGTGCGTCGCCCCACGGACCTCCCGGTCGTGGCCGGTTACGACAGAGCCTGGGCACGAACCCAGAGTCTCTGGTGGCACCGCCCTTAACCACTGCGTCACCTGGGAGGCCCTGTATTTGTATTTTTGTTCAGTGTAGATACAGGCATATACTATAAAGATGAAACCACAGATAATAATATTTTTGAGTCAGGGAAGCAGTGACTGACTGATTGTCGGTGACTGCTGCCAACCCCGCGATGTCCAGCACCAGGGAGGAGTCCAGGGGGCGTGGCTGAGCAGGCTTGCTCTGTGGAGGGGAGGAGCCTTCGTGACATAGCATTCCTGTTCCCGTCATCCGCCACAGTTGGGAACGCTTCCCCGGCTCCTGAGGTAACAGGAACAAGTTTGGAATATTGTTATTTTGGAGTTGGAAAATTAGTCTGTTAACTGTCTTAAAGCCTTTTTATTCATGGATTTCAAGTGATCACTTCACTACTGAAAGTTCTATGAAACCCAATGGAGAGTTCTGTCCCAGTCATACAAAATGGGTGAAGTAGCTGACATTTGACGAATAAACACTGCTACGTTTTAAGGTGTATTTGCTATAATGGTTGCACCTTTTTCTTGAGGACGACTCTCTGGGTCTTGGTCTCCACATCCAGCACCAGTTCAGCACCTGCCACCACCCGTTTTTTCCCCACCGGCCTCTTCCCTGCATCCCTGTAGAAACACAACAACATGAGTCAGCATTTATGTCTGGGTTCATTAGAGCATACCGTAGCAGAACACTGTACAACCAAAAACATGCAATTTTTATTGGACAAGTCCAAGTAGTCCCTTCCTGTTTGTCTGTTTTTGTCCGTTTGGTACCAAATGAACCTGACCCTGGTTCTGAACTATGCCTGTCCAACCTCCGTCTCTCTCATACTCACTGAGAAAAAGTGTATGTTGCAGCGATGTAGATGAAGTTCTCGTAGTAGAGTTTGTTGTATTCCCGGAAGAAGTTCATATCAGCGGTGACCTCGGACGAGCCGGCACCCTTCACGATGAGGGTGAGGTAGGGGGGCAGGGTGGGCTCGTCACAAGCAAAGTCCAGCACTGATCCCGCTTTCACCTCCGTGTGAAGCCGGATGTCTGCCACCCCGTGCTGCCAGAACTGGATGGGCACCTGCAGTAAACAAACTCAGTTTGAGACTTAGAATCTCAATAAGATTATGGGTGCCATTTTGGCACACAAAATTCACCAATAACAGCATGTCAGTTACAATGCAAACTCCAATGTTTTATTTGATTTAGGGCTCCAACATGATTAGTTTCCCAATCTCTGTATGTACATCTATGGCGCTGAGAGAATCTGTGATATGAGAGTTCACCCCTGTAGACATCTCCAATACTGTACCTCTGAGATGTTGTCGATGCGGAACGGCGGTGGTAGTTGGTCGGTGTCGCTGAAGCAGATCTGATAGGTGGCTCCCTTCAGTGTGATCTCAGCTCGCAGGAAGAAACAGTTGCCCAGTGTGTCTCTGTCATGGAAATAACACAATACAGCACAACTACAGTAGAGGCATTTTCTGTAATACTTAACCATTATAATGAGTTGGGTATGGCATTATAAAAAGTTCTCTCTCTCTGTGGTCTTACACCTGAGTGTCAGGAGTAAGTGTTTTATCATTTATGAATATTAAAAGTGCACTGTGCAGAAAATTCGCTGCGCCATTTCCTGGTTGCAAAAATTATGTGACAAAACAAACAAGTATAGTGTAAAGAGTCATTATACAATCTAAACTAGGGATGCACGATACCAAATCGGTAAATATATCTGAATCGGACGGTATTAGCTAAAAATGCCAACATCAACCCATTGTCTAGTTTAACACCGTTGTGCAAAACCGATGTCAAAGCTGACGTGCATACCTATATAAACGTAGGTAGATGACGTGCATACCTATATAAACGTAGGTAGATGACGTCCATACCTATATAACGTAGGTAGATGACGTCCATACCTATATAAACGTAGGTAGATGACGTCCATACCTATATAAGCGTAGGTAGATGACATGCATACCTATAGAAACGTAGGTAGATGACATGCATACCTATATAAACGTAGGTAGATGACGTGCATACCTATATAAACGTAGGTAGATGACGTGCATACCTATATAAACGTAGGTAGATGACGTCCATACCTATATAAACGTAGGTAGATGACGTCCATACCTATATAAACGTAGGTAGATGACGTCCATACCTATATAAACGTAGGTAGATGACGTCCATACCTATATAAACGTAGGTAGATGACATCCATACCTATATAAACGTAGGTAGATGACATACATACCTATATAAACGTAGGTAGATGACGTCCATACCTATATAAACGTAGGTAGATGACATCCATACCTATATAAACGTAGGTAGATGACATACATACCTATATAAACGTAGGTAGATGACATGCATACCTATATAAACGTAGGTAGATGACATCCATACCTATATAAACGTAGGTAGATGACGTGCCATACCTATATAAACGTAGGTAGATGACATGCATACCTATATAAACGTAGGTAGATGACATCCATACCTATATAAACGTAGGTAGATGACATGCATACCTATATAAACCGTAGGTAGATGACGTACATACCTATATAAACGTAGGTAGATGACGTGCATACCTATATAAACGTAGGTAGATGACGTCCATACCTATATAAACGTAGGTAGATGACGTGCATACCTATATAACGTAGGTAGATGACGTCCATACCTATATAACGTAGGTAGATGATGTCCATACCTATATAAACGTAGGTAGATGACGTGCATACCTATATAACGTAGGTAGATTACGTGCATACCTATATAAACCGTAGGTGGATGACGTGCATACCTATATAAACGTAGGTAGATGACGTCCATACCTATATAAACGTAGGTAGATGACGTGCATACCTATATAAACGTAGGTAGATGACATCCATACCTATATAAACGTAGGTAGATGACATCCATACCTATATAAACGTAGGTAGATGACGTGCATACCTATATAAACGTAGGTAGATGACATCCATACCTATATAAACGTAGGTAGATGACATGCATACCTATATAAACGTAGGTAGATGACATCCATACCTATATAAACGTAGGTAGATGACGTGCCATACCTATATAAACGTAGGTAGATGACATGCATACCTATATAAACGTAGGTAGATGACATCCATACCTATATAAACGTAGGTAGATGACGTGCATACCTATATAAACGTAGGTAGATGACGTGCATACCTATATAAACGTAGGTAGATGACGTCCATACCTATATAAACGTAGGTAGATGACGTGCATACCTATATAACGTAGGTAGATGACGTGCATACCTATATAAACCGTAGGTGGATGACGTGCATACCTATATAAACGTAGGTAGATGACATGCATACCTATATAAACGTAGGTAGATGACATCCATACCTATAAAAACGTAGGTAGATGACGTGCCATACCTATATAAACGTAGGTAGATGACATGCATACCTATATAAACGTAGGTAGATGACATCCATACCTATATAAACGTAGGTAGATGACGTGCCATACCTATATAAACGTAGGTAGATGACGTGCCATACCTATATAAACGTAGGTAGATGACATGCATACCTATATAAACGTAGGTAGATGACGTCCATACCTATATAAACGTAGGTAGATGACGTGCATACCTATATAACGTAGGTAGATGACGTGCATACCTATATAAACCGTAGGTGGATGACGCGCATACCTATATAAACGTAGGTAGATGACATACATACCTATATAAACGTAGGTAGATGACGTCCATACCTATATAAACGTAGGTAGATGACATACATACCTATATAAACGTAGGTAGATGACATACATACCTATATAAACGTAGGTAGATGACGTCCATACCTATATAAACGTAGGTAGATGACATACATACCTATATAAACGTAGGTAGATGACGTCCATACCTATATAAACGTAGGTAGATGACATACATACCTATATAAACGTAGGTAGATGACATCCATACCTATATAAACGTAGGTAGATGACGTGCCATACCTATATAAACGTAGGTAGATGACATGCATACCTATATAAACGTAGGTAGATGACATCCATACCTATATAAACGTAGGTAGATGACGTGCATACCTATATAAACGTAGGTAGATGACATCCATACCTATATAACGTAGGTAGAAGACGTGCATACCTATATAAACGTAGGTAGATGACGTACATACCTATATAACGTAGGTAGATGACGTACATACCTATATAACGTAGGTAGATGACGTACATACCTACATAACGTAGGTAGATGACGTACATACCTACATAACGTAGGTAGATGAAAAATACAGCGCTACACAGCATTTCTAACCTAGCCCACAATGTCTGCTGTGTGGATCGAACAGTCAACAAGCCAAGGAGTCATTTGAAAGAGTAAGAATATTTCAGTGAGACAACTCAAAAGGCGAAATCCATTGACTCCAAGATGATGGAATTCATTGCCCTTGACAACCGTTCTCTGTCGTGGATGATGTTGGCTTTCGCCGACTGGTCGAGCACCGGTACACACTACCAAGAAGACGCTATTTTTCAGATGTTGCCCTACCAGAGTTACACAGTATTGTTGAAACTCACATTAATGAGCTACTTGCTGTGGGCATCACTGCTATTAGCTTCACGACTGACATTTGGACCAGCGATGTCAGCCCCATGAGCATTATGATTCTGACAGCACAGTGGGTCCACAAGGATTTTGTACTGAGGAAAGCCGTATTGCATGGTTCTCATACCGCTGCTGCCATTTCAATGGCATTTGAGAACATGTTTGAAACATGAACATTCCCAGCTCCATTTAAACAACTGACTTGAGAAATAAGATCATCAACTGCGTCTGCAGCAGACGTGATATCCTCTGTCATGGCACTGAAACGCCTGCTCAACAAAAGCTGACTCATACCGTCGGGTCAACTCGGAAAAGTACTCTAGAGGCTGTGAACAAGCGATTCGGGGGCATTCTCTCTGAGCCTCTTTACGGTGTCGCCACCATGCTCGATGCTAGGTACAAGGACCGCTACTTCGATGCAGACAAGAAACAGGGTTTACGTGAAATGTTACAGACACAGCTGGACAAGATGGAAACGGACACAGTGACAGTGCGCACTGAGGAAGAGGCCACGGACAGACAGAGCTGAAACTTCACTGCTTGACATGCATGATGAAATCCTGGTTGAGAATGAACAAATGAACAACGAAACAGCACAGAAAGAAAGTGAAAGAAATAGGTTTTGATTGTTTTACTGGTAAATGGGGACATACGTAAATGCCAACAACATAACTTTTTGGTCAGTGTGTGTTTCAACTATTTAACTGTACTAGAATGCTTAAAATGCCTCTAACATTTTTAATATTAGTTATTGGAATCAGGTATTTTGGCAAGGAAAATATCAGATATCAGTATCAAAAATGTCATATCGCTGCATCCCTAATCTAAACCACTGTGAAATATATGTTCCATAACCAAAAATATTGTAATATTAAGTTACATATTGCATTTTAAAGCCTTTGGAGCAGCTATGGTGCCAGGGATTTGTTCTTACTGTATTTTCACAATGAGCACTATTTTGTATGCATGACAGTATAGCCGTTTTCTCAGATAGTCCTATAGTCTTTTACCTCATGTTGACATGGAAGGACTTGGGCTTGTTGACCTCGAAGCCTCCGGACCAGGTGCAGTTTTGGGTGTCCATGAGGCGCACACACAGAAGCTGGTCGTAGTCATTCCTGGGCCAGTGGAAGACCACACTGGAACCCGGCAGGGTGGAGATGTAGCCCTCTGGGTTCACTGTTCCCTGGAGTCATACAACAAGGGTTGTTGACATGGTCCTTATCATGAAGCATTGCTGCTGTATGACGAGCTCCAATAAAGATCATGTTTGAGTCCTAAAACAGCGGGCATCTGCTTTCTTTTCATTGCTTTGTTTTGTCCCTTTGGATGTGTCTAATTGCTGTCTTTGCACTGTCAGTCACTCACCTTGCCCCTGGCAAACTCCCTCTGGGAGAAGGCCAGTTTGTGGGTGGAGCGGTTGTCCAGCAGGTACCGAGGGGCAAAGGTCACGATGTGGGTGTCTCTGTAGCGGCCCTTGCCTTTACGAACATTGATGCCTGCGTGAAAACACAAAACAGCATATTTCAGGGCTGCGACAGACTATATAATAGAAAAGGGCAACAAATGGGCACCGATGCCCAAGGCTAAGGCTAAGGTGTTGTTGTTAGGCTACTTGCGGTTGTTGTTAGGCTACTTGCGGTTGTTGTTAGGCTACTTGCGGTTGTTGTAAGGCTACTTGCCTATGTTGTAGATGAGTCCAGGTCTATTCCCATGCTGGATGACCTTCACCGCCCTCACTCCACTCCCACCATCCAGGGAAAAGCCCTGGCACCAACCGGGAACCCCGTCCGGATGGATCCCTTTCCCTATCCGCATTGTGCACCTGAGAAAAATGGAGACATAAGAGAACCGGAATTGTGGAAGCTCAACTTAGTTTTTTTAGGATGTGAATTAATACATAGTAAATTAGCTAATTAGTTAACTTTTAGCTAACTAGTTTATAGTTTGATTTCTAGCTGCTAATGTGTTGTCTATCAATATATAGCCTACCATCCTTCTGCAATGTCTCTCGACAGACAGAAACGTTTACACAGAAATGCCCATTATGGATAGAACTTGCAGTGCTGGAGAGGATCTCCCTTGAGAAAACTAGATCTACTTTATATATATATATTTTCCGCTACACTGTGCAGTAACCTGTTTTCCTCACCGCAAAGGCAAAGTGCTTTTAGAGTTTTGATATCACCGCTACTGAAATAATTGTATATTGAACATTTTTTCAAATTATGGTTTTACGGAAGTATTACTAAACTGTGCAACACTGCTCCTTTTATACATGTGAACAATAAAAGGGATAGTGTCTAGAATCAGAAGTGGAACCAGGCCCTACAGCACACTCACATGGCTGGCTGCTCCTTGTCAGTGTAACAGAAGAGCAAGGGGCTGAGACTCCTGGCTAACTCGTGCTCCTCAAACTGACCGCCTGCATCCGTCTTCCCATTGTCCTGACGGAAGATCAACGGCAGACCTGATGGGATGAAAACAGTCAGAACCGTCAAAAGGTCAATACTTATTTTAATTCTATTCACTGTGTGTGTGTGTGTGTGTGTGTGTGTGTGTTCTGTATATGAGGGATAGAGTAAGCACCGGTCTTGTTGATGAGCCAGTAGGGTGCTGAGATGAGGATCTTGAGCGCCCCCTGTGCCCGCAGGATGATGCGTATGGTGAGACAGAGCAGGCGCTTGTTGGCATCATACAGCCGCATGCGCACCACATAGTTCTGGGTACCAGGGGGAATCAGCAGCTCCTTACACACAGAGAAGTTCTCTAGCAGCACCCCTAGTGGGAGGAAGAGGGGGGCACAGACATGGTCAGGGTGAAAAAGTGTGGACTAGGCTGTATAGTTCAATGAAAAAGTCTAATGTGTGATTTCAGGCTGTAGGCAATAAAATATAAAAAGTCAACAGGGGGTGAATGCTTTTCAAGGCACTACACATACTAGATACATACTAGATACTCTTGACTTTTTTTTAACCCCTTTTTCTCCCCAATTTCTTGGTATCCAATTGTTTTTTAGTAGCTACTATCTTGTCTCATCGCTACAACTCCCGTACGGGCTCGGGAGAGACGAAGGTTGAAAGTCATGCGTCCTCCGATACACAACCCAACCAAGCCGCACTGCTTCTTGACACAGCGCCATCCAACCCGGAAGCCAGCCGCACCAATGTGTCGGAGGAAACACCGTGCACCTGGCAACCTTGGTTAGCGCGCACTGCGCCCGGCCCGCCACAGGAGTCGCTGGTGCACGGTGAGACAAGGATTTCCCTACCGGCCAAACCCTCTCTAACCCAGACGACGCTAGGCCAATTGTGCGTCGCCCCACGGACCTCACGGTCGCGGCCGGTTACGACAGAGCCTGGGCACGAACCCAGAGTCTCTGGTGGCGCAGCTGGCACTGCAGTACAGCGCCCTTAACCACTGCGCCACCCGGGAGGCCCTCCCCTTGACTTTTTCCACATTTTGTTACAGCCTTATTCTAAAATGGATTAAACAAATCTTCATCAAGACTCTTCCTAGAGCTGGCCGCCCAGCCAAACTGAGCAATCAGGGAAGGTTGAAAGTCATGCGTCCTCCGATACACAACCCAACCAAGCCGCACTGCTTCTTAACACAGCGCCATCCAACCCGGAAGCCAGCCGCACCAATGTGTCGGAGGAAACACCGTGCACCTGGCAACCTTGGTTAGAGACCAAGGTGGTGACCAAGAACCTGATGGTCACAGACAGGGCTCTAGAGTTCCTCTGTGGAGAACCTTACAGAAGGCCAACCATCTCTGCTGCACTCCACCAATCAGGCCTTTATAGTAGAGTGGCCAGATGGAAGCCAAAAGGCACCTAAAGACTCTCAGACCATGAGAAACAAGATTCTCTGGTCTGATGAAACCAAGATTGAACTCTTTGGCCTGAATACCATGCGTCACATCTGGAGAAAACCTGGCACCACCCCTACGGCGAAGCATGGTGGTGGCAGCACCATGCTGTGGATATGTTTTTCAGCGGCAGGGCTTGGGAGACTAGTCAGGATTGAGGGAAAGATGAACAGAGCAAAGTACAGAGAGAACCCTTGATGAAAACCGGCTCCAGAGCGCTCAGGACCACAGACTGGGGCGACGGTTCACCTTCCAACAGGACAACGACCCTAAGCACACAGCCAAGACAACGCAGAAGTGGCTTCGGGACAAATCTCAATGTCCTTGAGTCGCCCAGCTAGAGACTAGACTTGAACTCGATCAAATATCTCTGGAGAGACCTGAAAATAGCTGTGCAGTGACACTCCCATCCAAGCTGACAGAGCTTGAGAGGATCTGCAGAGAAGAACGGGAGAAACTCCCCAAATACAGGAGTGCCAAGATTGTTGCGTCTGATTGTAGGGTCTGAATACTTATGTAAATGTACTATTTCCGTTCTAAATTTGCAAAAAAAAAAATTAAACGTGTTTTTTGCTTTGTCATTATGGAGTATTGTGCATAGATTGATGAGGGGAAAAAATGATTTAATCAATTTTAGAATAAGGCTGTAACGTAACAAAATATGGAAAAGGTCAGGGGTCTGAAAACATTCAGAATGCAATGTATATTATCATTACATCAATTGTGCATTTCTACTATGGGGTTTTTACACCAGTCCTTGGTGTTTTACACCCGTGTTTCCGCCTCTGAGGCTTGGCCCACAAAAAGTCCAGGACCATGGCCCTCGTATACCTAGATTACATGGCTATGATATAGCATTATTTCCAGGTCATGAACATTGAGATTCGTAATAGGTGGAGAGGTGATTAGATGAGAATGGCAGCGGTGGGACTCTGACCTAGCTCCATGTTCTGGGAGGTGTCTGCAGCATGCAGCACAGCCTCCTTGCCCGGCTTCAGGGAGCCCTTGATGGACGTGCCCTTGATGTAGTAGTTGAGGTCGCAGGGCAGCAGGTTGGCCAGCACCAGCGTGGGCAGCAGGTAGATGGTGTGGCCTGGCTGCCAGTAGATCTGCTTGGAGCTGCCAGAACCCGATACGGTCTTGGCAGGCTGCTGGTCCGGGTAGTTCTCTTTCTTGATCACCACGCAGAACCTAACAGAGGGCAGGAGAGAAGAGGTGAGATGGGAGAGGAAGAGAGTAATTGAGAAGGTATCCCATGTAAGAAAATAAACAATGTTCTACATTTAGCATGAGGGCTGATATGCCAATAGCATCCGCGTGTGGCTTAAACAAGTAGTGTAAAATTGGGAGACAAATTCTATCAACACCAGGGTGGGGTTAGACTAGAAATAAATACATGATTGGTTGGATTTATTTCTGGACTGAGCCGACTCAGACTGTGTGTACTGAACTGGAATTTTACCTGAAGCTCCGTTTGAGGTGGTCCTCAAAGTCGGCCGACTGGCACTCCCTCTTGCTGCTCTTGACCTCGCCGGGTCTCTCCACGCTGGTCCAATGGATGGGCACCTTGCAGAAGAACAGGCCCAGGCCTTTGGGCCGCGCCTGCAACCGCCACGACGTCAGGTGGAGGGGCACCGCCAGGGCCTCGCCGGGCAGGATGGGCGGCAGCACCACAGGCTCTGAACAAACAGTTTGAGATACTTATATTCCTTCTTTAACCAATAAATAGTCTAATTGTCATGTCAATTCTTTTCACTGTTCAGTGTTGTTTTTGCATGGGAACTGTTGAGTATGTCCCAGTGTGAGGGTGAACCATGATATATCATTGGGGTGACTCACTGTCTGGTGCTGAGGGGCTGTCCAGCCGCACCTCCATGGGGACTTCCAGGCGGTTCTTGACCATGAGGGCTGAACGGACTGTGATCACCTTCCGGGCACTACCCTCCATGGTGATAGAGAAGACCACGCGCACCGGCGGCAGAGCTGAGAACTACAACCACAGACATATCAGAGCCTAGACCCACAGACATATCAGAGCCTAGACCCACAGACATATCAGAGCCTAGACCCACAGACATATCAGAGCCTAGACCCACAGACATATCAGAGCCTAGACCCACAGACATATCAGGGCCTAGACCCACAGACATATCAGGGCCTAGACCCACAGACATATCAGGGCCTAGACCCACAGACATATCAGGGCCTAGACCCACAGACATATCAGGGCCTAGACCCACAGACATATCAGGGCCTAGACCCACAGACATATCAGGGCCTAGACCCACAGACATATCAGGGCCTAGACCCACAGACATATCAGAGCCTAGACCCACAGACATATCAGAGCCTAGACCCACAGACATATCAGAGCCTAGACCCACAGACATATCAGGGCCTAGGCCCACAGACATATCAGGGCTTAGACCCACAGACATATCAGGGCCTAGACCCACAGACATATCAGGGCCTAGACCCACAGACATATCAGGGCCTAGACCCACAGACATATCAGGGCCTAGACCCACAGACATATCAGGGCCTAGACCCACAGACATATCAGGGCCTAGACCCACAGACATATCAGGGCCTAGACCCACAGACATATCAGAGCCTAGACCCACAGACATATCAGAGCCTAGACCCACAGACATATCAGAGCCTAGACCCACAGACATATCAGGGCCTAGACCCACAGACATATCAGGGCTTAGACCCACAGACATATCAGGGCCTAGACCCACAGACATATCAGGGCCTAGACCCACAGACATATCAGGGCCTAGACCCACAGACATATCAGGGCCTAGACCCACAGACATATCAGGGCCTAGACCCACAGACATATCAGGGCCTAGACCCACAGACATATCAGGGCCTAGACCCACAGACATATCAGAGCCTAGACCCACAGACATATCAGGGCCTAGACCCACAGACATATCAGGGCCTAGACCCACAGACATATCAGGGCCTAGACCCACAGACATATCAGGGCCTAGACCCACAGACATATCAGGGCCTAGACCCACAGACATATCAAGGCCTAGAACCCCAGACATATCAGAGCCTAGAACCCCAGACATATCAGAGCCTAGAACCCCAGACATATCAGAGCCTAGAACCCCAGACATATCAGGGCCTAGAACCCCAGACATATCAGGGCCTAGACCCACAGACATATCAGGGCCTAGAACCCCAGACATATCAGGGCCTAGACCCACAGACATATCAGGGCCTAGAACCCCAGACATATCAGGGCCTAGAACCCCAGACATATCAGAGCCTAGAACCCCAGACATATCCTAACAGGGAATAAAAGGGGGAAAGTACTGGCTTATAGAAGTGTGATTGAAAGCACACCTACATAGACATGAGGGTGTATGATGTTGGTCCTGCTGACAGGGCTGCCCACCTAGAAAATGTAAAGAAATATCACAAACAATAAGCAGCATAATGCTAGTGACATATAGGAAACATGTGAGAGCAGTGTTGGAGTAAACTATACAGCTGTAGTTTATTTAATAGCCAAGTAAGACCACCTCTCTTGACCTTTGATCTGAAGACTCACCGTGTTAGAGGGATTGTTGCGGTCGGGGGCGGCGTAGCGGAAGAACACACCCACTTTGTCCACGGACACGGGTTTGACCTGCTCCCAGCCCCCCACACGCACCAACAGCTGATGTAGCTTCAGCTCATGAGTGTGTCTGCAGAGAAACACAATAACCAACAGTTCAGAATATACAGATCTCAGTTTGTATTGATTTTTACATTTGAATAATATAGCAGACGCTCTTATCCGGAGGGATTATAGTCAGTGCAAGGTAGTTAGTTCCCCAGATTGTGAATCGGTGTGTGATCACCAGTTTAAAGTCTTATTCACTCGTCCTTGAACTTTTTTCTTCTTCCTTTTAGGTCTTAATCCCTATACGAAAATAACGGTGCCGCACCAGAAACCATACCTATGCCTGAGTTTCTCTCGAGCTTCAAATTCAAAGGGAATCTCCTCTCCGGGCAGCACCTCTCGCCACTGGCTGACATTGTGGGTGTCATCTGTGCCTGGGCCGTGCACGTGGGATATGGAGTCCGCACTGCCACTGTGAGACAGCGCCACCCTGTGGGCAAATGGAGCACTCTGGTTACCAACATTTTTGAAGGTAGACTCAGCAACATGACATTATCAATGGGAAGACTCTACTCCACTGACCTTGTAGGGGTGGTGGTGAGGGTGGCGAACCACATGGTACATCCCGTGTGATTGCGCAGGGCATAGGGTACAAACGGCTGCCTCCGCTTGGACAGCTTCACGTCGGCTATAAAGCAGGCAAGGACAGACCAAGACATGAGAGGTATTCTTTACTAAGGAACAGGCCCTATAACTAACTTCAAACTGTCAACCACTTTCCTCACAGTTACTTAAAAAATATATTCAATATACTAAAGAATATATTGGGCTCTCTGGAATATAAAACATATATATTTTTCATGGAATGTTTTTGAATTTCTGTCTATTGCATTTGAAATGATTTAAAACAATGACAAAAACAATGGCTTTTTAAAAATGAGATGCAGATATCCACATCAAAATGCCATTCATTGGATGCACAACATCATTAATCCATTCCAAATGTCAGTTTTCAAATCATGTGTTATATAGATGGTTCCACGGTGGAGACTAACAACATGACCATACCTACCACAACGATGCTCATTCAAATAAAGATGGGAGGAGGATGCACAGATGAGATATAGCAACGGTTCACATTGACAGAGCATGCTCTTTTAAGCTTGGTTACTCAGGAGGTAAATAATAATAGTAAACAATAATCGCATTGGATTGGATTTCTATAGATTGATATTGAATGGGGGAGGTGAGACAACACGAGACAGAGAATACACAAAGGAAAGTGTGACACTGAGAATATGCTACTAATCTAACATGACTCTGGGACGAGACACAATGGCTCTGTCCTAACATGGGGGGGCGTCACCTTCATCAGTAAATCCTACTTAAAAGTGCATCGTTAGCATCCAAGTTGCTAATCACTGTTGGATTATGGATCAATTAAATTCTATCCCTGAAGACGCAGATTATACTGACATTAGTTTAACTTTGGACAAATTTGCCAATATTGTTACAAGATAGTGAAACATTCGTGTTACTCAAAACACTCTACTTTTCCATTTTAGTAATTTAGCAGACTCTTTTATCCAGAGCGACTTACAGTAGAGTAAGTGTATGCATTTTCATAGTTTTATTTTGTGCTTGTCCCCCGTGGGACTCAAACCCACAACCCTGGCATTGCAAGCGCCATGCTCTACCAACCGAGTCCCTTTGCATTAACGTTGCACTTAAGTAAGGATAGCGATGATGACCCCATGGTTTGGAGACCATAGAAATAGAATTACAAATACCGCTTCTGACCACCGATCCACCCATTCTACTTAAGGATCCCCATTCTAGTAATTCTATTTCCTTGGTGGAGGCCAACTGCTGCCTATCTGATCTATGGTCTTTAGACTGTACCTCTGGAGAGAATCTGCTGCTCAAGGCAAGTCAAGCTGGCTGTGCTCCTAGTTCTAAGGTGGGCAAGAGGGACACCTGACAGCAGAGAGAGACAGTTACCACAGAGAGGAGAGAGACATGCAAGGGGTCAGGAGAGAGGACAAAGGTCAGGATGGGAGGATTATTTTTTTTTATACCCACCATGACCAAGTGTGTTTTATTTTATATTATGGGGTCATCTAACTGACTTGAAACCCTCCCACCCTAAGACCTTCAGTACAACACTGTCATAATAAGGCGATAAAACATGTCGTAAACCGTCTTTACAACTAGTTAGCATAGTTTAGACACGATAGACTTATCTAGGCCCAGGGCGGAGGGTTCAAGTAAAGAGTTCAAATGTTTTGATAGAAACATGGAGCGAGTCTTAACTCTTAATACACCATTTGACAAGGCAAAGAAAATGTGTTCATGTTTTCTTCAAACTCTCCAATTGTGCAATAACCATGCGAAGGCAGCGATTATTCAGGCAGGTTTCCAAAGCATCCGTGTAAAGTTATTTTGCGTTGTCAAAAAGTCCCTCTCAATCAGTGTAATCTTAATCTGCACATAATGACATGTGATACAGTAGCAAAGATATTCTGGTACTACCTAAACATTATTACAGAATAAAGTGTGAATACAATCAAATACTCCAAAACATATTTACAGTATGTTCGATAAGATTGTCGTCAGTACTCACTAGCGTTTGATATGTGCTGGAGCAATTGAGGGCCCTACTTTTTTCTAGTGTGGATATTTCTAGCCCATAACAAGTGATACGCGCATGTGTGCACACCAGTTGGTGGTTTCATATGTAACTGTACAGATGTTATAGAGTATGTCAGCTGTGTGAATGGTGTGTGTGTGTGTGTGAGAGAAGGTAAACTTGGGGGAAACAGTACTCACTCTGTCCGAAACAGGGGGGGTCCACTGAGGAACCCATCCAGGATAGGGCTGCCGATGCCTGGGGAGGCTGCTGCTCCTCTTCCTTGCAGTAGTCAGCCAGCCAGGAGCTCTTGGTGAGGCTGTACTGCTCTGTGTGGCCAGGAGAGGGTGGTAGCAAGGTGAGGAGGACACTCAAATCCATACAAGGCCACCATTACAGACCACTCGGTCTCTGGCTTAAATACACTGAACAAAAATATAAACGCAACATACAACAATTTAAAAGATTTTACTGAGTTACGCTTCATATTGGAATACAGATACGTATGTTGGTCACAGATAACTAATTTAAAAAAAAGTAGGGGTGTGAATCAGAAAACCAGTCAGTATCTGGTGTGACCACCATTTGCCTCATGCAGCACGACACATCTCCTTCGCAGAGTTCATCAGGCTGTTGATTGTGGAATGTTGTCCCATACGCACTGTCTGCCATCTGCCCGGGATTCATCTGTGAAGAGCACACCTCTCCAGCGTGCCAGTGTCCATCGAAGGTGAAGTCAGATACGACGCCGAACTGCAGTCAGGTCAAGACCCTGGTCAGGACGCTGAGCACACAGATGAGATGCCCTGAGAGTTTGTGCAGAAAGTCTTGGCTGTGCCATCAGCTGTCCTGGTGGCTGGTCTCAGATGATCCCGCAGGTGAAGAAGCCTGATGTGGAGGTTCTGGGCTGGCATGGTCACACGTGCTCTGCAGTTGTGAGGCTAGTTGGAATTACTGTGAAATTCTCCAAAATGACATTGTAGGCAGCTTATAATAGAGAAATGAACATTCAATTCTCTGGCAACAGCTCTGGTGAACAAATCCTGCAATCAGCATCCCAATTGCACACTCCCTCAAAACTTGAGACATCTGTGGCATTGTGTTGTGTGACAAAATTGCACATTTTAGTGGCCTTTTATTGTCCCCAGCAAAAGCTGCATGTGTGTAATGAATGATCATGCAGTTTAATCAGCTTCTTGATATGCCACACCTGTCAGGTGGATGGATTGTCTTGGCAAAGGAAAATGCTCACTAACAGAGGCAAAAACAAATGTGTGCACAAAAATTGAGAGAAATAAGCTTTTTGTTTTTTGATCTTTTAAACATGGGAACAAAACTTTCCATGTTGTGTTTATATTTTTGTTCAGCATATATCCGGGGCTAAAACCCTTTAGTTAAACATGGTGTGAAGAAGTCAGACACATCCAAAAAGGCACCCTTCACTACATAGCGCATTACTTTATACCAGAGACCCGTGGGACCCAGTCAAAAGTAGTGCACGACGTAGGGAATAGGGTGCCATGTCAAATGCATCCGGTGTCCATATAGTGGGCAGCGCAGGTCATACCCAGGAGGACAGAGGTGATGTTGACATCCAGTCTCTGCTTGGCACGGATGCCCATCTTCAGGCGTGGTGGGTGGAGGCGCCCTGCAGCCTGCTGCTGCCAAGTCAGGAAACAGGGCCAGGGCTCGATGAAGGGCTCCCAACCTGACACACACGTGAACATGAACACGGGCATAAACACAGAGATATGGATAGGAAGAGAGAGAAACATACAATGGAACAACGGTTCAGATCATTACAGGATCGTTTGGCTCTGGGTTAGAGCTGAATGTTGTGACTGATTGGCCCCGGGACGTTCATCTCCAGCAGCTCACCTGACAGTTCTCTGTTGTAGTAGTCCCCTGACAAAGTGAAGCTGCCGTTGCCCTCCTGGGTCGAGCCAATCCGCTGCAGCACATACAGCCCTGCCATGGGAGTTAAAAGGAGAATGAGCTCTCAGATGACATTACATTGTTGCTACCTTACAGTATTAACACTGACTATAGTACGTACCACCTACATTATATTACACACACTATCAGTATGCATGTTATCTGTATATTAAGTAGCTATAGAACAAGTTTTCAGAAAGGTGAATGTTCCAGCTTCTGTCTGTTGCTTTCATCCAAACTCCCAAAACACACAGTGGAAATTACATGAAAAGGGGATTTCCTTCCACATATATGAAGGGCAAGGCGCTCAAACTGACGTGAGAAAGTGAACTCGGCCAGCGGGACATCACAGTCAAGACAGTCGTCGATGAAGCAGATACACACGCTCTCCGCCTTGATCTCCACCCCGGACAAAGGGTGCGACGAGTGGCTGGCCGAGTCCGGGTCTGCTCTGCCCCGGGCCTGACCCACCATGGTCTCTGCATTCTCCAGCAGCCATGTGGCAGCCTGGTCCAGTTGGCCTGGGAGGGGACAGACAAGGTGGTCAAGTCCATACCGTGTATGAAAAGCGCGGCCACATTCCATTCCTAGTGGGAGGAGTTGTGACATTGTTAGAAAATTGTAGCTAGAGCCTCCTCACCTTTGCTCTGGATCAGGGCTCGTTTGCAATCCTCCTTCCTGAAGCCTAGATCCTGTAGCCGAGTCAGCTGGCCCTCTGAAGTTAAACATATCACATCATACCAGGGTTATGGTAACAAGCTGTGCTACGCATCTTTTATTATTATACCTGAGTTATTACAGCTTGTGAGGTCAACACTCATGGGTCAGGAACAATCACAGAGCCAGTGGTAAAGAAAAATAAATGTTAACATGACTTTTCTAATATAATAGCTACGTAAACACTATTCACCATATAACTAAACTACACCCCTGTAGGCCTCTGAGGTGACATACCTAGTAGGGCCTCGGTCTTGTGCCTGAAGTTGTCTTTCTGGGAGCTGGAGGGGTCCTGGTTGGCTGTGGATGGTACTACAAGGACCTGGGTGCCTTCGGCAGTGTCGCTGGGCCCGGGAGAGCCGGCGGTGGGGATGGATTTGGCGATAGCCAAGAAGAGCTGAACGTCGTTGTAAGAAAGCCGGATGTCCAAAGCAGGGAACTGGATCTGTGAGGACAGAGACCCATTGACATTTTGCTTGATCACATTAAGTGTTCTAAGTGTTTTTTTTCTCTCCAATAAACCTGGGTTACGTTCAGTAAGTAGGCACAAAACAGTACAAAATGTGTCGAAACAGAGAATAAAAACAGGTGCTTTCAATGGACTTTCAGCAAATGTGTTCTCCCATTTAGTACCTACTGAACATTACCCCCCCATCCCCACCCCTGACTGAACCCTGACCTCCAGTAGAGGCGGAAAGTCTGCCATGTTGAAGGCGTCTAGCAGGCCAGAGCTGCTCTGGTAGGTGGGACTGCCACACAGCTCCACCTGCACGTTGACAGGGTCGATGATGGACAGGGCTGTCTCCTGCTCACTGCCAAGCCGACAGGAGAACACCTGGACATGGACAGGAAGACACCAACATGACAAAACAGCCTTGTGTAGAGAGTAAGAGTTGGAAAGAGGGCGCACCCCCTATCTTTGACATGATCACTTCTGTGACAGCTTCTGTACCCTCTAACTCTATGGAACATAGACTCATTCAAATTGACACAATCTAACTCAAACTGACATAGGGCTCTGTATTGAGTTAGTCGTCCAGTGGTTTCAGGACATAGTTGTGAAAGTAGTGGTCAGTCACCTCAATGCCGGCCAGGCTGCCAGAGAACGGTCTGTCCAGCAGACGTGGTTTGTAGGTGAGTACAGTAGTGCCCTTCAGAATGACGGCATTGGTGTCCAGACAAGACGAGTCCTCAACCACCACAAACTCAGTACCTTGGACAAAACATGTATTATCATTATGTATATTATTGAGATTACAGTCATTAACTAGTGGTGATAACGCAGCATAAGAAACATCACGACTATGAGAGACAATTCAAATGATATCTGTGCTTGCCAATATCTGAATATCTATTGTATAACAGAGACTTACGGCAAGGGAGTCTGCCTGCTGTAGCTCCTCACCTGTCACGTTGATCTTGACTTCCAGGTACCGATCCTGCATGACGGGCACAGTGGACCTCTTGGTGACCACGCCGCTCTTGACTGTCTTGGGCATGACGGCACCTGTGGTCTCTGTGTCACTGCTGCCGCTGGGCCAGCGCTGGCGAGGCGCGCCATCTGCCCCCTTCTCAGTGGGCATGCGCAGGAAGTCCCGAACCAGCTGGAGCCAATCAAAGATGAGGAAAACACGCAGGTTGTTGAGGACAATGGTGAAACAGGACGAGTCTCTAGTGGACCTGACAGGAGAGAAAGAGAAGATAATGATTAGTAAATGTGGGTCTGTGTGTCTGTCTACATCAGGGCTAAGAGCCAATTCATGCTTGAACCGAAAATGTGGTCGGAGGCGCCGCATGGATGGTGTGACGCAATCGCAGCGCCTTCAGAGGCACGCTGAGGCCAAATTGAGCTCTGTACCACATCGACATCCCCCTCTCAAATTTTGGAACAATGCGGAGGGTGACGGTAGGTGAGGGTGGGAGGTCCAATATAAACACAAGTTAATTTCCTTGACAACTTCCATCAAGAGCTGCGCTGCGCTGCTCCGCAAGGCGCAAGAAGTATGAATGTCCTGACTTTTGCAGAGGCCGTATCATTGTAAATGCTGTACGGCCAATGCAGACGTCGGATTGACCAAGCAGTGCTTTTAAAGGGCCATGACCGTGTCCAAAATGGCACCTTATTACCTATGTAGTACCCTACGTATGTATCCATTTTAGATTTGCCAATATAGGCACAGACTTTGTATTTGGCATTTCACAAGGCTCTGTGCTTGGACCCCTGCTATTTTCTGCATACATGTTACAACTTCAAAATGTTATCCGCACCTGTAATGCAGCTCCAGCTGGAGTGTGGCCCGGTTGGTGCCCGTCTTGGAGGGCTGCAGGATGCAGTCGAAAACATTGTGCTTGCCCCTGCCACTGGTGCCTACGTCCATGCCAGGCCCGGTGTAACGGGTGTCATATGCCAAGAGGGAGTGAGACACCAGATTCACCGACTTGGAGCCGTTGGAGAAACTCTCAAACAACAGCTTAGACTTCATGAAATCAAACCTGCAGATAAGGAGAGGTGCGCTACAGTGAGGAACACCGGATTTGGATTGTCCGTTTACTTCCTGAATTGAAATTGACCCAAACCAATTGGCAAAAGTAAATACACAGAAAACATTTGATATCTCCTCATGCTCAAAATGAAGCGTTAATACCAACCTGGCTAGTGAGCATGGTTTCTGTCCCGTGGCGTTGGGGCTGTCCAGCAACTCCAGGCTGACGTTCATCATGTCCACCAGGACGGACAGGCTGGTGTACACATCACCACTCAACACCGTCTGAGGAAACACATGAAGTCACACAGAAGAATCACTCTCAGAAGAACATTGTTAGTCAATTAAAAGTCTATAATTGGCAGTCAGCCACATTGCAGAGAGTATGCGTATGCGTGTGTACGTGTGTGCGTACTCACATAGTTGCTGGGGTCCTGCAGGTTGTACGGGCGGAGGAACTCCTCAACAGGCTCTCCTAGGTTGTTGTCCAGCAGGCCTCGGATCAGCTGGTAGCGCTCCAGGTCCAGGGAGCAGTGTACCGAGGACAGGCTGCCGTGGATGGACATGTCTGGTACCGTATGGCTCAGCGCACTAGTCAATCAATCAATAATTCAGTCAAATCAACCAATCAATACTATCTTTTTTTGTCCCACTTGGAAAAGTCATCAGCACACAGGAACAACTATTATTAATCAATAGTTACCAGAAACATACAAACACATACAACAAAGACAGTCAGTTTAACTCATTGAGAGATCCATTACCCCGCAGACAAAAATGGTAAGCAAGATAAACAATTATGTAAGCAAGAGAACAGTAGTGTTGTTGCTGAAGCAAGCCCAACAATGTCTATTAGTGCCCATCTTTCATATTAGGCTCACCTGTCCAGGTTGCGCTCCACTTTGAGTTTGAGGTGGCAGCGCTCCTTGAGCAGAGATGCGGCGGTGCGGCGGACCGAGTAGGAGGGGAAGACCAGGTCTGAGTCAGGCTGCTTCCCTGCGGCGCTGTCCCAAGGCTGGCAGGGCAGACGCTCCGCAGCAAAGATGTCCATCTCCTGAAGGTCCAAGGCTATGCAGTCCAGCAGACACACATGATCCTCTGGGAACACACACACATCAAGAAGCTTATTCTGACTATTCATTTCAAGTATTTATTTATTGACTTGAAGTACAGCGATTCATACACATTTGCAGAGAATATATGAGTTTAGGGGTCACTGGGCTCACCCAGGATGAAGGGTGGGTCATCCTCGCCAGGGATCCTCCCAGCAGCGGGCTGGGCCTGGGGCCTTCCCAGGGTAAAACCAAAGGATGCAGGGGTGGAGGTGCTGCTAGAGGAGGTTTTGGGCTTCTCAGGTGACTCCTCCTCCTCCTCACTAATCGTTGCTGGTCCAGTCTGTGACTGGCTGTCCCTCACGCGATCCTTAGGAAGAACGATGAACTGCTTAATGAACGTACACTAACATCTGAAAGAACCATTGACATTAACCTTCTATTATTATTTCACATCTGACAAAACCTAATTTGCACGACAACTTAGCTAATGTTCCTCTATCATAGTGTCAGAAGGAACTGCTGCAATTGCTCTTCCCAGCCTAAACAGTGAATTTGAAAAATCACTTTAAAGCAGCAATCAGCAGTTGAAACAATAACAAAGCATCCTCCCTGGCCCTGTTTCTATAAAAAGCTGAGTGATGTGGCTAGATAAATGCAACCACTTTCAAATTCATAGACAGAGATATGGATGCAAAGACTGACCATCCATGATATCACAATTATAGTTTTAGCCATGTTGAGGCTATATAGTTCAAAAAAAAATAATAATTTTACATTCACTTTATTTGAAAACATTTACTTTATTTAAAAACAAGCTTATATTTTGGGTTCTAATGGGGTACGACAGTTGAACTAAACTAATGATGCATTCATAACATTTACACTTTAAGTCCAAAAATGCATGTAGCATCTGCTGATTGCCCATTTAAGTAAATGACCAGGAAAACACTGAATAAATACACAAATATATATTTTTTTTAAAACACCCAGGCAATTGATCCAAGTGGTTCAGGATAGAAAACACACAAAGACTTAACCATCTGAGCTAGAGGGCAGACGGTTCACACCTCAAACCAAGCAGCACACCAAAAACATGCCCTTGTACCTTGTAGTGGGAAGGGTCCTTGTACGAATTAGCATGCAATATCAAATTCTTCACAAAACAAAATACAAAAATGGTGATGAAACACGATGCTACCACATCAAACTCCACCTGAAGCAGTCATTACTTTGTTAAGAAAACAACTAAAGTTAGTACGAGTTAAGTATACAAACTATTTCCTCATACAGTGCTAGTATCTAGTGGCCACGTTCTCATGCTCAATTAAAAACTCAGAGAGGCCTGTATTCATAAAGCATTTTCCATTTGAATGTCACTAGTAAAGAGACATCAGGCTGGAGCGCACAACAACAATGCAAGTACGTATTGTACCACAAACGCTGAATATCCAACGTAGGCGCCAGCGAACATCACACCTCATTCAAAGACTGATGGGGGATAAAGAAAAGTGCCATCAAAAAAGCAACCCTTGCTAATGAGCATTGTTACTGGAGAATGTTTGTGGTCGACGATTCTGCAGCCAAACAATGATGACAAAGTATGGATTTAGGGGTTTGCCATTTCAAACAGGTATCATATAGGCCTATAAAATGTTATAAATCATTGCATCATATTTGTCATATGAAAACATGTAGTAATGTAAAATGCTTCATAAATACGACCATATTAGTCCAGTAGCAGGGATGTGGACGACCGGTAGACACGCTGTCAGGACTCACCAGAGAGGGGAAAAAGGTATGGGCCATGGTAAGTTTCTCTACCTTGTCTCTGAGTGAGAAGGTACCATGGGTTCCAGCCGGCAGGAAAGAGTTATGGACGCGCAGCTGGCCCAGGTTGGCAACAATGAGGCGCGGCGAGCGCGAGCTCTCGGGGATGAGCAGCACGGGGGCGCCCGCCTCGATGTCCAGCAGCACACGGGACGCCCGCTGAGGTCGCTCACGAACCTGTGGGGAAGGAGGCAGGGATAAGTGAGGGGGTGGTTGTCTTTTTTTAGCTTCTGCTAATGACATTAAGGTAGACTGGTATTTTCCTAGGATCAAATGGATAGGGGATTGAATACTACAGACTCGTCTCTGCTGACCAGGTGTAAAAGTGCTAAAGGACAATCTAAATATTCATTACATTAATTACAATTGAATCTTTTAAGAAAAAAATATATAAATTGTTTCTTCAGATACTTTGAATCTAAAATACATGTTGAGGCACATAAATGACAACTTGAGAGATTGGATGCCTCCTGGTGTGCTGGTCCAAAGCAGTGCCCTGTACCATATGTCAGTTGGGAATTAACAAGCAGGCTCAGTGTCCAGTCTGATCGCAACAGAGACAGCCATACTGTCTTGAGGTGACCCAAGGTCAACCTGACGGTGACGGTAGGTGACAACTTCCTGGGCTACCTGCAGCCATCTTAGTTGGCAGGGAGTACGACGGAATGCCATAACGCCAGGGTAGACACTACAGTTCAATTAGCTATGTTTCATCGAAATGTACAGCTGTGTATGGTCTAAGAAGCAGTGAAAGTTGACAATGTTTTCAAATCACCAAGAGGTAGCATATATAATGACAACAGTAGTGGATCACGGACACAGCCTTGAGGAACACTACAGCTTGAAACTGAAAAGCAGAGTGGACCCGAAGGCCGTACTCACAGCCTGGCCCTCCATTGCGGCTCTCTGCCTGCCCAGGACATCCTGCAGCTGAGTAAAGTGCTGAATGAAGGCCACAACCTCGGCCTGGAAGCGCTGCGTGTGGACATACTGCACCGAGGCCATCTGCAGAGACACCTTCATGTCACACTCCCGCTCAAGCCAGGGGTCAGGATCCCCGTATCTGTAGAGACACCACTAGTCAGTGAGATGCAGTGTTAAAACAATGAGAAAATGAAGGTCTATTTCTTTGTCAAAGACCACCTACAAGTTGTTTTATGCACCAGAGCTAGCTGTCAAGCTAATGTAGCTGTAGGGAAGTGATTCCTGTATAAAGAAAACCTAGCCTACTTGTGTATGTTGAAGACAAGGGCCTCTCCGCCTCGCGTGGTGAAGCGCTCCCTGTAGAGGTCACCATGTGGGGTCAGGTCACTCAGAGACAGGCTTCCAAGACTACCCTGCAATGCTAGGTCGCCATCTGAAATATAGGATGACATCACACTGCATGAGATGCAAACTCATTGTTCTTCAACAGTGTGATACAACAAACCATAATTTAAATACTTCATATGAATGTACCATGATTGATATTGTATTATATTCATACAACCATTTTTTCAATTGCTATGATTTAACTGTTGACATCTAAGTGCAACATTAAGTTGATTACCTACCAATCATTTCCCAGTGGGCAGACAGTTTGGAGACGCTAGCTTTAGCAAGCTCATTGGTTTTCTTGTTTAGCACAAGAGCAAGTGCATGGACCTGAGGAGGAAAACATGGTGTTAAATACATTGAGGAAATGTATTCATGTTCACCATTGTACCTATATTTATTTAGATTTCTTGTAACTGTCACTACATCACCGAAAAGCCATGTCGATGCGTCTTCATTGCTGCTGCTGTGAGTACTGTACCTTGAGATCCAGTTTAGTGTTGACCACCTCAGCAACTTCCTCCTGGCTGAGGTCTGGGTACATGTCCCCCTGCTTGTGTGGGTTCCCAGGCTGGAACAGAGGATGTCCCGGCATAGGCTGCTGGGGGAAGGGCACCTTGACTGCGTGGTTGTTGGCCGTGGAGCCGATCCCGAAGAAGTCCAGGATGACCACCCATGTTTGCAGCGTGATCAGCACATCCAGACAGTTGAAGTCCACGTCGATGCTCCGCCCCACGCCACCGTATCGGCTCTGGAACTCTGGGTGGCGCGGGTCCACCAGCAGCAAGTTGATGTGAACAAGAGACTCGTCAAAGTCGGAGGGCGGAGGGTGTGGCGAAGGGGTATTGCGGGTGGGGGAGGGCGGTGGGGTGCTGGGGCAGGCAGGGTCCTTCTTGGGTCCGCTCTTACGGCTGGCGGCCGACGGGGTGCTGGGGTGTCTCTGGTACAGCTGGAAGACGTTCTGGGCCTCCTCCATGTGGGCAGGCAGCGAGCGGGGCATCTCAGGGTAGAGGGCGTTGGAGGCCGATGGGCACGACTGGGACAGGTATTCCTTGGGGCTGAATGTGGAGGGCTTGGGAGCACCCCTGGAAACCATTAGGTGCTTGTACTTGGACTCGGGGTTCTGCTCCAGGAGGTCCTCCATGAGGAGGGAGCGCAACGTGAGCTGGACAGACAGGCAGTTGGGGTGGTCTTTGGTAAAGTCTCCCTCCAGGTCCTGGAAGCGCAGGCTGACCAGCCCCTGGGAACCCTGGCTGAGGTCAGCACTCAGCTGCACCTGGAGCTCTGCCACCCTGAAGGTGGCCCTCACCTGGGTGAAGGAGAGCGTCTGCATCGGGGGACTGTGGGATTGCAGGGGCTTGGGGGACGACAGCGAGTTGGACAGGGAGGCGTAGGAGAGGCCGATGAGCGGGGGGTCCCGGGCAAAGAGCCCACCCTGGGGATCTGGGAAGCGGTGGGGTTTGGTGGAGGAGGGGGTGGGGGGCGGCGGGGTGGGAGGCTGGCTGGGCGTCAATCTCTGGGGCTCAGTGAGGGGAAGGTTATCCAGTGTCTGTAGAACCTGCTCATACACAGGCTTGGCCAGGAACACCTGAGAGCACAAAGTCAAAACATCATCTAAAAACAAAATAGACAGTAAACATTTGCAAACTTCTACACTCATTGCAATAGAAAACACAACAGAAAAGATTTAATATCTATATTTACAAATATTTAAGACATTTCATTCTACTCGGGTCATTTGATTCAGTCAAAGACGCAAAGAAAATACATTTGAGATGAGCAGTAAGTCACAAATGTGAGAAAAGTATACCTGTACTGCGTTGACAAACTTGCCCTCCACCCGAAGTAACCCTGTGCTGTTATAGGGCTCGTCTGTGGTTAGGAAGGTGAACTGGGTATCCTCATCAATGGGAGGAACTTTCTCCAGGGTAAACTGAATGGTGGTGTCTTTCAGAATATGGAAGGCTGAGAGAGAGAGAGAAAAGTGGGAGTTATCATAACAACCCAACACAGTAATACAACAATACAGTAACTCTAAATATAGCAAAACAATGGAAAGGAAATGGTGGGGAAACTCTTCACTTCCCATTCTAATAATTTCTCCTCACCTTTTCCCCGACTCAGATATTCAAAGAAGTCATGGCGAGTAAACTGTGGCTCGTCCTGATTGATATTTCCGTTGTGAGAAGGAGATTGGTTAGAGGAACTGCTGTCAGTTCTAGCTACCTTCCTCAACACAAGGTGACTGGTATTGAGTGAGTAGAGCCGGATATCCTTCACTAGCACCTGTAGTCTCTCCCCTTCCGAGTCCTGCCCGGCAACAAAGTTCTGGATGGTGATACTCCCCAGGTGACCCACCAGGAGCTCGGGATGACCAGGTTTACGGGGAATGGACACGACTGGTGACTCGATGCTGACATTGAGGATCAGCTTGACCATAAACGAGTCTATGGTGGGTTCTTCCTCCTGCACGCTCAAATCCTCTTCATCCTCAAACGGATAGTTGCTCCAGTTGCTCTGGCTCTGGGTCCTGGAGCGCCGCGACGGCGTCTCGAACAGGGAGACCATGCCGCTGTACTCGGCCGTCTTGGTTGCCAGCACCGTGGACACCTTGGTGGCGGCTGTCTTGAGCATGGAGCGGAAGTTGTCCTCCAGCTCGTTGGCCGAGAGGCTCAGCTCCTTCAGGAACTTGGCGGAGTGGTTGTAGTGCAGCGAGGCCATCTGCAGTGTTAATGAGCACTCCCCCTGGGAGCGCTCCAGAAGTCGGAAGTTCAACGCCTCTGAGGGGGCCCCTTCAGAGCCACAGAAGAAGGCTACGCCTCCTGCTGCCGAGGGGTCGTCTTCTACGTTGCCAATGCTGACCACAAACTGGCTCCGGCCGCCCTCCTGGGTCAAGTCTACTAGCTGGATAGAGCCCAGCGAGCCATTGACATCCAGCCGGCTGCCCATGGACACGTTGACCTTAGTGCCATTGACACTGGCCGTGGCGATCTTCAAGCCTTTCTTCTCTCCGCCCAGTACACTGCCAGTGGCCACAGTCCTCAGCAGCAGCAGGTTCAACCTGTGGATCTCCACAGTCAGCTCCTTGTTCTGGTCATAGGTGGACTGGTAGGTCTCCTCCTGACCCTCCTGGCCCTGGCCCGCCGGAAGGGGCGATGGCTGCTGGGCCAAGGGGCTCTCCTCCTTGGGGAAAGACTTCTGGAGGAACTTGAGAAGCTCCACCATGGTCTCCGGGTTGAGGATGATGTCCAGGTTGTTGACCTGCATAGTGGTCACCTGGAGGGAGCTGTCCAGGTTCATGGAGGGGCAGTCGGAGCTGACAAACTGGTACTCCAGTTTGATGAGGGCCTCCTGGTCTCTGAGGAAGGAGCTGAACGGGGAGGATCTGTCAAAGAGTAACCCAGAGGAGGAGTCTCGGTGGAGGGCAGGGTGCTCGGGCGACATCCCTTCGGGCCCGGCAGGGGAGGATGGCTGGCTCTCTCGGAGGCTGCCAGTAGGCACATCGAAGCTCAGGTGCTTGTGGGAGGCCACCAGGAGGTCAAAGTCGGAACCATAGGTCTGTAGCGTGTCCACCAGCAGCAGGCCATGGACGGTGAGGGACACCTCTGCGTCGTAAGGCCGCTTCACAAAATGGGCATTGGTGCCGAAGACCTTAAGGACGGAGATGTATCGTCCGTTGCTCTCCACGCCCAGCTGCATGTAGTTGATGTTGAACTCAGCCAGGAGGAGGCGTGACTCCACCAGGACCTCCCTCGTGTGCTGCTCCAGTGTCATCACGCTCTGGGTAAGGTTCTTGGCCGAGCCCTGGAGCTTCCACTGGCTGTCCTCCCTCTGGAAGATCTTCTCATGGCGCAGGTTGGAGGGGTCAGGCGTCTTGACGCTCTCTGCTTTTTCCTGGCCCTCGTCCTCCTCAGCTGGGCTGCCCAGTCGGGCCAGGCAGCTCCTGAGGGCGGTCATCTTCTCCAGGTTGATGTGGACCTTAAGATCTGGCAGGGTCCCGGAAAGCACAGCCCCAGGGAGCTGGGGGTCGGAGGTGTAGCGCAGCCTCTGCTCCAGCTCCAGCAGCACGTTAAACTTCTCAACCACGTGGGTGGGCCCCACCTCGCTCTCCTGCAGGTGCTTCCAGTTGTCTTTGTAGCGTCCCACCATGATCTGCAGGTCCTTGAAGGACAGAGAGTACTTCTCGTAGAGGTTTCTGCTGAAGGCCTGGACCCCCTCGGGGGATTTAAGGCTTGCGAGCTGGGGGTACTTGTTCTGGTCTTTGAACTCAGTCTCCATTTCAGGGGGTGGAGAATTTGGGGGTGTGGCCAGTGGAGTCTGGTACTCTTCATCACTGTTATACTCCTCCCCCTCCGGCTGAGTGGTCTTCGACTTTGTTTTAGTGTCATCTTTAAAGAGAAAATAAAACGTACATTTTAAACAGAATATCTTTAATACAATATAGACAAAGAAAAACTACAGAAAGAACTTCCTGCTTATTACTTATCAACAACAACCATTTTACAAGACTGCAGACGGTGCTTAGTCTACCTTTGAAAGAATAATTTTAGTCAAATGTGTCAAGATGTGAGATAATTTTACCTTGTGAGTTAGTGAGGAGAATCCGTCCCAGGTCAACCACCACTAACATGGGGTCTTGTGACTGGAAGTCATCTGGGAAGATCACCTGGGGGGCACAGATATCCAACTTCATAGTCCAGCGCTTACTGTTCTCCTGTAATGTCAAATAGAGCAAAAGTACAAAGTCACACACAACATTAGTATAAACCAATTACAGACACTTAAAAAAGGGGGGAATTATTTTTCCAATATACAATAACCATTAATTATGTGATAAATAATCATATCATCAACTTCACAGTTCAACTACAACATTAGATTGACACATGGTGTGAGAGGAAAGAAGTCAAAAGTTATTACAATGAACTCTCCCACTAGTAGCTGGTCGAGGGTTTGTCTGATCTCCGCCTTGGTCTGCATCTTGAGCTTGTTGTATTGCCTCCTGGCAGCTTCCGCCACTCTCACCTCCAGCTCCGACTGGTACCCAAAACCTGACAAACAGACCATAATATCTTTTAAAACCTTTTATTTTCCTCAGAATGGAAATGTTGTATCCTGAGCACATGGGAAATATAGACTACAGTGCTAGATACAGCCTTTACATCCCACCCTTCTCATCAGCAAAAGGGCAAACAACACTGCCGTGTGGTGGATAAATACAGTGCCTTCGGAAAGTATTCAGACACTTCCCTTTTCCACATTTTGTTACATTACAGCCTTGTTCAAAAATAGATGAAATGTTTTCCTAATCAATCTACACACAATACCCCAATAAAGACAAAGCGAAAACAGGTTTTTAGAAATGTTCGGAGCAAAGTACAGCGAGATCCTTGATGAAAACGTGCTCCAGAGCGCTCAGGACCGCATCCACTGGGGCAAAGGTTCACCTTCCAACAGGACAATGACCCTATGCACACAGCCAAGACAACGCAGGAGTGGCTTTGGGACAAGTCTCTGAATGTTCTTGAGTGGCCCAGCCAGAGCCCGGACTTAAACACGATCAAACATTTCTGAAGAGACCTGAAAATAGCTGTGCAGCGACACTCCCCATCCAACCTGACAGAGCTTGGGAGGATCTGCAGAGAAGAATGCGAGAAACTCCCCAAATACAGGTGTACCAAGCTTGTAACGTCATACCCAAGAAGAATTGAGGCTGTAATCATTGCCAAAGGTACTTCAACAAAGTACTGAGTAAAGGGTCTGAATACTTGTGATATCAGTTTGTTATTTTTAATACATTTGCAAAAATGTCCAAACCTGTTTTTGATATATATATGTGTGTGTATACACACACACACACACACATACATACATACAAGGTGTGTGTATATATTTGTAATAAATTTGCAAAAATGTCATATGCACACACATTATTTCACTTATAATTCACTGTATCACAATTCCAGTGGGTCAGAAGTTTACCTACATTAAATTGACTGTCTCTTTAAACAGCTTGGAAAATTCCAGAAAAGTATGGCATGGCTTTAGAAGCTTCTGATAGGATAATTGACAATTGTAGACCTCCAGAAGTCTGGTTCATCCTTGGGAGCAATTTCCAAACGCCTGAAGGTACAACGTTCATCTGCACAAACAATAGTACGCAAGTATAAACACCATGGGACCACACAGCCGTCAAATGGATCAGGAAGGAGACACGTTATGTCTCCTAGAGATGAACATACTTTGATACGAAAAGTGCAAATCAATCCCAGAACCACAGCAAAGGACCTTGTGAAGATGCTGGAGGAAACAGGTAAAAAAGTATCTATATCCACAGTAAAATGAGTCCTATATTGACATAACCTGAAAGGCTGCTCAGCAAGGAAGAAGCCACTGCTCCAAAACCGCCATTAAAAAAAGCCAGTCTACGGTTTGCAACTGCACATGGCGACAAAGATTGTACTTTTTGGAGAAATGTCCTCTGGTCTGATGAAACAAAAATAGAATTGTTTGGCCATAATGACCATTGTTATGTTTGGAGGAAAAAGGGGGAGGCTTGCAAGCCAAAGAACACCATCCCAACCGTGAAGCACGGGGGTGGCAGCATCATGTTTTGGGGGTGCCTTGCTGCAGGAGGGACTGGTGCACTTCACAAAATAGATGGCTTCATGAGGAAGGAAGATTATGTGGATATATTGAAGCAACATCTCAAGACATCAGTTAAAGCTTGGGTCTTCCAAATGGGTCTTCCAAATGGACAATGACCCCAAGAATACTTCCAAAGTTGTGGCCAAATGGCTTGAGGACAACAAAGTCAAGGTATTAGAGTGGCCATCACAAAGCCCTGACCTCAATCCCATAGAACATTTGTGGGCAGAACTGAAAAAGTGTGTGCGAGCAAGGAGGCCTACAAACCTGACTCAGTTACTCCAGCACTGTCAGGAGGAATGGGCCAAAATTCACCCAACTTAATGTGGGAAGCTTGTGGAATGCTACCCAAAATTTGAACCCAAGTTAAACAATTTAAAGGCAATGCTACCAAATACTAATAGAGTGTATGTAAACTTCTGACCCACTGGGAATGTGATGAAAGAAATAAAAGCTTAAATAAATCATTCTCTACTATTATTCTGACATTTCACATTCACTGACGTAAAACAGGGAATTTTTACTAGGATTAAATGTCAGGAATTGTGAAAACTGTAAAAATGTATTTGACTAAGGTGTATGTAAACTTCCGACTTCAACTGTATGTATGTATGCATGTACATACGTACGTACACACACAGAGAGAGAGAGATATATAGATGGATATATATATATATATATATCTTACCTGAGGTGTGGACTCTTCCTTTGTAGAAGAACTCAGTGACTTTCTTAATGGCCTGAGGGTTGTAGATGATGTTCAGAGGGCTAGTGTTCACCTCCAGTCTCCGCTCAAATTTACACCTAACCGGGTTGCGCTCGTATATCATCTCAAACACAGGGGACGCCGATGACTCTGAGCTAGGGACTGGCCAAAAAAAGATCAACTTTTATTGTATTTATATTCCATTTCATGAAATAACATTAATTAATTTAACAAGTGATTCATGCATTTTGCAATCTTCTTGTAAACTTAAACACTCACCTGAGCTGCTTGTTTCAGCACCGCTAGGCTGGCCAAAAGGCTGGTTTATGGCAACCACAACCTGGTCCTTTTAGGAAGATAACAATGACAGATTAATATTCTGTACATATAGCACAGGTTCAATCTATTCACATGTTCAACTCAAACGGGCCTGCTGCTCCCTCACCGGTTTGGGGGAAACAAGGAAGGGGAAGATGGTGCCCTGGGTGGTGAGGTCTCTGAGGAATAAGCCCCCCAGCTTGACAGACAGAAGAGAGGACTCCGAGCGGGGCAGAGACTCCACTCCCACCTTCACCTCTGAGATAAGGAGACACCGTTACAGCATTGCTCTGGGCAAACCATCAATCATTATCACACCGCACCCACTACCCATATGAGCATGCATTCTCAATCAACTTATGTTCTCAAACAAATATCAGTATTTGGGTGAGGAGTATACTAGAAAGTAAATCTGCATCCGAAATGGCACTCTATTCCCCTATGGCTCTGGCCAAAAGTAGTGTGCTATATATAAGAAATAGGGTGCCATTTTGGACACCATGCTGTACCTGAGAACTTCAGCTCGATGACACCGCTCTCAGCTCCCCTCTTGTCTTGGTGGAAAAGGGTGACGGCTCCCTTCTCCAGTTGGAACTCTAGCCGGGCAAAAAGGTGGTCTCTCCTGGTGAAGGTGTTGAGGGTCTGAGAGTCCTCCAGAGGGTCAAACAGATCCTCCTCTGTACAGGGAACAGAGAGGGACACCATCTGGTTGATTAGGTTGGAACCGACTGAGTCATATGGCACTGTGACTTTTTGTCCCTTACAGTGGGATACAAATGTATAGGGAATAGGCAAGGGGGAAAAGCAACCATTTTCAACTGAGAGAGTGTGAGGTCCTTAAAAGACACAGACTGCATCTGTACTACACACCAACATAGCATTTGCTGTCTTTAGTATTAAAAGGCTATCCCAATATTTTGACTACACTCACTCAATGGCAACATACATACAATTTTTTGTTCCACGATCCGGGAGAAAAGCTCTCAGGGTTGAATCCCAACTACAACTTAAAATGTTCAGTCTCCCATTGACATCAATGCATGACTAAGTGAAAGTTAGAATTTGCCCCTTAGTGCTTACCCAGCATATCCCAGGTGCCAGGACCTGGTAGGAGCTCATCAGGGCCCGTCTCAGGGTACGCTCCGTACCAGCCGCCCCAGCCAGGGAACCAAGACTGCAGGTACTGGATCATGCCAGAGCTGCCACTCTTGGGGATGGAGCTCTCTGTGGGAGAACAGGGTGGTGGGCTCTCAGCGATAGGTTCTCTCACACTCTCTGCGATTTCCTCCTGTTTGCGGAAGCAGTCGTGGACAACTCCCCTAAGGCTCTGCAACTCCTCCAGATTCTGCTCATCCTCCACTCTCTGCAATTCACACTCCTCCGGGGGGGTGAGGGGGGCTCCTTTAAGCCTCTGGAAGTAGAGGTTGGTGTAAAGCTGGGCGTCCCGTGCCCTCTGCAGGGCAAACTCCCAGTTCCCCCTCCGCCTCTGCTCTCGAATCTCACTCAGGTTGGCCTGGATGGCAAACATCCACCAATGCCGGCAGTTTCCGATGACGGGGACTTTGGGTCTCCACTGGCGGAACATCATCTCCCTTTCCCTGCGGTCCAGCTCTTTGAGGAAGGCCATGATCTGCTGGTACTGCACCTGTGACAGTCGTAGGGATAGAGGCTTCAGCTGAACCTGGCCCTCGATGCGGGGCACGTTGCGAGACCTCAGAGGCTCCTTGGAGGCGTTCCTCCTCAGCAGCACCGAGGCACACACCGGCTCAAAGATATACTGGTGCTCTCGGCTCTGCATGCACTTGGTCATGGCCTCCTGAATCTCATTGGCGGGGAGATCGCCCAACATGCTCGACACTGTGTCCCAATAGACGCTGAATTCTTTAATCTCCAGTTGCTTTTGCCGCATGAGCCTTTGTGCCTGTTAAGAAGGAGGAACACACTCACTATTAGATAGAGCAGCCAATACCCACTTGCTATGGCAAGCGATGTCTGACTGGCACATGTTTCTTACCGGTTCTATTGAAGAGTTCTGTGCAGATACGTTGTTGATGCAGACACCAAAGCAAAATGGCTTCCCTGGGTTGGTCAAGTCATCCTCAAATCGCAAGTGGACATCTTGTATCTTTAGCTGAAGAGGAACCCCAAAGGGAAAAGTCAGTTCTGATTCTAAACACAAGTCAAGTGGATTGCAATGACATGTCCCAAAGGAATGTGATATTTTACCTCGATGTTCTCCACGATCCTGGTGACTACAGAGGCAGTGACAGAGTACCAGTAGGACTCTCCTTTCTGTTCACACTCGCTCTGAGGGAAAGGTACATCAATCAAAACATCGACTAGTTGTCTAATGAGCAACATGTCCCTATCATTACAATGCTGAAGATACTGTACATATCACAATCATATGTAAACTGCGGCTTGGTGGACCTCTTGGATACATAGAATTTCACAGCAAAAGTAGGAAGCAATCCACTCTTCACTGCAATAGCATAATACAATGATTCCAAAAGTAAGGCCATATTGATTACATGCAATCAATAAATCACATTTATAAGATAAAACACAGGTCACTAGCATTAGTCTTTAAGTACAGTAATGCAACTGTCTACATACAAACACTGAGTTTTCAAAACCTTATTAACACCTTCCTAATATTGCGTTGCGCACCCCCCCACCATTTCCCTCAGAACAGCCTAAATTCGTCGGGGCATGGAATCTTAAAGTTGTCAAAAGCATTCCACAGGGATGCTGGCCCATGCTGACTCCAATGCGTCCCACAGTTGTGTCAAGTTGGCTGGTGGACTGGTCTAGATACACACAGGACACTGTTGAGCGTGAAAAACCCAGAAGCATTGCAGTTCTTGACAAAAACCGGTGCGCCTGGCACCTACTAGCATACCCTGTTCAAAAGCACTTACATTTTCTGTCTTGCACATTCCACCTCTGAATGGCACACATACACAATCCATGTTCTAATTGTCTCAAGACTTTAAAATTATTATTTAACCTGTTTCCTCCCCTTCATCTACAGTGATTGAAGTGGATTTAACAAGTGACATCAATAAGGGATCATAGCATTCACCTGGATTCACATGGGCAGTCTATGTCAGGGAAAATGCAGGTGTTCATGATGTTTTGTATACTGCATACATACACAGTCTACAGATAAGAATACAGAAGAGCCTGATTATTGCCACCATTCCCACACACCTTCCACTTGTCCTCTAGTGCCTTGAGCAGCTGTTTCTTGCGTTCGCGCTCGGCCTCCCTCTCCGTCTCCTTGTCATACTCCTGGGGTCGGACCGGGCCGATGATGAGGTTGAGCTGGGACATGGAGATGACCCAGGGGTCACTGTGGGGCCGGTAGAACGGGATCTGGAGTGTGATCTTCCCAATGAAGCCTGGAGAGCGAAAGCATGGTGTAGCATGAAGTACTACAGTACTCATAATTCTCTGTGTATTGTGTCTTGATTTATCTTAGTAAAGAAGTTACTGAAGATAACAATGGTGCCCCTTCTCCTTATCAATACACTAACTTCAAATCAAATATTGAAGATAAACGACATAAAAGCTGAGATAACATTCATTTGAAGTGACTAAATGAACATTGCTCAACCTCAAATAAGTGTTGCTGTTGTGTATTTATTATTGTATGTCTAAGAACTGTAGACTGTTGTCATACTAATCACTGTGCTGCACTGACTACACAGCCACTTACCATCCAGCTAGTCTTAACAATTAAACCAATCACTGGTTTGGTTGAAAGAAAGGCATGTTGAACCATTTATCTTTATCTTGGCCAGGTCGCAGTTGCAAATGAGAACTTGATCTCAACTAGCTTACCTGGTTAAATAAAGGTGAAAAAAATAATGTTTTTTATTTATTTCCTTTGCCATTATGGGTGCATGCTTGTTACCAGACTAAATAACACTGATTGTTGACATTCTTTTAGTGAACAAAAGGTCAAACAAGCAGTATTGATCAGCAAGGACTGGAGATAAGTGTGGTGAGTGCCCAGGAATGAAGGCCAATCTTTTGCTCAACTCATAATAACTCATATTGGGCATATTGAGTTTAATTCTATATTTTTTTTATATAGTTCTTGTGAATGTTTTCAATGATAGCCTGACTGATAAAAGGTTTTTTGATGGATCACTCACCTGCTTTGACCTCAAAGGGCAGATCAAACTCTCGGAGGGCATCTTTCCTTAAGGGAAGGTTCTCCAGCTCCACCGCCCCTAGGAAGACAAGGGTTTCAGATACAGTGCTACAGCTACAGTAAATGCATGATACATTATGATTATGCTATATTGTATACTGCAGGGATTCTGGTAACATAGCACGTTGAAGAGCTGTCAAATTCAATGAGGGTAAGAGCGAGGATGATGTCATCATAGAAACTGATGGTGGACACCCTGAGGCAGCCAAACGAACAGACAGACAGACAGGGTACCTTTGAGGAGGGCGATGGAGAGCTGGTCTGTATTTAGGTTGCTGACATATTTGCCTAGGTATGTGTTGAGTACCCAGGCAACAAGTCCCTCCAACATTATGAGGGGTCAGGGAGAGGGAGTGGGGCTTTGTGGGGAAGGTGTGGGGGGAAATCTTGGATGAAAAGGTCTGGAATCTTGGAGTGGCAGCCTCTCCAGATTAACATGAAATCTGGTTAAAAAAAAAAGGTAAAGACAACCAAACATTAAAGCAGCATGGCTCGAGTCCTCATTCTATTGTGAACTGGTATGAGGCAACACACATTATTTAGAACAAAGTTATGTTGCAATGCAATCTTAACACCTGATGGTGCTCTTCACAACAGTCATACGATGGCAGTTTCCCCGACAGCTAGCCTAGATACTAAATCTGACAGTAGCCAACTAGCATGCTACCAACTTTCCAAAACATTGACTCAAGTTTGGCATTCATTTTAGAGCTAACTCTACACAAATGCCAAGCTAATGTGCCATTATTCAATGTCATTTCAGCAAGCCAGGACACCCACCATCTCAGATTGTTCTGAAATCGTTTCTGATTTTATCTGAGAAATTAAGCTAATGGATTGCACCCAAATTGGACATTTGTATAGGATTCATATAATATTTAATAAATATAGAACCCAACATCCAATTTGGACCAAACTTTTTCTAACAGTGAGTAAGACATGAGGAATCCAAAGAAATTGTCAAAATCCACCCATGGACCCCACATACCCCAGCCAATCCCAAATATGAGTATACAGTATTAGTTTTCTATGTCTGACAAGTAGTATGGAACTGTGGCTCAGAGTATTGTTTCTTCATCAGAGAAATGTGTCATTGAAGTTGTTAGGTTTATGTCATATCCTGCATCCTGTTAATACCAAGTTCTAAAAACTAGATGGTGCTGTTCCTGCTATTAGGTGATTTTTTTGTTTTTTTTACATCTTAGTTTAAGCAGTCTATGGACAAGGTATGACAGCAACCCATGCTTTGGTTTTGTTTACCTGGCCAATGTTTTAAACGCAAACGTTTTATAATTTGTAACAAATCCAATGCATGTCAATGGTACTTATATTTCCATTTTCAAAATTCATATCCAAATCTATAAGTAGCATTATTGCCTTAATTCATTTTCAGATACTTTAGGATGATTTGAACATTTAGTGTGAAAATACTAACATAGGTAGCATTGAATTGCATTGGATTTGTGCCACAAATGCTAAAAGGTTTGCATTTGGAACAGTGGCGAACAAAAGCATGAGTTGCTATCATACAATGTCAATAGACTGCTCACAGGCTTAGGAAACCAATGTAATTTTGTACTAACTACCCTGTTAGCATTGAGAGGGGGGGGGGGTTCTTTCAAACTTTTCACCTAATAGCATGAACAGCACCATCTATTGATCAGAACCTGGTAATATCAGGATGTATGATGAGACATAAACCTAACAACTTCCATGACCATTTTTTCTTAACAGGGGAAAACGTCACCAAATTAACTGGGAATTCATTACATAGGATGAAGAAACAATGCTCAGAGCCGCACATCCATACTACTTGTCAGACACAGAACTGTTACTATATAATTGGTTGTTGGGGTGGGATTAATGTGGGGTGTCGTTTGACCATTCATTTGGATTCCTCATGCCTAACCCATTGTTAGAAAACAGTTTGGTCCAAATCGGATGATATTTACTTAATATTAATATATGAATCCTATAAATTAAAATGCAATCAATTCTAACATAAACGATTTCAGAACAATCAGATGGTGCGTGTCGAAATCCTCGTGTTTTTTGAAGTGGATAACCCTAACGCCAGACTAGATTGTAGGCAGATATCACAGGTCGTTTCTATTTTGACAACGATGGCTACTGTGTCACTACTTGGATAAATCAGATAACATAGTTAGTTATGGCTAAAGTTGCCAGCCCAGCTGCCAATGATTTTAAAAGACAACTTACCTTAAGCTAGCTAGTTAGCTAGCTAGTTGTTAATGTGTTTGTGCCCATGATACAGCTAGTCCGATGCGATGTGTCAAAAACTCAAGAGAAAAGAATGACAGTCGAAAAGCGCCGTTAGCTAACCACCTAGCTAGCTAGTTATCTTACGTAGCGCTCTATTCAAAAGCCTGAAAAGTGAAAAGTGACTGGGTGAACAATGTCCTTGCTAGCTACCTAGGACAGTCACCCACCGTTAGGGCGAAAGACAAAATAAGTGAAAAGTCCTCTGTCAAAAACTCAACACAGGAATGCAGACAGCACACACACTCGTCGACAAGGAGAATGCTAGCTAGCCAGCTAAACTGGCCAGGCAAGCTTCGTTGGATCTTATAGCATTAGCAGAAAGACAAGAGCGAGTAGACAGTCCTTGCTGAATGTACCGAAAGTTAGCCACAGGACGTGAAGCTAGCTAACTGTGATCATAAACGTCTTCAAATTTTGTTTCGGACTTCACCCCCACTAGCTGTCAGCAAAGTCGCGGGCATTAGCTAGCTGCAGGTTTGCTTCCTTGTTTGGCAAACGTTCCAACGGGGACTTTCCTGTCACGTGATAAAAACAAATACGTTTTGAGACATCATGCACCGCTAGCCACTGAGGACCCCTAGTGTCTGGAAGTGAAATTGATCTGAGATTTTTTTGATTGTCTCATATTTACTATGGGCCTGAGCGACACTAAATTCATCAAGAATTAAACATTTGAGCCCATTTCAATTTCCTCAGAAATAGCAATTATGTCATTTGTGGCTCAACAGTTGACCAAAATGTATTACTATAGCTTTCCCATACAGATGCATTTAATTACGTGATCCTGCTATCTAGCTATCATCACAAGGGGGTGCAATTTGTCCATCAGTTATTGGTGCTACAGTCTGATCTACAAATCACCTGGCATACCAAACTTTCCAACATTCAAAATGTCAGAAACTAAGGAGCTTTTATTTCCAGGCATTAGGCTGATACATTGTAGCCTAGTTGTGGAATATTCCATGTGGAAAATAAATTACAATAGACCATAAACTGTTTAAATTGATGACATTTGACTAATTCAACCAAATTGCCACAGTGAAACACAGTCATGTTGATGAATTAAGTTGAAATAACGAGGATACTATGTTGACAAAACTCATCTTTGGCCGAAGTAGATGTCCAAAGTAGAATTTGGAGTGGGTGTGTTTGGAGTGGGTGTGTTTGACAGGAGCTGTATCTTAATGAGTCGAGAGGAAAGAGGAAAAGATTGAAGAATATAGCCTATAACTGGTATAATTTCATTCTTTTAGGTTTTCATTTTGTCTTTTAACATATTTTTATGATTGAAATGTAAAACATTTAATGGTATTTTTGTAACCTTTCTCTTTTATTTTACTGTAAATTGTTTCAAAAAGTTAAAATGCACTTGTAAAAAAGTTTGATTTGATTCTCCTACCACATGCTGCAATAAGTTGGCCGGTGCAACGTTGTCACTGGAAAAAGTGTCCAGTTTGGGCTGTTCTATAGTAGGTTTACAGAAATGCAATCTTGTGAGACCAAGTGCCAATTCTAATCCCAGGGCAACATTTACGTCTGGACTAACACCATATCCATTAGATTCCCATGATTCCCCCATCATCCATCCATCTCTACTGTCATCATCTACAATGACTCCCGTTCAAGGCCCCACTGTGTTTCAAACCCCTTGTGTAATTACTTGGCTGGCATGATCCCAAGAGTTCATCAGATAACATATACACACACAGACAGACACGCACACACATGCATGCACACACACAAAACCTAAATCTTAATGATTTCCTACTTACTTTGGCTGTAGTCGATTCACCAGGAAAGGATATAGTTCCCTTACTAAGATACTTAATGATGTTAGGTTGAAAATGGATTGGTGTATTGTTTCAAATAATGTGGTTAAATTAGTTATACAAGGGCCGAGACATACAGATAAGAGTAAACAGTGTAATAATCCCATAATTAAATACAACACATTAATTATAGCATCTCTATGGTAATAACCGCACTAGGTCTCCCCTATAGTATATTCTGCAAGCATAACCCCCCATGTTTCCCCAACTCCCATCACCGTCCAGCAGCATTTAGTCCTGGCAGATGTGAATCTTCCCACAACACTACCCCCATAAACCCCACCCCCACTCACTCCACAGGCTGGTCCTGTGCCACCACATAATCCAAGGCAAACCCACAGGGTCAAAGTAGGCCATCTGTTCCAGCTCACAGATCTGTAACCCTCCACATCTACGAGGCGAGGAAAGGGGAAGATGGGAGGCCCACTCACCCTCACCCAAACTGGCCCTAATGGGAAAGAATTGATATTGTTCTCATTTCTATCTCTCTCTCTCTCTCTCTCTCTCTCTCTCTCACACACACACACACACACACACACACACACACACACACACACATGAGATTATTTTAATCAAATCAAATTGTATTTGTCACATGCAGCAGATGTAGACTTTAGTATGAAATACTTGCTTACGAGCCCTTACCAACGATGCATTTAAAAAATTCTAATAGAAATAAAAATAGCAACACAAAAGGAATAAAATACACAATAATTGAGCTATATACAGGCAGTACCAGTACCAGATCAATGTGGAGCTATATACAGGCAGTACCAGTACCAGATCAATGTGGAGCTATATACAGGCAGTACCAGTACCAGATCAATGTGGAGCTATATACAGGCAGTACCAGTACCAGATCAATGTGGAGCTATATACAGGCAGTACCAGTACCAGATCAATGTGGAGCTATATATAGGCAGTACCAGTACCAGATCAATGTGGAGCTATATACAGGCAGTACCAGTACCAGATCAATGTGGAGCTATATACAGGCAGTACCAGTACCAGATCAATGTGGAGCTATATACAGGCAGTACCAGATAGAAGGTAGAAGATACTGTATGTACATAAAGGCAGGGTAAAGTGACTAGGCATCAGGATTGATAACAATACAAGTCAAATGAAGAACAGAGTGGCAGCAGCATATGTTTGTGTTGTGTTGGTATGCGTGTGTATATGTGTTCGTGTTGTGTCGGTACGCGCGTGCGTGTTTGTGTTGTGTCAGTATGCATGTGTGTTGTGCGTGTGTGCGTATGTACAGTATTGTATGTGAATGTGTGTGGGTTTTGTGTGAGAGTGTAGTGTGTGTGAGTGAGTGTATGTTATAGTGTCTATATTTAGACTTGTGAGTCAGTGTAAGGTAGGGTCAGTGCAAGTAGTCCGGGTAACCATTTAATGAACTATTTAGCAGTCTTATGGCTTGGGGGTAGAAGCTGTTTCAGAGCCTGTTGGCCCAAGAGCCGATGCTCCGGTACCGTTTGCCAGACTGTAGCAGAGTGAACAGTCTATTGCTTGGGTAGCTTTAGTCTTTGGAAGTTAGTGGGGCCTTCCTCTGACAACGCTTGACATAGAGGCCCTGAGCTCGGCCTCAGTAATGTACATGACTATATACAGGAAGTACCATTACCGAGTCAATCTGCAGGGGTAAAAGGTAATTGAGGTAGCTATGTACATATAGGTAGGGGTAAAGTGACTAGGCAACAGGATAGATAATAGACAGTAGCAGCAGCGCATGTGGCGAGTGTGAATGTGTGTGTGAGGCATCAGTATGCACGTGTGCATGTTATGTGTGTTGGCTTATGCAGTATGTTTGGCCGGGTATGGTTCTCAATCAGGGACAGCTGTCTATCGTTGTCTCTGATTGGGAATCATACTTAAGCAGCCTTTTTTCCTTTGTATTTTGTGGGTAGTTGACTTTGTTAGAGGCACTATAGCCCTGGTAAGCTTCACGGTCGTTTCTTTGTTTCTTGTTTTGTTGGCGACATTGATATAAATAAAGGAAAATGTACGTTCACCACGCTGTACCTTGGTCCGGTCATTTCCATGACGACGTCCGTGACAGGTCCACACACACCGACACAGTCGTAAAGAGGGCGCCTCTCCCCCCTCTGGAGGCTGAAAAGATTTGCCATGGGCCCTCGGATCCTCAAAAAGTTCTACAGCTGCACCATCAAGAGTGTTTTGACTAGCTGCATCACCGCTTGGTATGGCAAATTCACCACCCTCGAGTACGTGACACAGAGGGTGTTGAGTACTGCCCAGTACATCTCTGGACCGAGACGCTTGCCATCCAGGACCTCCATACCATTCCCCAAAAAATTAACAAAGACTCTAGCCACACATGCCATAGACTGTTCTTTCTTCTACCGCATGGCAAGCTGTACCAGTGCACCAAGTCTGGAACCAAAAGGACCCTGAACATCTTCTACCTCCAGCCATACGACTGCTAAACAAGACTGCTAGATAGCTAATCAAATGGCTACCCGAACTAGCAGCATTGACCCTTTTTTGCACTAACTCTCCAGGCCATGGACCGTCACTGGAGGCTCCGGACCGTTGACCGTTGCTGAAGGCTCGGAACCGTTGACCGTCTCTGGAAGCTCCGGACCGTTGACCGTCGCTGGAAGCTCCGGACTGTGAACCGTCGCTGGAAGCTCCTGACTGTGAACTGTCGCTGGAAGCTCCGGACTGTGAACTGTCGCTGGAGGTTCCGGGCTGTAGACCGTCGCTGGAGACTCCGGACTGTACACACGCACTAGTGGACGAGCGCGGGGAGCCGGCACAGGATGTACTAGGCTGGGGAGACGCACTGGAGGCTTGGTGCGTGGAGCCAGCACAGGTGGCACCGGACTGATGACACGCACTGGTGGACGAGCGCGGGGAGCCGGCACAGGACTTACCGTGCTGGGGAGGCGCACTGGAGGCCTGGTGCGTGGAGCCGACACAGGTGGCACCGGACTGATGACATGCTCTTCAGGGCGAGTGAGGGGAGCCGCCACAGGACTTGCCGGGCTGGGGAGGCGCACTGGAGGCCTGGTGCGTGGAGCCGGCACAGGTGGCACTGGATTGATTACACGCTCTTCAGGGCGAAAGCCTTGCAGAATACACCTAACCAACATCTCTCTCCGATCTCCCTCCTCCAACAGCTCCATCGACTCCCCGATGGTCTCTGGCTCTCTCCTCGGCTCAACCTACAGCCCCTTGTGCCCCGCCAAAAATAAATCTTGGGGTTTCTATGGCCGCGGACCCTGGCGTCGTCGCTGTCCTCCTATACTCCTTGGCGACTCCCGCCAAGGAAGGGTCTCGCATCCACCCATTATTTCCTCCCATGTCCAGCTCTCCTTTACCTCCATGGTACGCTTGGCCCTGTAGTGGTGGGATATTCTGTCACATTCGTCATATACATAATGAGCGGACCAAGGCGCAGCATGAGTAGAGTTCCACATATTTATTAAAGTGAACCTTCAAAAAACAACAAAGAATAAACAAACGTGAAGTTCGTAGCGCACAAATCACTAAACCAAAACGAAACAATATCCCACGAACGCAGGTGGGAAAAGGACCACACTAAGTATGATCCCCAATTAGAGGCAACGATCATCAGCTGCCTCCAATTGGGAACCATACTCACACCAACATAGAAATACAGGACTAGAACACCCCCTAGTCACACTCTGACCTATTGCACCATAGAGAATGCCAAGGGCTCTCTATGGTCAAGACGTGACACTCTGAAGCGCCCTGTGATTGGGTGCCTTGTAGTTGACCAAGCAGTCATGCAGCCAGTCAAGATGCTCTCAATGGTGCAGCTGTATAACATTTTGAGGATCTGAAGGCACATGCCAAATCTTTTCAGCCTCCTGATGCGGAAAAGGCGCTGTCGTGCCCTCTTTGTGGGTGTGTGTAGACCATGTCCTTAGTGATGAGGACACCGAGGAACTTGAAGCACTCATACCTACTGCACTACAGCCCCATCGATGTGGATTGGGGTGTGCTCGCTCCTCTGTTTCCTGTAGTCAACGATTAGCTCCTTTGTCTTGCTGACGTTGAGGGAGAGGTTGTTGTCCTAGTGCCACGCTGCCAGGTCTCTGACTTCCTCCCTATAGGCTGTCTCATTGTCATCGGTGATCAGTCCTACCACGCGTGTCGTCAGCAAACTTGACGATGGTGTTCGAGTCGTACGCGGCCATGCAGTCGTGGGTGAACAGAGAGTACAGGAGGGGACTAAGCACACACCCCTGACGGGTCTCAGTGTTGATAGTTAGCGTGGCAGATGTGTTGTTGCCTACCCTCATCACCTGGGGGCGACCCGCAAGGGAATCCAGAAAGTCCAGGATCCAGTTGCAGAGGGAGATGGTCAGTCCCAGGGTCCAGAGCTAGGTGATGAGCTTGTAAAGGACTATGCTGTTGTATGTTGATCTGCGGTCAATGAACAGCATTCTTGAAAACCTTATTTTAAACCACAATCCACCTGCATTGAAGCCGCTCGACTATCCAAGACCCCCCACAGTCCACCCCAAAATACCTCCACCTCCAATCCCCCCTCCCAAAGCTCCCCATCTCCAGGGTGTCTGGGGTGTCTGGGATGATGATGTGAGCCATAATCAGCCTTTCAAAGCATTTCATGGCTATAGGCGTGAGTGCTATGGGCTGATAGTCATTTAGGCAGGTTACCTTGCTGTTTTTGGGCATGGTGACTATAGTGGTCTGCTTGAACAAAGTTGGTAACACAGCTGGTCAGGGATAGGATAAAAATGTCTGCAAAGACACTTGCCAGCTGGTTCGCACATGCTTTGAAAATCCCGCCCTGGTATTCCGTCTGGCCCGGAGACCTTGCGAGTGTTAACCTGTTTATAAACGCTTTACTCACATCAGCCAGGGAGAGCAAGATCACACAGTCACCTGGAACAACACGGGCTTTCATGCAAGACTCAGTATAAAAATAAAAAAATGCAGAACTAAGAACAGATATAGCCCTTGGTTCACTCCAGACCTGACTGCCCTCGACCAGCACAAAAACATCCTGTGTCGGACTGCAATAGCATCGAATAGTCCCCGCGATATGCAACTGTTCAGGGAAGTCAGGAACCAATACATACAGTCAGTCAGGAACGCAAAGGCCAGCTTCTTCAGGCAGAAATTTGCATCCTGTAGCTCTAACTCCAAAAAGTTCTGGGACACTGTGAAGTCCATGGAGAACAAGAGCACCTCCTCCCAGCTGCCCACTGCACTGAGGCTAGGTAACACGGTCACCACCGATAAATCCATGATTATCGAAAACTTCAACAAGCATTTCAAAACGGCTGGCCATGCCTTCCTCCTGGCTACTCCAACCTCGGCCAACAGCTCCGCCGCCCCCGCAGCTACTTGCCCAAGCCTCTCCAGGTTCTTCTTTACTCAAATCCAGATAGCAAATGTTCTGAAAGAGCTGCAAAACCTGGACACGTACAAATCAGCTGGGCTTGACAATCTGGACCCTCTATTTCTGAAACTATCCGCCGCCATTGTCGCAATCCCTATTACCAGCCTGTTCAACCTCTCTTTCATATCGTCTGAGATGCCCAAGGATTAGAAAGCTGCCGCAGTCATCCCCCTCTTCAAAGGGGGAGACACCCTGGACCCAAACTCTTACAGACCTATATCCATCCTGCCCTGCCTATCTAAGGTCTTCGAAAGCCAAGTCAACAAACAGGTCACTGACCATCTCGAATCCCACCGTACCTTCTCCGCTGTGCAATCTGGTTTCCGAGCCGGTCACGGGTGCACCTCAGCCACGCTCAAGGTACTAAACGATATCATAACCGCCATCGATAAAAGACAGTACTGTGCACCCGTCTTCATCGACCTTGCCAAGGCTTTCGACTCCTGTCAATCACCATATTCTTATCGGCAGACTCAGTAGCCTCGGTTTTTCTGATGACTGCCTTGCCTGGTTCACCAACTACTTTGCAGACAGAGTTCAGTGTGTCAAATCGGAGGGCATGCTGTCCGGTCCTCTGGCAGTCTCTATGGGGGTGCCACAGGGTACAATTCTCGGGCCGACTCTTTTCTCTGTATATATCAATGATGTTGCTCTTGCTGCGGGCGATTCCCTGATCCACCTCTACGCAGACGACACCATTCTGTATACTTCCGGCCCGTCCTTGGACACTGTGCTATCTAACCTCCAAACGAGCTTCAATGCCATACAACACTCCTTCCGTGGCCTCCAACTGCTCTTAAAACGCTAGTAAAACCAAATGCATGCTTTTCAACAGTTTGCTGCCTGCACCCGCACGCCCGAATAGCATCACCACCCTGGATGGTTCCGACCTAGAATATGTGGACATCTATAAGTACCTAGGTGTCTGGCTAGACTGTAAACTCTCCTTCCAGACTCATATCAAACATCTCCAATCTAAAATCAAATCTAGAGCTTTCTATTCCGCCACAAAGCCTCCTTCACTCACGCCGCCAAACTTACCCTAGTAAAACTGACTATCCTACCGATCCTCGACTTCGGCGATGTCATCTACAAAATAGCTTCCAACACTCTACTCAGCAAACTGGATGCAGTTTATCACAGTGCCACCCGTTTTGTTACTAAAGCACCTTATACCACCCACCACTGCGACCTGTATGCTCTAGTCGGCTGGCCCTCGCTACATATTCGTCGCCAGACCCACTGGCTCCAGGTCAACTACAAGTCCATGCTAGGTAAAGCTCCGCCTTATCTCAGTTCACTGGTCACGATGGCAACACCCACCCGTAGCACGCGCTCCAGCAGGTGTATCTCACTGATCATCCCTAAAGCCAACACCTCATTTGGCCGCCTTTCGTTCCAGTTCTCTGCTGCCTGTGACTGGAACGAATTGCAAAAATCATTGAAGTTGGAGACTTTTATCTCCCTCACCAACTTCAAACTGCTATCTGAGCAGCTAACCGATCGCTGCAGCTGTACATAGTCTATCGGTAAATAGCCCACCCAATTTTACCTACCTCATCCCCATACTGTTTTTATTTATTTACTTTTCTGCTCTTTTGCACACCAATATTTCTACCTGTACATGACCATCTGATCATTTATCACTCCAGTGTTAATCTGCAAAATTGTAACTATTCGCCTACCTCCTCATGCCTTTTGCACACAATGTATATAGACTCTCTTTTTTTCTACTATGTTATTGACTTAATTAATTGACTTAATTAATTAATTAATTGTTTACTCCATTTGTAACTCTGTGTTGTCTGTTCACACTGCTATGCTTTATCTTAGCCAGGTCGCAAATGAGAACTTGTTCTCAACTAGCCTACCTGGTTAAATAAAGGTGAAATACATTTTTTAAAAATAAAAACATTTAAAAAAGGCATTTAGTTCGTTTGGGAGTTCTGCATCACAGGGCATCTCACGGCTGGGATTTCCTTTGTAATCCGTTATAGTCTGCAAGCCCTGTCACATATAACGAGCGTCGGAGCTGGTGTAATAGGATTCTACCTTCCTCCTATATTGTCCTTGTATGGTTGCATTATGTTATCATTTGTTTATCTTGTACATGCTTCACACTGTATCTTGGTGATGTGATGTGACCCACAGTCATGTGCAACAAAAGCCTAAAGCTTACAGCAGGCAGCAGCTCCCTTTCAGCACATAACAGGCTTGAATATATGCAACCTGTTGTTCCATTAATCACACTTTAACATGGGATTGAGTATACACAGAGGTGTATCAGAAATATTGACAATGTATAGCATAGGAAAGAAGATCATGCAGGTTGTGTGGGCTCTGGCATCCTTCTTGTTCTAACCGCTGATTTCAATCATTAACACCGTACTGGATCACTATCATTATCACCGGATTTTAAACTTAAACTGGTTCTAAGTAGTTTGTCACTTGTTGGTGCTATGGCAGTCTTGAAATTACTTTTGTTACAGTGTGGTGAACCTCAAGTCACTTCAATCCGTTTTATGGAGCTTAGAGAAATGATTTGTACTGTTCAACTCACTAAAGATGAAGCATTACTTCTAACTGTCTCTGCAGTTAACGCTGTGGTGTAAGCTACAGGGGGGGCAGTGACGTAGCAATTTTGAAAGCTCTTCCTCAGTGGTTGTTTCGTTTTTCCGAACTGGCCTCCAGCCATGTAACCATGGTGACAACAGGAATTCAGAGGATGCGGGAAAATCCAAATTTTCTGCTGTTCTTTCCCCCCTCCTCTCTCATCCTACTTCTATCCATTCTGTATGGTGACTCAGCTAGCTGCATGGCACTGGCAGGAAGGCTCACACTCCCTCCACTCTCATCTTCATCAGTGGCGTGTTGGTCGGAGGTCTGTTCTGACATCACACCCCACTGTTGATCCATTTGTTTTGTTTGTGTCCATGCCCACAGGGTACAACTGTACTCCGTCCAGTTGTTTTACAGCACACAAGACAGTGTTGTTCATCTCCCTTCTCAAAGACTCTCTAACAGCACGCTGACTCCCAGTGCACGATGCACTATTTCCGTGTGTATAATACTGTAACATCAAGCTGGGGCATGAGACTTGATTAATATATGTTATTTTTATGATGTTATGAGTTAGATACCACGAAATGAGACATTTTACTAGCATTATCTTCAGAACAATATACACGATTGTGTTATTGGGTTTAACAAAACCTAAAAAATGATAGGCCTATAGTTAATGTTTGTATTTATATTAAGTGATGATCACTAAATCTATTTTATGTACAGTTAATCTAGAATTGTTACTGTACTGTTATGACATGGGAATAAGACCTGACCCTGAATGGAAATTAAAACATCCTTGGCAGCTCTTCAAAATGAAATTGAACAGCTCGTGTTCAAAAACACCACAAACTTCTGTCTCTCTGTTCTATGGCATGTGATGTGGATGCCAGCTTTAGCATTATGGCACCTGTGATTATTGGACCGAAGAAACAGATTTCATTGAGCGTAAAGGGTACCCATATGGGTCCTTTGGTTGGACAGTGACAGCAACTCCTCACATTGAGATGTTTGTGTAAATCCAGGAGCCTGAACTAAAGCAATAATGGAAAATTGTGGGCCACTATTTCAAGCAATAAAAGTGTCAACAATTTTCATACATTGATTGTTTTTACTTGTTTTGTTTAACAGAGAAAAATATAAATTGTATTATACACTGAACAAAAATATAAATGCAAGATGCAACAATTTCAAAGATTTTACTGAGTTGCTGGATATTGGCAGGAACTGGAACGTGCTGTTGAACAGTACATGATCCAGAGCTTCACAAACAGCCCAAATATGCTCAATGAGTGACATATCTGGTGAGTATGCAGGAAGAAGAACTGAGACACTTTTCAGAGGCTGTGCATTATCATGCTGAAACATGAGGTTATGGCGGATGAATAGCACAACAATGGGTGTTAGGATCTCGTCACAGTATCTCTGTGCATTCCAATAGCCATCGATAAAATGCCTGCCCATAACATACCCCCACCGCCACCATGGGGCACTCTGTTCACAACGTTTACATCAGCAAACCCCTCGCCCACACAACGTCATACACAACGTAAGCAATTGCTCACTGAAGTCAGTTACGACACCAAACTGCAGTCAGGTCAAGACCCTGGTGAGGACGATGAGCGCGCAGATGAGCTTCCCTGAGAGGGTTTCTGTCAGTTTGTGTAGAGAACGATTTGGTTGTGCAAACCCACAGTTTCATCAGGTGTCCAGGTGGCTGGTCTCAGACGATCCCGCAGGTGAAGTATGTGGAGGTCCTGGGTTGGCGTCGTTACAAGTGGTCTGCGGTTGTGAGGCCGGTTGGACGTACTGCCAAATTCTCTAAAACTGAAATTCCTGCAGTCAGGATGCCAATTGCATGCTCCCTCAAAACTGGAGACATCTGTGGCATTGTGTTGTGTGACAAAACTGCACATTTTAGAGTGGCCTTTTATTGTCCCCAGCACAAGTTGCACCTGATGCATCATGCTGTTTAATCAGCTTCTTGATATGCCACACCTGTCAGGTGGATGGATTATCTTGGCAAGGGAGAAATGCTCACTAACAGGGATGTAAACACATTTGTTCACAACATTTGAGAGAAATACGCTTTTTGTGTGTATAGACAGTTTCTGGGATTTTTTTTATTTCAGTTCATGAAACATGGGACCAATACTTTACATGTTGCATTTATATTTTGTTTAGTATACAATGTTGGTTCCAAAGTGTACTTATTAGCCAGGTTGTTATTGCAAATGAGAATTGGTTCTCTATTTACACACCTTGTTATATAAGGGTTAAATCAATAAAATACAAATATTCTACATACCCTGAGTGTACAAAACATTAGGAACACCTTCCTAATATTGAGTTGCACCCCCCTTTTGACTGCAGAACAGCCTCCATTTGTCGGGGGATGGACTCTACAAGGTGTCAAAAGCATTCCACAGTTGTGTCAAGTTGGCTGGATGTCCTGTTGGTGGTGGACCATTTTTGATACACACGGGGAAACTGTTGAGCGTGAAAAACCAAGCAGTGTTGCAATTCTTTACACACTCAAACCGGTGCGCCTGGCACCTACCACCATACCCCGTTCAAAGGCACTTAAATGTTTTGTTTTTCCCATTCACCCTCTGAATGGCACACACACACAAACCATGTCTCAATTGTCTTAAGGCTTAAAAAAATAAATATTTAACCCGTCTCCTCCCCTTCATCTACACTGATTGGAGTGGATTAAGGTGAAATCAATAAAGGATCATTGCTTTTACCTGGATTCACCTGGTCAGTCTATGTCATGGAAAGAGTAGATGTTCTTAATGATTTGAACACTCAGTCGACAGTGTACTTACTGTACATCCTCATTCAAAGAAACAGAAAGGTTATGTGAAATAAAAGTTGTAAAAGCAAAGTTCCAGAGCATAATGTGTTTATTTTACTGCTTCATTTTCTCTCTTACATTTTGTAACATTGCACTTTGCAACCCCGTGTTAATATTTTTAATGTGTTTGTTATGGTGCATCAGAAAAAAAGCCCTTTAATCTGTTTTTGGGATCTCAAATCTCATTGGTAGGTTACAAGTGCCAGAGACAGATATAGTTTGACAGACAACCTCTCAAAACTCAGGTCTTGAAGCATCTATGAGTATGCTGGTTTTCATTTATGATCTCCCAGTCGTTTCAGGAAGCCAAAAAAATACACATGCCATCATTGACCAAAAGCATTCATTCATCAATTTCACCTGGCTGCTACTAGCTGCTGGTCTATTGAGGATGGCTCCAGTACCCAGTCGTAATAAAGGCCGACATAGGAAAGGACTGGAAGGCCCAAACATCAAGGATGATCAAGATATTGAAATAAATTAACAGATTTTAACCTTAGCCCTGTTAGCTTGGAATTAGAGACTTCGCTCACATCGGATGTAAAATCCCCATACAAAAAAGATACTTAATTTGTAAAAAAAAAAAAAAAAAAATCTGTATTAATATGTAAAATAAGTGTCAAATGTAAAATAAGTTACATTATGCCTGAAACAAGGAAATACATTGGTCCATTTACAAGTACAATATAATGATTTCCATAATTACATTTATGGGTGATAATTGGCAGGATATTTTAGCATATTGTTCTATATAGTATGCTGTACCTAACGTGTGACTGTTTTTTAGCCAAGAACACATTTATGCTAGCCTGAGTGCCAGTCTGTTTCTGCTCTCTTGACTACTCCTTTGGGTGTTGTAACACCAAACATTGTCAGGCTACATTTATGCTCCAAAAACAGACATTGTAACAATGCCCTACATATTTACTAGTTTTTTGCATTTTTTGAGTTGGTGTCAAAGTTTAGTGTAACATCCATGTTGATTGCTCATGCTATCCCATTTCTGTGTTCTATATTGTAACAATAGAATCTTCTCATTCGGACTGTTCTTTGGTAAACAAAGGTTACGTAGGTTGCTACTCAAATCAATGCAATGGACATAAGTGTGCATTAGACTGCTGTGTGCCGGTCCCTTGTCCTCCTCTCTGTCCCTTTACTTCCAGCTCAAGCCAGATCTTAAAGAACCCCCTGGCAGCAGAGGTCCTCTTTGAAAGGGTGGTGTTTGTAGGCCAAATATAGTACAACTACGATTTCAAGAGAATGCTGAATGATCTCTCCAAAGTAAGGTACAGATTTATGATCTTAATTTGATCACTCTTTTGTTACTAAGATTTTTCCTGCACCGCAGGAAATGCAGATGAGCTTTGATATATACATAAATTCACTGAAAACCCACAGTAACACACAGTTATATTAACTGTATTGCACTTTTCATGTAGCCTACTTTTGGCCAGCTAATAGCCTAACCACCGATCAAGCAACATTATGGACTAAATGTTAAAATCCTGTAGGTGCAGGATAATTTTGCTGTGACAATATAGTGTAGGTCAAATGAAAATCCTACATCTGTAGTAAGGCTGTGTTCAATCAATGAAACATACACTCTTAGAAACCTGAAAGGGTTCTTCAGCTGTCCTCATAGAAGAACCCTTTGAAGAATCCTTTTTGGTTCCAGGTAGAACTCTTTTGGGTTCCATGTAAAAACCCTTTCCACAGAGGATTTTACATGGAACCCAAAAGGGTTCTACCTGGAACCAAAAAAGGTTATCCTATGGGGACAGCCGAAAAAACCCTTTTCCAACCCTTTTTTCTAAGAGTGTAGCACATTTCGTACTTCAGTGATAAGAAAACGTGTATCATTCAAGGTTATTTAACACAATCTTTCCTGACATGGTTTAACCCCTCCTGGTGTGCTGCTGACTGCCACCAATGCAGCGCACAGGAATTCACATGGTAAGAGCTTTCTTGCACAATTCCTAGGCCATATACTCCCTCCTCGTTGTCCATGCCTTGCTCTCCTATTGTCCTGCCCTTCTTCCTGGCACTCTTACGAGGCACCTAGTCGGGTCTGCTATGTCTGCAGTGATACTGAATCTGGTCCCAGATCATGCTTTTTCTTCATCTCAGTCGTTGCCCTCCTCCTCGTCCGCCTGACCAGCTTTGCCCAGTCGCTGAAAGCAGTGGACCATGGAGGCCAGGAAGAAGCTGGCTATAATGGCCACCACAGAGACTGAGATGCCCGAGAAGATGACAATGAGGATGTCCGTAAGAGAGAGGTAGCCCCGGCACTCCCGGAAACTTGCCTCAGAGAGCAGGCTCAGGGACATAAGACTCCCATCCATGGGGAGGGAACACTGCAACCCCTCCATACCTGAGAAAGAGAGAGAGAGAACAGGATATGATGTCATCAGTCTTGAACACAGTCACTCTATGGACCAATCTCAAATCAACCCCGGCCTACACACAGTGTATATCTAAAATGATTAGAAATGTATAGGTATGGTAACAGCTTAACAGGCAGCATTGAAGGTAACAGCTTCATTCTTCTATCCAGTCCTTTCAGATCTAATGCATGGTGGAGCTGACCTCTCCTCAGATGACTGAATAAATACACAGGGGATCAGCTGTCCTGCCTGCTCACAGTACTGTGTCACTCAATGTCACTTTCAACTGCTGAAAACCATGTTGACCATACAGTTTGGAATGGCACTGTGGTTGGAATCCACTAAGAATGTCTCGTCTGTGATATCATCTTACTGTAACAATTTACAGTAAGTGAGGACACTGAGGGAACAGTTGGGTGCCATTGTTTTGCCTCAGAGTTGTTTGATATATTAGCTATAGCCCAGTACGCCTACAGTAGTAGCTACTGTGCCTGTTCATGTGTCTCACCATTTCCCACACATTGAGTCACATCAAGTCTAAAAAACCCACCCATTTGATCATTTGTGTTTAGTTTTCCCACTTAAAAAATCTAACGATTATGAAAAGCTTGTCTCTTGGCAGTATCAAGTGACTGCATTACCATGCATCAACACCTACATCAGGGTTCCCCAAACTTGGTCCTGTTGACTCCAAAGGGTACACGTTTTGTTTTTTGCCCGAGCACTACACAGCTGACTCAAATAATCCAATAATCGTCAAGCTTTGGTAATTTGAATCAGCTGTATAGTGTTGGTGCAAAAACCAAAACATGCACCCCCTGGGGTCCCAAGGACCGAGTTTGGGAAACTCTGACCTACATGTACAGTAACACACACAGAGCTGAATGGCCTAATGCATCTAGAGAAGTGTGTGGTCTTAACACATCTCTGTTATAGCTAGGCGATTTGGAGATAACACAATGCTTTTAACAGTCATATAAAGACATGTGTTTAGTGCCAAGCTATATTCCTGGTGTCGTAGATTGGTGTGATCTACGAGGCTTCGCTGAAAATTTGTCACAGACACACACATCACCCCTATTACATAATTTCTTGATATGATTTGACCATGGATCCCTCCAACTTTGCATTTTTCACCCCTCCGAGGCAAACATTAATTTGTGAAATTTCTACTTTGAGATTAGACCTATCTGCTTTGGTTTTCACAGAAGAAGGAGAGTAATCTCTGCTCCAACCAGTGTGTTACTAGCAGACACCAGATGACAGATTTAAAGAGGAACAACCCCTGGGTATTAATACAACAGAGACAGATGCATTAGTGCTTTAGAAGAACACTACTGAGATTAAATGCTTTGTCCATTGTGATCTTGTCTGTTTTGGAGAAAAAACATCACTTGAAGAGTTTAATTACAAAATGCTACATATCCATTTTCAGAAATGTTGGTAAATTAGCTTTTATTGTTTAAATCAATTCTGAAAGACATTGGTGTGTTTACTTCACTATCTAATTATGTAATGGGGTTGTTCAATGACAGACACGTATTTGTTTAAAATGTATCACTTGATGGTTTCATTTCAGAGAGACAAATAATAATGTATTTATTTTGCTAAATGCTATAAGTAGTCCTGCTAGGTTTTACACAGCCAAACGTAAGAAATAACTACATTTTAATAAAGAACTGTGCAAATGATACATCTTTGACATCAACATTTAAAACATGTTAAAACAGATCTGTATGTAAAATATTTACATTTAGCAGATACTGTTATCCAGAGCTTCTTTCAGTAAGTGCATTCATCTTAAAATAGCTAGGTGAGAATACCACATACCATCATAGTTAAATATACAGGATGCAGCTAAACCATGGATATACAGCTACACCATGGATATACAGCTAAACCATGGATATACAGCTACACCATGGATATACAGCTAAACCATGGATATATAGCTAAACCATGGATATATAGCTAAACCATGGATATATAGCTAAACCATGGATATATAGCTAAACCATGGATATACAGCTAAACCATGGATATACAGCTAAACCATGGATATACAGCTAAACCATGGATATATAGCTAAACCATGGATATATAGCTAAACCATGGATATATAGCTAAACCATGGATATATAGCTAAACCATGGATATATAGCTAAACCATGGATATACAGCTAAACCATGGATATATAGCTAAACCATGGATATATAGCTAAACCATGGATATATAGCTAAACCATGGATATATAGCTAAACCATGGATATATAGCTAAACCATGGATATATAGCTAAACCATGGATATACAGCTAAACCATGGATATATAGCTAAACCATGGATATATAGCTAAACCATGGATATATAGCTAAACCATGGATATACAGCTAAACCATGGATATACAGCTAAACCATGGATATACAGCTAAACCATGGATATATAGCTAAACCATGGATATATAGCTAAACCATGGATATATAGCTAAACCATGGATATACAGCTAAACCATGGATATACAGCTAAACCATGGATATACAGCTAAACCATGGATATACAGCTAAACCATGGATATAAAGCTAAACCATGGATATACAGCTAAACCATGGATATATAGCTAAACCATGGATATACAGCTAAACCATGGATATACAGCTAAACCATGGATATATAGCTAAACCATGGATATACAGCTAAACCATGGATATATAGCTAAACCATGGATATACAGCTAAACCATGGATATACAGCTAAACCATGGATATACAGCTAAACCATGGATATATAGCTAAACCATGGATATATAGCTAAACCATGGATATATAGCTAAACCATGGATATATAGCTAAACCATGGATATACAGCTAAACCATGGATATACAGCTAAACCATGGATATACAGCTAAACCATGGATATATAGCTAAACCATGGATATACAGCTAAACCATGGATATACAGCTAAACCATGGATATACAGCTAAACCATGGATATACAGCTAAACCATGGATATACAGCTAAACCATGGATATATAGCTAAACCATGGATATATAGCTAAACCATGGATATATAGCTAAACCATGGATATATAGCTAAACCATGGATATATAGCTAAACCATGGATATATAGCTAAACCATGGATATACAGCTAAACCATGGATATATAGCTAAACCATGGATATATAGCTAAACCATGGATATATAGCTAAACCATGGATATACAGCTAAACCATGGATATACAGCTAAACCATGGATATACAGCTAAACCATGGATATACAGCTAAACCATGGATATATAGCTAAACCATGGATATATAGCTAAACCATGGATATACAGCTAAACCATGGATATACAGCTAAACCATGGATATACAGCTAAACCATGGATATACAGCTAGACCATGGATATACAGCTAAACCATGGATATACAGCTAAACCATGGATATATAGCTAAACCATGGATATACAGCTAAACCATGGATATATAGCTAAACCATGGATATACAGCTAAACCATGGATATACAGCTAAACCATGGATATATAGCTAAACCATGGATATACAGCTAAACCATGGATATATAGCTAAACCATGGATATACAGCTAAACCATGGATATACAGCTAAACCATGGATATATAGCTAAACCATGGATATATAGCTAAGCCATGGATATATAGCTAAACCATGGATATACAGCTAAACCATGGATATATAGCTAAACCATGGATATATAGGTAAACCATGGATATACAGCTAAACCATGGATATATAGCTAAACCATGGATATACAGCTAAACCATGGATATATAGCTAAACCATGGATATATAGCTAAACCATGGATATACAGCTAAACCATGGATATACAGCTAAACCATGGATATATAGCTAAACCATGGATATACAGCTAAACCATGGATATATAGCTAAACCATGGATATACAGCTAAACCATGGATATACAGCTAAACCATGGATATATAGCTAAACCATGGATATATAGCTAAACAATGGATATATAGCTAAACCATGGATATACAGCTAAACCATGGATATATAGCTAAACCATGGATATACAGCTAAACCATGGATATATAGCTAAACCATGGATATACAGCTAAACCATGGATATACAGCTAAACCATGGATATACAGCTAAACCATGGATATACAGCTAAACCATGGATATATAGCTAGCGTTTTGCAAAACACACACAAAAAAATCATTTTCATACACCTAAAATCTATGAATAATGACATCTGAGAACAAGAATATTTTAAACACAGATGAAGGTACCCATAAGCAATCATTTCTGATGAAAACACACAAATGTGAAAGATTGGTGGATATAGCGTTTTGGAAATAAACTCTTCACTTATAAGTTAGGGTTCAAAAGGTTTTGTTATTGTTTTGTGTTCAGTTGCTATATGAAGTGTAAGAATGCATAAGAAGAGCATAAAGTATGAGTATTACAGTAGACTACCCTAATTTGAGAGGATGAAAATATACAGTCACGTGATTGCTTTCTGCATGAGAATAACAGAAGTGTGCAGAACAAGGACGAGACTGATATTTGCGCTCTGGTGATTTGATAATATCGTAATAAGATACAGTAATACACGATAACAGACAATAATGTAACAGCACCAAATTATATATAGATAGATTATACTGTGAATTATTTGATTTATAATGACAAGGGGCGTTCAATGAGGCTCTGGTTTTCTTGTAAACTAATCCAATCTATTCCACTAATACGAAGTGTTAAATATTTGTTATATTTTCAATCAGTATTCACTGTTTTTGAAAGAAGTATTTGAATAAAACATTACGGAACCTAAAAGCACATATGGTGTACCTCAGTCATGTTCTAATAAAAAGCAGTTTGGTGCGCTTCCATTTTATCCTGCCTGTGTCTGTAGCTGCAGTGGCCAGCAGTCAGTAGACATCATTATCAAGTGTGTGGGTGTGTGTGCATGTGTATGTATGTGTGTGTGTAAGTGTATATGTGTGGTGAGTCACAGTTATACCAGAAGGGGTTTTCCACATGCGGAGGGACTCAGTGACCTCATCGCTCTGTGAAATTCCAGTCACGTGGTTCTCCTCTCCTCCTCACCGCGCAGCACAACAAGCAAAACTCAGCCCAGACACTGGCTCTTCTGTTCTCAATTCAATTCAATTTAAGGGCTTTATTGGCATGGGAAACGTATGTTGACGTTGCCAAAAGCAAGTGAAATAGATAATAAACAAAGTGAAATAAACAAAAAATTAACAGTAAACATTACACTTACAAAAGTTCCAAAACAATAGGCATTTCAAATGTCATATTATGCATATATACAGTAGTCTCTCTCTCTGTCTCTGGCTCTGTCTCTTGATCTATTCCTGGCTCTGCACGCCACAGCCATAGTGTCTCGTGTGGAGAGGACCAGAATACTACATTGTAAATAGATGGACAGAGTCCGCATGGTTTCGTGTGTTGGTGGTGATGGCGATGGATGTGGGGGTGGGGAAGGGTTGAGTATGCCTACATTGTCTAATGCTGCCTATAGACTTAACACCGTCAACAAAATCACTGCATCATATTTGACATTAGTATGCATAGTGTCCTATATTGATGCCTTATATACAGTGCCTTCGGAAAGTATTCAGACCCATTGACTTTTTCCACATTTTGTTACGTTACAACCTTATTCTAAAATGTATTAAATTGTTTTTTTCCTCATCAATCTACACACAATACTTCATAACGACAAAGCAAAAACACATGTTTTTTTTGTTAAATTATTAAAAATCAAATTTATTAAAATTATTACAAATCTAAAATCTAACGGAAAAATCGAATTTGCATAAGTATTCAGACCGTTTACGCAGTACTTTGTTGAAGCACCTTTGGCAGCGATTACAGCATCGAGTCTTCTTGAGTATGACGCTACAAACTTGGCACATCTGTATTTGGGGAGTTTCTCCCATTCTTCTCTGCAGATCCTCTCAAGATCTGTCAGCTTGGATGGGGAGCGTTGCTGCACAGCTATTTTCAGGTCTCTCCAGAGCTGTTCGATCGGGTTCAAGTCCAGGCTCTGGCTGGGCCTCTCAAGGACATTCAGAAACTTGTCCTTACGCCACTCCTGCGTTGTTTTGGCTGTGTGCTTAGGGATGTTGTCCTGTTGGAAGGTGAACCTTCGCCCCTGTCTGAGGCGCTCTGGAGCAGGTTTTCATCAAGGATCTCTCTACACTTGGCACTGTTCATCTTTGCCTCAATCCTGACTAGTCTCCCAGTCCCTGCAGCTGAAAAACATCCCCAAAGCATGACCATGCCTCACCGTGGGGCCAGGTTTCCTGGAGACGTGATGCTTGACATTCAGGCCAAAGAGGTCAATCTTGGTTTCATCAGACCAGCTGGCGTGAAGGGTGACTCCGGCAGCTCCTGACTGACGGGCGGCTCTGGCAGCTCTGGACAGGAGGGATGCTCTGGTAGCTCCGGACAAGAGGGAGGCTCTGGAAGAGCTGGACAGGAGGGAGACTCTGGAAGCGCTGGACAGGAGGGAGACTCTGGAAGCGCTGGACAGGAGGGAGACTCTGGAAGCGCTGGACAGGAGGGAGCACCTGGAGGGAGGAGACGGAGAGACAGCCTGGCTGCCACAGGAGGCCTGGTGCGTGGAGGGGGTACCGGATCGACCGGACCGTGGAGGCGCACTGGAGGTCTCGAGCACCGAGCCTGCACAACCTGAGTAAATTTCCTGCAATTTTAGACATTTTGCCATGGGCGTGGAGAAAATGTTGCAATTCTACACATTTTACCATAGGACAGAGAGAAGATTTTTCAATTGTATAACTAATTTCATGCAATTCTACTCATTTTGCCATGGAGCAGAGAGAAGAATTTGCAGTTTTACAGCTAATTCGACTCATTTTGCTATAGGGTGGAGAGAAATGTTAGCAATTTAGAATATGATATCTGATTGAGGGTGACTAAAAAAATCAATGGGGGCCACCCAGTCAGTAATTTGACCATGATAACTACAAGTTTAGATAGCTGGCTAGACTAACTCAACAATCAAAACCTTTTAGCTGACATGGGCTAATTGAGTGACTGTCAGTGACTCACATAACAACAGAAAAACTGCTGATGCACAACCACATTTCTAAATTGCACCTTGTGTATTCTACTATTCTAACTCTCAACAGTAAGTTGAGTCCCAGGTTGTTGTTAATATAATTTTTATTTGGGGGGGGGGGGGGGGGGGGGGGGGGGGGAGTGATCCGCGGGCCTACAGTTGCCCATCCCTGGTCTAGACAATATCAGTGTCAATGTTAAGCTGTCGTTAGTATCAAATGAAGTGTTGTAAAACATGTATGCTGATTGTTCATCCTTGACTCAACAGCACTAGAGAACAGCACTCTATGGTATGATTATACAGGTTACCGCTTTCAATCATTCACACACACTCACCTAAAGGCACCATTGTGAAATATCCTCAGCTACTGTGTTTTCAAGAATCAATGAGTATATATCTTTTTTTTTTAAAGCTGTCCCAATCGCAGATTGACCCTATTACTGAGCTTTGTTGCATCTTCATGATACAGTACCTGAGAGCAGGCTACAATGTGTATGTGAAACCAACACTCACAAACTCAATGAGTAAAGCTCAATAGTTTGTAAATGTCTATTTATGTTCTCAGATGCTATACAGATCAATATAATCTCAATCAGGAACTGACAGAGCAATGTCACTGATGCTAGATAGCAAAGTGGGTTAAAAAAAGATGTTACTGTTTGGGTCAGTGAAATTACAGTGTCCAAGAGTAAATTTACTTTTTGACTTATTCCACAAAGTGACTGCGCTTGATTGAGTGGTTCTGTGGAAGCGTCCAGGACAACAAGTGATCCATTATCCTGCACCCTCCAGCCCCCAGTTTGTTCACAGTTCTAGTTCACACTCAGTAATTAAGAAGTATTGATTGTGATTAAGCCTCAGAGGGTCAGGAATTGAGTAATAAGCGAATAAAGGACTTGTTTAATCCATCAAATCTTAATGTCTTATTAATGAATATACACTCCGATCCATGTTTCTAGTCTGCTGCCTTGTCTGAATGATGACAAGATTATCATGGCATGCAACTAGTTTGTCCCCAATGCAATGGGAAAGATTAAGTCTGACTATATGTTAAATATACTGTACATCCACATGTCCTTTAGAGTAACATACAGTAGAGGTTTTCTAGGGTGAACCCTACTTAGCAAGGAGCCTAAAGTTGCTAAGGCCTATAGCCTCCTGAGACCTGAAAAAAATGTGGCTTGTATGGCCTCAGAGACACAGACCAAGAACTGATGTCCACTAGAGAGGACAAAAATACATTTCTGGGTTTCAGGAGGACAGAAGAGCACTTAGAAAGCACCATAGTGTTGGTGTGTGTACTGTATGTGTCTGGGCTCACCGAAGGCTAGGCGCTAATGTGCCACACAGAATGTTGTTAGTATAACATTGTGTTCTGCCACGAGTCCAGGTCACAGCTATTGAAAATAAATCCACTGTGAAGATTGTTGATGTGCCAATTTGATAATTATTATGATCCATAGAACATCCTGTTGCTTTGATTAGCGTACTGTAATAACATAGGTTGCCTCCCACATGGCACCCTATTCCCTATATACTGCACTACTTTTGACAAGAGCCCTATGGGCCCTGGTCAAAAGTAGTGAACTATAAAGGGAATGGGGTGCCATTTGGGACACACATATGGCCCTAATTCCAGCGGAAAAAATATTGATGTGTCTCATTTGGACGGACCTTGATAAACTTGTAAGAACATGTATTTAGTAGCACTAGCCAAGCTCTCTTGGGAAGCAGTTAAAGGGATACTTTGGGAATTTGTCAATTTTCCCCAGACTCAGATGAACTACCATTTTGATGTGTATGTATCCAGTATGAAGGAAGTTAGAGGTAGTTTCGCAAGCCAACGCTAACTAGCATTGGCGTAATGACTGGAAGTCTATGGGTATCTGCTAGCATGCAGTTGGACTTCCACGCATAGAATGTCTGTTCAGGTCAGATCTCAGCACTGTGCACCTGCATACAATGTGACGTGTTACAGTAGCTCTGGAGAATGACAGTGAGCATAATACAATGCGTACAATGACCTGTCAACCCTGCAAACAAGGAAGAATTCTGTAAACATGAATAGACATTAATAGCCTCACTGTCCATACTGTAACAGTACATCGAGTGGATCAGAAATGCTTATTGTCCGTAATTAAATTAATAATGCAGGTATATTATGATCTATCAAGTGATTCAGATCCTATTGAATGTGATACCCTGGCCTCATATCTTTTTGATCTTGAAGATCTTACTCGTGATCTACTCCCTGTATATTTTGTCGGACAGTGTTTGAGGATGTAAACAATAAACAGTCTTCTTGTTGTGATTTTAGAACGTGTGCGCACAAACACACCCCCTCACGTAAACACACACACACACACAAACACACACATGCAAACACACACACAATCTGAGAGCAGACTCTAATGAGGCATATGGTTAATTAATTATTCAGACACAATCTGGTATCTTGAATCTGTGACTCCCCACTAGTCTACCACAATTATCTTTCTGCTTTTCTCATGCTTACCAAGATGTCTCAGAGTGATCTTATTCATAACAACATTGACTTGTCCATATCTATACAGAATTATCAGTAGTATGAGCAACAAGCTGCACTTGAAATAAATAAAGATGAGGTTGAAAGCCAATAGCTGTTTAAATTATAGACAATTGAAAAGAAAGAGGAGGAACCATAAAGGAGATGATTGTGGACTACAGGAAAAAGAGGACTGAGCACGCCTCCATTCTCATCGATGGGGCTGTAGTGGAGCAGGTTGAGAGCTTCAAGTTCCTTGGTGTCCACATCACCAACATACTAACATGGTACAAACACACCAAGACAGTCGTGAAGAGGGCACGACAAAGCCTATTTCCCTCAGGAGACTGAAAAGATTTGTCATGGGTCCTCAGATCCTCAAAAGGTTCTACAGCTGCACCATCGAGAGCATCCTGACTGGTTGCATCACTGCCTGGTATGGCAACTGCTCAGCCTCTGACCGCTTGGCACTACAGAGGGTAGTACGAACAGCCCAGTACATCACTGGGGCCAAGCCTCCTGCCATCCAGGACCTCTATACCAGGCGGTGTCAGAGGAAGGCCCTAACAACTGTCAAAGACTCCAGCCACCCTGGTCATAGTGTGGCTGTTGTCTCTAGTACCAGAGCACCAAGTCTAAGTCCAAGAGGCTTCTTAACAGCTTCTACCCCAAGCCATAAGACTCATGACCATGTAATCAAGTGGCTACCCAGACTATTTTCATTGCCCCCCCCCCCCCCCCCCACCCCCCCCCTTTTACACCGCTGCTACTCTCTGTTGTTATCATCTATGCAGTCACTTTAAATAACTCTACCTACATATTAACTCAACTAACCGGTGCCCCTGCACATTGACTCTGTATCGGTACCCCCCTGTATATAGTCTCGCTATTGTTACTTGTTACTTTTATTTCTTATTCTTATCCATATTTTTTTTAACTGCATTGTTGGTTGGGGCTCGTAAGCATTTCACTGTAAGGTCTGAAAGGTTGTATTCGGCGCATGTGACTAATACATTTTTGATTTGGTTTGTTTTGATTTTGATATGTTTATAGATATTGGGCCCAGTAGAGACATTTAATGTAATACTAACCACTGTTACATGCATTACACTATGTGTCTTTCAGTGTACTGTGCAGTCTTACATTATTATTCTATAACTGATTGGCTTAAGGTTTGATAGCTTATAAATTGTTTGAATCAGAAACGAGTGGGCTGCTGGATTATGACAAAAGATTGGTTTTCTCTGTCCTAGCACAGGCAAAGATGGTAAAACAAATACGTGCTGTTAAGCAGCTTACATACCCATTGGAAGCTTGTGGCAGTTCTCCGTGAGCCACACAAAAAGTTTGGCAAAGTGACAGTTGCACACCCAGGGGTTGCCCTCCAGGCGCACCACCCGGAGTGAGGTTAGGGGCTCCAGCACCCCCACATCCAGCCCCTGCAGGCCGTTCCTCTCCAGCTCCAGCTCCCGCAGCGAGGTCAGCCCCAGGAAAGCATCCTCTTCCACCAGACTAAGGTAGGGGTTGTTCCCCAGACGCAGCTTGATCAGGCTCCGGGACTCCACAAAGGTCCCTGACTGGATCTCTGTCAGGTTGTTGCTGCCCAGGTCCAGGAAGACTAGGCGAGATGAGGTGCTGAGGGTGCCGGGCTCCAGCACCGACAGGGAGTTATTCCTCAGGTCCAGGTAGACCAGGTCGCTGTACAGAACCAGGAAGTCCGAGGGGATCCAGGGAATCCAGTTGTCGGAGAGAAGGAGGCGCCGGACGTCCAGGGGGATGGGGCTAGGGAGGCTGGTGAGACCTTGGCCCTGGCAGTCCACGGTGTGGTGGTCCGGACACAGGCAGCTGGACGGACAGTTGTGGCCCCGAGTCAGCAAGGTGGAGGAAAGCAAGGCAAGGAAAGGCTGAAGCCAGTTAATGCATGGTAACATTGTCAAGGGGGTGCGAGGTGAGAGGGAGAGCAGGGGTTTAGGTAGGGGAGGAGGAGGTTGGGAGGAAGGAGGTACAGGACAGGACAGGAGAGGGCACAGGGGAGGGGGTAGAGATCAAGGGGTGGGAGATTAAGGAAGGGGAGGGGGAAGCAGAAGAAAGAAAGGAGTCAATGTCCTGGCGCTGGCATCTCTCTTCCTCTTGTTGAGTAGTCTACAAAGGCTAAGCCATCGAGCGGCGAGAGAGATGCGCAACGGTGTTTTCAAGGAGATCATGTAGCAAGCGGTCTGGATCGAAAAGCAGCCTGCTGGCTTTGAGGGAATAAGGGGAGGAGTGAGAGAGAGGGAGTGAGCGAGAGAGAGAGAGCGAGAGAGTAAGGGAGGGGGGGTAAATAGAAACTAGCAAACCAGAGACGTGCGCTGGGGAGGGTGTGTGTTGGGAGTGGGGAGAGCGGGGGATGGGGGGTGGAGGGCGATAGGGTAAGCCAGAAGGTGGTGTGAGTTTGCAGGAGGGTCGACCCTCAGAGTCTCATTACTCCTTCTTCAGAACAATTAACGAGGGACACCGTCTGTGAGTCTGAAGAAGAATATACTGTGAGGATCTAAGCATTGGAAGGCTAGACTCACTGAAAGCATGGGTATTTATATCCAACCGTATGGGCTGGGGAGCTACCGACAGTGACTCGTGTCCAAATGACATCAGATAACTCACATGTTGTGATGATGTCACATGGCTCCCAGCAGAATCCCAGGAGGAATATAATCCTGATGACCGTGATCCTTGGGAATCATCATCACATACATCTCCTCCTCAACTGTCCTCTGTCTCACTGTGCTGCACGATCCGGCCATCCCAGCTCTGTTGCCATGACAACATGCTCTAAACATAAACCGTGGTGTGAAGCTGCCTGTGCAGCACAGGCGAATATCCCAAAAGTGTCATATTGAGGAACGCCATCACATGACAGCTTGCCACAGCGGGGTGATGCATTTGTCTCGTGCCTTTCCTGAGCAACAAGCTGAATGGCTGTCTCATACAATCCACTCCTGTAGCTTTAATGCATGTCCTATACATTCACAGTTAGAAAAACATACAGGACATACACTACAGTTTTAACACATCCACTGCAAAAGCCAAGTGGTCTTCAGAAATACTGTACCTTAAACTAAGCAATGTGTTCCCAATGGCAGTTACCTTACCAATGGCAGCTAATTTGCCAGCTATTGTTGTTTACATGCTATGTACTTCTATGCTACAGTACAGTAGTCAGACATCATGTCCACAGACCGCAGTTACAGAAACAGAATGTATGCTATGTCCACCAAGAGCATTTCCTGATACATCAAACATGCTATATAGATATAACCGTGGGAAGCAGGTGTGCTGAGGGTGCTGCAGCACCCCCTGAAAAATATCAATACAATTAAATATTAATTTAAAAAAAGTGTTTTTTCTTTTGAAGAAGGGCCATTTTCTACAGGGCCATCGGGCCTTGGTATAACAAATACCTGTATACAGTCACTAGTAAAAGTCTACACACCCCTTGCACAATCTGGACATTTTACAGCCTTAAAATTAAATAGAAAATGTATTAAATTAGATTTTTTTCCTACCGATGTACTCCACATTTCCAAAGTGGAAGAAAAAGTATATTTTAAAAAATATAATAAAATGTAATTAAAAAAAAGATCTTGATTTCATATTTCTTTTGATCCTGACAAACTCCCCAGTCACTGCAGGTGAAAATAATTTTGAACGTTAGGGAGGGGGTGCACCTGGAGTTGGAGGTTCCTATAAGAAGGGTAAATTCGAATGAATCCCAGTAATTGAGATTATGTAAATCAGCTAACTGTTAGCTATGCTGTTGTTACAATGTAACTAGTCTTTACCTGTGATTGAAGTTTGTTCTGCTGCTAACATCTGAGTTGTAGTTTCTGCTTGTGCAGCAGTAGGAGGATGTGTGCAGTGCAGCTGAGTGAGCACTCCAGTGTGGGCAGAGGAGCGGGGGAGGGGACATTTTCCAAGATCCAAAAATGAGAAATTAGTGAATTTGATGGGCAATTCTTTATAGAACAGGACAAAAATTAGACTAAAAGTTGAATAAAAATGGAAAGGGCACTTCACTTATAGGAGGGCAACAGGGCAGGTGCTCAGGCACCTCTAGAGCCCTATCTGTGCACGTGCCTGCATCAACATTAATCACTAATTTAATTGGCACCAACACGGAAATTATTATTGTTATTGACTAGTTGATAAGTCAATATTCTTTAGTGTAATTGTAGGGAGCTTCCCTGCAGAGGCCGTTAGGGCCCTATGAAGTGAAAATAGGCTAATGTGTTTCCCCCTATGCAGTTCAGGTTTAGCATGTAAATAAATGTCAGTGTAACCTGATGTGTGGCACCCTGGGTCGGTAACAGCTGCACATACAGGTCTGGGAGGGAGGGAGGTGCCAATGAAAAAGCATGGCGCCACTCTTTCCAACGGTCATTTTCAAAGTGACCCAAGCATCCAAGACAGTGGGGCCCAGCTGTCACTTCTTTAGTTGCACGTTGGCAGGTGTGACTGTGCCCGCTGGCTGTGTACCCAGCCTGGGTGCCAGTCAAGGACAGAGAGCTAGGGCTCTGAGGGGGAGTGCCACTGTGGAAAGTTAGACAGACATCTTGTTCTTCTTCAAAAAGAAACCTGAGACCACCTGTCAGTCGTTCTGTGAGTTTGTGCGTGTGTGTGTCCAAACACTACACCTGCCAACTGTGAGACTTGAACAAGGTTGGCAGCTATGTGAGTCATCTTTTGTGATATCTGACTGAAGTCTAGCTACATTCTGTACTATCAAGAATCAGGATCAAGCTGCAGGAATTTGACAGACAAACAGGCAGGCAGACAATGGGCAGTTGGGCGTTCGAGGGTGTAGTACAATGTGCCTTCTGAGAAATGAGATACACTTACCCAGATTATGTTTCTGAAATAAAGGAATCCAGAAGTACTTGATAACAAATGTCTTCAGCTGAGGAAATCTCTTATCTAGCAGAGAAAGTTGAACCCACGTCCGTTACATTGACAGATGTATGTATATATCCGGATTTGCTCTGAGTTTGTTTACATTTGATGGTAAAGAATGACAGCACTCTCTGCGAAAGCACACATGACCACACAATGACCCAGTGAGTGAAAGAAAACTGTTGATGTACAACTTGGAATCAAGCCTTCTAATTCTTGTATTTGGAAATGTAATTACAATACGATAAAATACTAAACAGATGAGACTTCGGGCAAATGCTCACTAATGCAAAAACAAACAGACAAGCAACTTGACTGTTGACATTGTTGGACAAATATCCTAGAGTGGTCTCTACTTCCCTCTTGTGTTCAATGTGTCCTTTACAGTCTCAGGACCAGTCATTTTAGAGTGAAGATAAAACACATTAAGTAGAAGACATGGTCAAATATAGAAAATAGTAAGGGATAAGATCTTTATTTGGTGAAATATAAATGTAATGCAGGATAAAGGGGAAAGGTTCTTGAAGAAAATAAAAAGTACTTTGAGACGGAATGTAACCAATATTTTATTATTATTATTGAAACAGTTGTACCGGCTTTCAGTTTGTTGTTGTAGATGTTGTTTTCTTTTCTTTTGTCTTTAAAAAAAAATAAAAATAGACAAATAACAGTATTACAAATAATTAAAATTGTTACATCCTTCACAGGGTTACAGTCAATGTACATTTATACAGAAAACAAAACGTCCCAATGCAATCACAGTGGTTAGGACTGGATGGGGAGGGGGGGCTGGTAGACCAAGGACGGAGGACCAAAGTGAAAGAATGTGGAAAAGGTACTATAATGGTATAGAGGTATAGTAATAGTACAGTTTTAACATGGGACCAGCATAGAGAATGAGAGTTCTTTTTACACACAGAGAATGACAAAAACTTAAATGTGGTCATATAGAGAGGGCACAACAATATTGACTTGAGGTTACAGTAGAAGCGTCCATTTTGGTTTCTTTTGTTAGCAAATGGCACACACAGAGATGGCAGGTTCTTTCTGAGTGTATTTGTTGACAGAAGCAAAAACATAAACAAATAAAGATTTGTTTGATTTGACAGTCTTCCTTCATTCACAAATTCAGGTCTTGTATAGTACATTGCCTCCCCACTTGTTATGCTAGGCCTATAAAAACAAAGTAAATTAGTGTCTGGGGCTATCCTATATGATCAAATAGCAAAGCTTCCAACACATCAATGCACAAGCTGTACCTTGATGAGAAGCTATGCTAAACAACAGATAATACATAATAAGATGAGGACAATGTATCTGTAAAGAACAGCAGATGATAGTATTTGGAAGAACATATCCCTATTTATTGAAGTGGAAAGTGTCTCTTTTCCCAAGAAAAGCAGAGTTTGTTGGTTGGGTAGCAGTAGTATAACATTTTAATAACACTGTTGTCTCATTGAGGTGTCTCCTAATTAGTACCTTATTTATAACTATTAAATGCTATGTGAGATGCCCTATGGAATGGCTGATTGGGATTTATCCATGAAGTGCTGAGACAATGGAAGCATGCAGACACTGTAGCACTCAAAGAGCAGAGGTTGCAATATCCTGGTTTTACTTGTCTAGTATCTTTTGGCTGCTTAGAACAACACTTTTCAAAAACATTTCAAATGTTTTCCTGCTGATCCCTGAACCTCAAGTTCAGTACGTTATGGACGGAGTATCAACGTGTAAACTTGTTGTGATTTGTGCTGGCACAATAGGAGGAAGACGTATACCCTACCACTCAGTACAACAAAAACTGAAGCCCGTCCGTTTTTTAATTGACCTTTCATCCATTTCTTTAAAAAGTCCCCACTTTTCTCTGAGACGATTCATAAACACGTGTTCTAGCTTTTTAAATAGTAACGGCAACAGTATATACATGTCAATATGCCGGCAGTGTATGACCCCAGATTACGTGACAATTCACAGCTCCATACTGTCAAAGGTGATCATATGTAGCACTATAAAAACAAAAAACAAAAACTATTTAAAAACCAACCAAATGAGCACAGTGTTCTGTGAAGTCTTTTAAGTACCAACAGGCTCCTTTTCTGATCATTTCCCACCTGTGGAGCTTCAGAGATTGCCATTTTGTGCAAGTACAGTTTTGAACACCTGGCTGCATAACCTAAGGCAGCCATTTTGTAAAGGGGAGGGCAAGTGCTTTTTCATGACAGGACCAAACTACATTGGTATTCACATGAGATCCTTTAAACATAGCAGAGGGCAAAATGAAAGCGTAATCTAAACTTTGCACACAACAATTCTGTAATGGAAGAATTAATGGTAGCGCCCATCCTACTTCATCATTAAGGTGCACATAGAAACATTAAAAAAACTACTCACTGAGTCACTGAAGCAAAGATTGCACGGAGCAGAACTCCAAAACAATGAAAATGGCCGACATGGTTCAGTGGCTATGGCAACCTGTGATCCCCAGAAGAGAGAGAAACAACGGAGAGCCCCTAGGCTTTTGGGGACCCTAAACAAGATTTGGTTAGCTGACATGGGCTAATTGAGTGACTGCCACTGACTGACAATATAGTGACCTCCAAAATATTGTGACAGTGACACATTTTTTGTTGTTTTGACTCTGTACTCCAACCTCTTGGATATGAAATTATACAATGACTATGAGGTTAAAGTGCAGACTGTCAGCTTACATTTGAGGGTATGTTTCATATGTTTCTAAACACTTCTACATTAATGTGGATGATACAATGATTATTGATAGTCCTGAATGAATCGTGAGTGATAATGAGTGAGAAAGTTAGATGCAGAAATATCATACCCTCAAGACATGCTACCCTCTTATCATTTCATATAACATGGGAGCTTAGCCTTTTTCGAAGAGAGATATATTTATGCTTCTGTAACTTTCTCACTCATCATTATTTACTAATTCATTATTTATTTAATTCATTCAGGATTATCCATAATCATTGTATCATCCACATTAATGTAGAAGGGTTAAGAAACGTATTATATTCTTATTTACAATAAAAGTGACTCCAAAATAACACAATACATTATTTACCATAGATTTCTATTGGGCACAAAATAATCTGAAACACAACCAAAACAAACAGCAAATGCTTTAATAAACATATAGGTGAATTTCTCCAAATACTTTTGGTCCTCTAAAATGGGGGGGGACTATGTACAAAAAGTGCTGTAATTTCTAAACGGTTCACCTGATATTAATGAAAATATCCTCAAAAAAAAGTTGACAGTCTGCACTTTAACCTCCTAGTTACTGTGTCATTTCAAATCCAAAGTGCTGGAGTATAGAGCCAAAACAACAACAAAAATTGTAAAAATGTCCCAATCATTTTGGAACTGCTGAACTGCTGAAATTGCACCTTGTGTAATCTACTTTTCTAACTCTCCACAGTAAATTGAGACCCCGACTGAGAACCCTAGCAACCATGGGGCGCTACGTGCAGCGCATAGTCTGCAGACAGAGAGTCAAGTGCATCTGATATGTACCAGACAATGACATGCACAATACATTACATTTATATTATGGTTATTTTGGGCTGTTGGAAGTAGTGTGTTCAAAGGTTTTAAAAAAACGTTCAAAACGTATTTTCAAGAGATTAGAAGTGTAGGTACTGTAGATAGCAAACAGAAATATAATCTCCACAATTTTCTAATTGTCAAAAGAGAGCATTATTCACAAGAACGCTGAGTCTGATGCTTCCAGAAGATGAGTCATTTCATTTTACATCCATAAAGTCTATGGAACTGTATTGTAGTCTACAATTTTTCCATCCACTCCGTTCAGAGTACTGGTCATATTGTTGGAGTCGCTGATACCCTCAGAAAAAGTAAAGTCCTATGAAGTCTGGTCGCAACCTTCTCTTAATAGCCCTTTTAAAGGGCAGTCTTGTTGTTGAGTTTCAGTCTGGGGACTAGTAGAAATCATATCCAACTAATAGACTGTAAACAATATCCTACTACAAACAATGGGAGGGGCTGCAGCTGTGCACTCAACACAGACAGGCTGCAGTTGGAGACTGGACACAGTCTGGACACCGTCGTAGGCTCAGCACTAGAGACAGACTTAACATACGAGGGGGTGGTGGTTGTGGACTGAGCACGGCTGCAAACTGACCAGACTGACCGTACAGTACGGGCTGCAGACTGTTGACTGAACTCAGGGGAGGATGGTCTAGAGAAAGGGGTCTGATGGGGGTGGAGGGTCACAGTCTGACAGGGAGACCAGGCTGGTGGTCCGGTATAGTCTGGTGTCCTTCTCGTCTAGAGGTCAGACCTCCACAGAGGTGATCTGGTTCATCTGGGCCCGCATGGACTGGACACTGTTCAGGATCTTCTTTTGGTGGCCTGCTAGCGTTACCCCTACTCGGAGGATGTCCCTGTGGAGAGAGAGAAAGCAATCAGCAACACAGCATTCTATGACACATTTAGCAAGTCAGTGACACAGCAGTCTATGACACATTTAGCACAGTCTATGAGGCCAGATTTAGCACAGATAGCACAGTCTAGAACACTTTTAACACAGTCTAAGTCTACTACATATTTAGCACAGTCTATGACACATTAAGATTAGTCTAAAACACTTTCAACACAGTCTAGGACACATTTAGCAGGGGGAGGGTGTCTGGGGAGGTTAACTTACTCTGTGGTCATTTGGGAGACCACATCGAAGCTGGTGAACTCCTCATTGGCAAAGTTCTCCTTGTACTGGCCCATCCTGATGGCATCCAGCCACTCATCCACGGTGCTGAAGCTGGAGAAGTCAGGCGTGCTGCGGTCTAGCAGAGGTAGGTGCACACTAGAAACAGGAGAGGAAGAGAACCCAAACAAACCCAGTGACAACCCATTGAGAACCCAAACAAATCCATTGAGAACCCAGTGAGAACCCAAACAAATCCATTGGACCCAGTCAGAACCCAAACAAATCCATTGAGAACCCAGTGAGAACCCAAAACAAAGGAGTAAAGAGAAAGAAACAGTGAATCAAAGCGCCTCAGATGAAACAGTGCATGAGTCTGTCCTTTACAGCTTCCTTTCCTTAAGTCCTTTCCTTGGACTGGAGAGTCCACTAAAATGTGTGGTCGGCATTGTGGAAAGGAGATGAGGAAAGGATGGAAGCTATTGAAGATGACTGGGACACAGCCCGTGAGTGCCTTACCTTGATGACAGCGGTGTCATGGCCTTCAGACTGTTGGGGTTGCGGATCATCTTGTCCAGGTTGTTGACAATCTGGCTGAACTTGGGCCGGTTGTTGCGGTCCTTCTGCCAGCAGTCCAGCATGAGCTGGTGCAGGGCACTAGGACAGTCCATGGGCGGGGGCAACCGGTAGTCCTGCTCTATGGCATTGATCACCTACAGGGCATTGGCACAGATTGATAAGAAAATGAATAGAGGCCTTGGCCTAAAATGTTGGCCTTTCCATGTGGTTAATACAGCCTGAATCAAATGTATAGTGAGACTGTCTCAGTCTCTCTCTCTCTGAATGTGTCTCTTTGTCTCAATTGCTCCCTCCCCCCTTTTTTCTCTGTTTTCTCCAAGTGACTGCAACAATCTGCTTTAGGACTAAATATTGTAGGTGAAACGATGATGATATTGACTCCTCCTGGATACTCACATCTTGATTACTCATGTCCCAGTAGGGTCTCTCTCCGTATGACATCACCTCCCACATGACGATGCCATAGCTCCACCCGTCACTGGAAGAGGTGAACTTCCTGTACTGAATGGCTTCCGGGGCGGTCCATCGGATAGGGATCTTCCCTCCCTGTAAAGACAGACAAGTGTTTCGTACCAATTCTCTATCCTTCAGCCAGGACCGTGCACTTGGTCACTCCCCTCATGCATTTAGAAGTATTGGATTGGTGCAAATATGCCTGAAGGGAGTTACATTTTGGTCATTAAGCAGATCATCTTCTCCAGAGTGACTTAGTTTCCACCATATTTCTTAAACCAGACCATTTCTTTAAATCTATAAGGAGTACTTCAGTGCACAGTTCAGGAGAAGGGTAGAAAACCAGACTGCAGCCCGCAAATAAAGCATAGGTTGTGGGTGGATCTCAGTAGTCTCAAGAAGTGCCGATGTTTCATTGTCTTCTTCTGCACTGATCTGATAGCACTGGACAGGTAAAAGCAAATCCTTTGTTAAGACACTGATATTGCTTTCCTGTGTCCTATGCTTGCAAATCAGTGGTGATGAAAGGAATGAGCTGAGAAAAGGAAGCCACATTAGACTACTAGGATGCATCCTGCATGTATAATCTCAAACCTGATACATTTCCATACTAGCATACCACTTAGAATGCATGCCCAATACATTGCCTCATAATAAGTGGTATTCTAGTGTGTAAATTGGAACCATAGAAATATAATCTATTCCTATGATTGGAACAGAGCCATACTCACCAGGACACTGGTGTTTGTGGGGTCTAACTTGCCCAAAATACATTGCTTCATACTATATAGTATGGAAGTATGGATTTTGGGACAGAGCCACACTCACCAGGGCGCTGGTGTAGGTGGGATCTGATGTGTCTTCCTCCAGAAACCGCGAGAGCCCGAAGTCAGACACCTTACACACCAGGTTACTATTGACCAGGATGTTGCGGGCAGCAAGGTCCCGGTGCACGTAGTTCATGTCATTTAGGTATTTCATGCCCGCCGCAATGCCACGTAGCATGCCCACCAGCTGGATCACCGTGAACTGCCCGTCATTTTGCTTTAAAAAAAATACTGAAATGTTATATTGCTATGCTATGTTATGTTATACTATGATATGCCATACTGATGTGTTAAGCTATACTAAGCAGTGTTATGCTATGTTATGTTGTATGCTATATTCTCTGATATGTGTTACACATTCCAAAAAATGTGGCTGGTTCTCATATTAATTCCCCTAGCATTGTTAGCCACACAAAATTGAGCGTCTGGTTGATCCTCTCACCTGGATCTGTGAGCTCACCGGATCTAACTAAGCCCACTCTACACACCTCACACCTGGGCCAAAAAGCTATTAAGTGTAGATGTGAAGGAGAGACAGCCACTGTGTTCTTGAATCCATTGGGTTCTTGATGTTGAAAACAGTTGAAAAATCTGTATGGTTACTGTGATATTTCATATGACCTACAATGCTTCACATCTAAATATAGTTTTGATTCTATTATCTCTAAAATTCACTCATGAGATAAGGCAGCGATCTAGCCTTTAGGTACTCCTCAACTAATTTCCTAATCTAGTCGACTTTCCATTTGTTTGCACTGATCCAAAAGACAAGACAGGTGAAAGCCACCTGATGTATTTTAACCAGATACATGTTTGGAAGAAGGAAGGAAAGTAGAAAAGGACAGGAGATCTCTCCAGAATATTGAGATGCCCAACTTTGAGGCCCACTGACCTATATATCTAGGACCTTCATTTGGGCCAGTTTGCTACATTTTTCGTAAGGGAAAATCCCCACTGGGCACAGACGTCAGCTCAACGTCTAGTTTTGATTTACATTTGGTTGAGTTGTCAACAAACGTGAATTCAACGTGAAATCAACCAAATACCTTACACAGCGGGTTGCTATTGACCAGGATGTTGCGGGCAGCAAGGTCCCGGTGCACGTAGTTCATGTCATTTAGGTACTTCATGCTCACATGTTTTATTTGTCACATGCACTGAATACAACAGGTGAATAAGTCAAGAAAATATTGACTAAATAAACTGAAGAACTAAACATTTCACCATATCATTGGATTAGTTCAAAATACTCTTACATTGATGACTTTTTGCAAATCCAATTACTTTTCCATGTTGATTCAACGTCATCATATCAATTTGTGGGGTTTAAATTAAGTGCAAACAATGTTGTGGAAATTGCAAACTTCAGAAGCCTTTTCAAACCTCAAAATACACTAGGAAACTTCTCCTGTAACAAGGTAATCAAATTAAGATCCTACATCTGTACTGACCCTGAGGAAGGAGTCCAGCGATCCGTTCTCCATGAACTCAGTGATGATCATGACGGGGGCGCTCTTGGTAACCACGCCCTCCAGGTGGATGATGTTGGGGTGGTCAAACTGACCCATGATGGATGCCTCAGACAGGAAGTCCCGCCTCTGGCGCTCTGTGTAGCCCACCTTCAGTGTCTTAATGGCCACCAGGATCTCTCTCTTCCCAGGGAGACGCAGGTTCCCGCTGCACACTTCCCCAAACTCTCCTGAACAATAACAGGTTCAGGTTTCAGATATACTGTCCATCAGCAAAGGACTCTGATACACCACTATAAGATGTAGTGCTATGACATGGGACTGTAACTTGGATATCTTAAATGTACTGTTAGAACATTTTACAAGATGTTTTATTAGGTTTAATCCACACTGTATATCAATATAACATTTTATAGGCCAGTTTCCCAGACACAGATTAAGTCTAGTCCAGGACTAAGCTTCATCTGTGTTATTACGTATATGTTATAATGTACAGTATATAGGGTTTTCACCTTCACCGGTTGATTTTTTACCTGCGCCAATGACTTGCTCGATCTTGACACAGGAGGTGTCAATCTCTTTGGCAAACTCCCTCACTGCCTCGTTGGGGTCCTCATAAGTGAAGGGGTCAATATAGATCTTCATTCCTGGAGACACTTGGAAGGAGAAACAGAGAAAAAACAGAGGCTATGCATAATATACAGCCTGGCAGTATGTATTGGCTACAGAAAACAGTAGCTGGAACCGTGCCTGGGCTTAGACCTGATACAGGTGGTTAGATACAGTAGTAGTAACCTTTAACTTCCAGTACTCTACATCTAATGGAAATGTCACCACTGTCCCTAGGATGGTAGTGTTATTCCTTAACAAATGGTTCACTCCACTTTTCAACCCATTTCCCATGGATAGAAGGTTGTCTGTAAACCATGTTACTCACTGTGGCCACTGGTGTAGTGCTGCACCTTGTCTGTGTATTCAGATTCTGTTCTCTCAGAGCTTCTTCGATTGCAGACGATGACCAATACGACGACAGCGATGATTAAGACGACACCTGCAGCAGCTGAGCCAATGATGAGGGGGAGCTTCTCCTGAAAGCTGGACTTGTACTCCTCTGCACATACACAACAAAACAAACCCATTCCTCATATTAACGTCTACAAGGTTGGCCTACTCTGCAATGTTGAACTTTTGGGACTATACCATATACTCTGCAATGTAATTCAAAAGTGTTTGAAAAACACTGGTTCGAATGGCGTACCTTCGGTCATGGTCTGAAAGTACATCTTTCCGCTGAAGCGTCCGAATCCGGCCACTGTTCGAGCCCGTACCTGGAAGACGTATATAGCTCCGGGCTTCAGGCCACGGATGACTGCTGTGTTGGTCTGACTGCGCACCACCGATGAGTTCCACTCTGCCATGCTCTGGAACACACAGACACACACAGAGGGTGTAAGACTGGATCGGCTCACTGTTTGAATTACAGCAGTAAAACCTGTCAACTGACTTCACCTTATCATAGTACTGCAGCTCATAGTCCAGTATGAGGCCGTTGGGCTGGTCCGGTTGGGACCAGGAGAGAGTGATGCTGTCAGGTGTCCGGCTCACCTGGTGCATAATCGACACGGCCGATGGTGCTGTGAGTGAGTGAGTGAGTGAGTGAGTGAGTGAGTGAGTGAGTGAGTGAGTGAGTGAGTGAGTGAGTGAGTGAGTGAGTGAGTGAGTGAGTGAGTGAGTGAGTGAGTGAGTGAGTGAGTGAGAGAGAGAGAGAGAGAGAGAGAGAGAGAGAGAGAGAGAGAGAGCGTTAAGGTTAGTGACATTACTACAACACTAGGAAGAAGCTTTCAAATCCCCTGGTAATCAAGAACAAGACTAATGATGCAGCAAGAACAAAAGAGCCAGGAACATCGGAGATAGTTTATTGAGTATTATTACAGTCACCCATTCACTGAAAATACTAATAGTAATAATGTATTTGTTTTGAAATGGTGTGTGAAATATTCACTTTGTAGGCAAAGACACACACACACACACACACACAAGGTCTTTCCTAATGAGGGCTTAATTAGGGCATGTTTATGTAACATTAGTGCTTTCGGTTATACCCTGTAAAAACACTGGGGCTCATGGGAACCTGAGTTTGCTCTTTTCACAGTCCCATCCCAGACAGTAATTAGGACTGACATCTAGAGCAGTGGAGAAAAGACTACAGTGTTAAGGGCAGAGAGTAGAAAGTGTATAGCCTGGCCCTAATACCAACACTACCTAACACCCAGTCCATTTGAAATGTGAACGTCAACAAATAACGCTGTAAATCATGTCTGAATACTGCATTTCAAGTGCCCTAAATGCAATTGAACTCACTCAATACTAATAAGGGTCACACATCTGTCAATAAATTGTTCAGGCAGACATCATAAACATTGCTTAGGCATCCTTACACAGACATTGTTCATTGGTACTACATGACATACAGGTTTACTTACACAGATCTTGCCATTGCAAAATACCATCAAAATATCTAAACCCATATCAGGTGTAATATTTCCTGTGCCTCTCCTTATCAGACTGAACACACTCCTGATAATATCTCTTCAATGAACTTCACACTGGAATGCGGTACTTTGAGAGGAGAGTGAATGAATGGCTGTCTCCCTTACCGGCCTGGTTGGTGGTGATGTTGACTGAGGAGTAGTGTGGTGAGTAGGGGCTCTGGTCGGAGACCCCGTTGACTGCCTGGATCTCAAAGGTGTACTGCGTGTGGGCCAGCAGGTCACTGATGTGGACGCTGGTCTCCGTCAGGCCCAGTTGACGAGGGATGAACTGGACGTTGTCCCCGCAGCGTGTACAGCCTCCCCGGCCCCCTCCACAGCTCTTACAGATGATGTTGTAGACCACGTCCTCGCGGCCCCCGCCATCGCGTGGCGTGCTCCACTCCAACCTCAGGGATGTCTCGTTCACGATTGAGATTACACTCTGGGGCGCGGAGGGGATGGCTGTCAGAGGAGAGGGGGGAGATAAAGAAGAGTTCAGGGAGGATCAGTGATGATGAGGTTTATACTCCAGACAGTGGTCATAAGGACACACAGGGGATTTAGGGTCTGATTCCAACCTAACCCACACCCTGTACTATAGCTCTCCAGCATCAGGGTTGTTGTTCGCTGGTTAACTCTGTAATAAGTTAACTCTGTGTGGTTAAAGTAGTATACAGTAGGTCACAAAACTAGTCTCCACATTTCAATAATCAGACACCATTTTTTTTGTGTTTGTTCTTTTATAAACAATACAAAACATACACATGCAAACATCTACTGCATCACTCCTGCCCAGACCCACTAGCACCCCCTCCCCCACCCCCCATCTCTAGTGCATGTATCACTTCCCAACCACATGGCCTGAAACTGCATTTTGCTTCTCTCTGCAGCCCACACACTTTTAATATTTAAATAATAAATCATTTGATTTTTCCTTTGTGATAATGATGGCCCATTGATAGATTTCCAAGTTTTTAGCATATGTTGTTTCAAGATGAGTGATGAGAAGAGAATGGTCCAACCCATCCTGTATGTCATTAGACCCCAATATGACATGTCTTACAATATGCAGACAGACGGATTAAAAGGTTACATTGTTAATACTTCTGACAGTCAACTTTCTAGCTCCGCCCACAACTTCCGGACTTTCTAGCATTCCCAGAAAGCATGGGTTATTGAGTCATCATTAGTTTTACACTTAAGACATGACTCTGTCATTGTGCTGCAGAATTTGTGAATTTTGTCTCTTGTATAATAAATTCAATACATAATTTTATACTGGATTAAGCGTACATTTTCATTAACTTTCCCTCCATCTTGTGCCAACATCAGTTGTTTTTTAGTCTTGGTTCCAAATGTTTGTATTTTTTTCTAAGAGACAGTCAGTTGGATATGCTCTCTGCAAGGATGTATATATCATATCATATGAAGATATTTTTCTGACTCAAATAAGATTACCTCAAGGTTGCTCTGATGTCCAAAAGATTTCAAATAGAAATGTTGTGATATGTAACTTTTATTCGGACACTAAATTAATTTGCATGAGCTCCATTCAAGTCCATCAGGCTTCAGATCAAGGAAGGAAGAGAGAGCGATGAAAAGAGCAGTGTGGTAGTTAACTAGCGTCCTGGTGGAATCTGAGAGACACAATGAATGCCCCTGCATGCTCATTTCTGCCTCTTCAATTAGAGAGAGACCGCTGAGGGCCATATCTCCATTGTGGCCCTGGCTACATCCCAAATGACACCCTATTGCCTTTTTTTTGTGCACTACTTTTCACCAGGGCCCATAGGGTGTCCATAGGGCTCTGGTCAAAAGTAGTGCACTATAAAAGCAAAAGGGTGCCATTTGTGACCGAGACCCCATTTTCACATTCAAAACAGCTGCCCCCTTCATAATGGACAGGCTTATGCAAATCTCTCAGGATATTTTCTCTGAGGTCCTTGTCGGACTGGTGCACCAATGGAAGAGAATGGAAGGGACATTCCAACAGTTCAGTGCTGTTGGAATGAAACATAACCCTTGTTTCGCCCTTGGGCACCTAGAAGAATGTATGACTTTGGTATTTTTTGTGTGAAAATGTATGAGGGGAGCTGGAGTCTTGGTAAAAAAGTGAAAGTTGAAAAGATTTGGCTTAAGGTTAGCACTTTTGTTTGTGCTCATTGCATCATGCACAACATACAGTATATCAGAATCATTCTGTTTTTGCTAGACAGGTGCTTTTCTATAGTGAATGCCACATAAGGCCTGCATTTACATTATTAGGGTTGAGCTGATGGATTCTGTTAGTAAATTCATAGACAAAATGAAAACTCAATTCAACAATTGATAATGGCCCATAATGTCCTGGGAGCATTTGTCAATTAATTATTTAAAATGTGAATTTTAATACAATTCTTATATACACAAAAGCCTACTAAATAGACTGCTGTGTGATAATCTCTACTGTGTCTTTCCTTAACACTGTGTAGTACCACCCATGGAGAGTATGTGGAACTGTAAGGACTAGAAACCTACTGGTGCAGGGTATCTGCGGGGGATCCGAGTCGCTGCGGTAGTACCCGTTGCGGCACACACAGTTGGTGGCCCCCTCGTTGGTGGTGCGACTGTTGATGGGACACTGGAGACACAGGTGGTCCCCCTGGGAAGACTTAAAGAACCCCGAGCCACACGCTGCAGATGAGAGAGAGAGTGAGGGAGAGGGAAAGACAGAGGGAGTTAGAGAGAGAGTTTATGAATGAACTTATTATACTAAAGTGACATAAAATGGCATACTCCAGACATTTTACAACATGACAGCTTCAGAGAAAAAAGGGTACAGAGTCGATAGAAAGACAAATTTCCAGACATATAATAAAATATTGGTCTTGAAATGCACAGACATAATAAGCTTTGGCATGTCCTTCTTCATATGGTTAATAAAATATAACTTCCAGGAGTCTGAGGCTTGTTGCTATTCAGTTTTTTGTCTCATGGCATTTGAAACTCTGGAAGAACAGAGTGAGGCGTAGTCAAAGAGACTTTGAAATTTGGAGGTCTGGAATTGAATGGTTATACATATTCTACAACTGTGTTGAAATAGGGTTTAAAGAGAGAGAATGGGATCAGTAGCAAATCTTATTGGGATCGGTAGCTAAATATTACCACCATAGGAGGCTACTACTCTGAGGCTACTTACTCTCCATCATATATTCTCCTCCATGATTTCCCACAATGTCTCACTGTACACTTGTAGTTTGTGTAGAACCCTTTGTTCCAAATAGCACATACTGCTAACCAATATCCTACAAAAACCATGGAGTGTGTCATCTGAAGCAGGGGTAAGTGATGTGAAATACCATCTTTTATGTTTTATTTTATTTAACCTTTATTTAACTAGGCAAGTCAGTTGGCCATCCCCAGCTTCCAATTGGCTCATTCATCCCCCCTCCATTCCCCTGCAACTACTTCCCAGATTGTTCTGTAAATCAGAATGTGTTCTCAGTCTACTTACCTGGTAAAATAAGGGTAAAATAAATGTGTAAAGGTTACTACAGCCTCCAGCTTTGCAAGCTAATCCAATCAAGATGGTGTGAAAGTAATTAGATGCCTGGCTGTCACTTCCGCAACTTTCTGGATTTGTCCCAAATGGCACCTTATTCCCTATATAGTACACTACTTTTTACCAGGGCCCATAGGGCTCTAGTCAAGAGTAGTGCACTATAAAGGAATAGGGTGCCACTTGGGACACATCCTCTGACTGTCTGACACTGGCAGAGACGTGGTAGTCTATCCCAGACCTCTCTGGGGTGCATTTATCCAGTCTGTGTCATGCCAGTGGGAACAAATATATACAGTAGTATATTTATTATACCCACTATTACCACATGATTGTCTTGTATTGAAAGAGTGTTTGCCTCTTTTAAACCATGTTTCATCTTATTGAATTCATTTAGGTTTTGTCTTATTTCCCAAGAGGTCCAAACACTCCCTAACAAACCCACTGGGCACAGACGTCAGTTCAACGTCGAGTTTCGATTTACATTTGGTTGATTTCTCCACTAACGTTAATTCAATATGAAATAAAACATTTAAAAATCGCCCTGTCATTGTATTTAGGTTTAAAGTTCCTTAAGTTGATGACTTTTTCCAATCAGTTTTCCAAGTTGATTCAACGTCCTCACATTGAATCTTGTTGTTGAAATTACATGGAAACATGGTTGATTCAACGTCCTCACATTGAATTTTGTTGTTGAAATTACATGGAAACATGGTTGATTCAACCAGTTTCTGCCCAGTGGGAGGTATCTCACATCATCCCTCTTTGAATAACTGTCATGTCTTCCACTTCCACAATGAGAAGCTCTAGGAATCCTAGGCGGTCAAAGGACAGCCAGTGTGAGGAGACAAAAGGAAGAGTCTGTTGGCAGAGGGTCCAGGGAACCCCCATGGCTAGACCCAGATAGAGAGGAGGACTGAAGGGGGAGGAAAAGGAGAGGGGATTGACAGTTCTATGACAGAGAGTCATTCAATAAAGGAAGAAAGTTGCACACTCAAATATAGTATGGACCAATGTCATCCCAGCCCCTGGATCTTGGATCCTGGATCCTACCACCATAGAAATATAATTACTAAAATGGGTTTCCCCTTTGAAGTCACTAAGGATGCATTCAAATTACAGTTGTCTCAGGTGCTTTTTCCCATTCTACTCATTCTATTTCTATGAAATTCTATTTCTACCACAACACCCTCCAGAGATAAATGTGTTATGAATCCTACAGTACAGTAATGAATAGCAAACTAAAGGCTAAATAACAGCCATCATTAAATCTTGTGGAGAGCTATTGACATATCTGAAATGGGTCATCTGAGGCTTGTGGTGGAACATTGATTTTGCCTGTTAGAAATGGATGAGCGTACCGTATCACCAAGCATTCATAGCTCTCTTATCAAATTAATTTCAGATACTGTAAAATATGGATAGAAGTGGAGGGGGCTCAACCAACAACTCTGAGGTGCAACCAAATGTTGTATCATCCACTTCTCATATCCCTCCCTGCTGCTCCCCCTATGGACATTCCCTCTCGGACATTCTAAGAATTTCACTGTACCCTGCAATTACAAATACATGTGACTACGAAACAAATAAACTCATCTAATATAATAAAATACAAATAAAAGAAAGGGTACAATGCTTGCTCACCATTAAAAACATATCATTTTATTTAAATCTGTAATCCTTAATGGTGAAACAGCCACGCCCGTTTGCGATATTGCAAAGACAAAGACGTTCGTGCAAACACCAAACAGTTTTTCCCCATCTGACATTATCGCCCGCGCAATAGAAGAGCACAATATGTACTGCATTTTTTTTACCATGCTGCGAGATGCTCCTCAACAAAAACAATAACAACGGTTGTGGGGCGGCCACTTCATCAGAACCATCATCAGGACGAAATGTCAAGCTGTTAATAGTTGCTTAAATAAAATCATATTTTTTTAATGGTGAAGTACTATGAAATACAATGGTATTGTAAAATAATAATTAAATAATGTGTCTGAATGCCTCGATCAGAACTAGGGCTGTGGCAGTCATGAAATTTTGTCAGCCAATGATTGTCAAGCAAATAACTGCCAGTCTCACTGTAATTGACCGTTAATTAACATAAAAACATGTAGCTTCTCATGGCTTCCATGCACAGCCTACAAACCACCGTTGCAGACCTTTGGAACATCTACATTTTAAAAAGTATAATAAATCCATGTAATATAGCCTACACCATCACAATAAAGACATTACTTATTTTAAACAGGTCTAAAGAAACTGTAGTCTATTTCAGAAGAACAGAATATCATACTCTAAGTTGTCCTTATATTAGGTCCTGATCTGGCTCTGCCAAATGGCTGTGGGCTACACTAGTTCATTTAGCAGTTCTATGGCATTATATTATATTTTTTTATCCAATTCCGAGGTGCATATTGAAGATATTGGAAAAACTATCCACATTTACTTTTCGTCAGCCAACAAGATGAGTAGGCCTAATGAACAGCAAAAGCACTAGCCTATGTCAATCTACTATCCCCAATTGTACAAAAGTTGACCTATTGTATTTTGGGAGAGAAATACATATTCCACCGTCCATTGTCAGATGCAATAGATCCCAAATGAATACAACCACTAGCATCAAAAAAACTGTTTTAAGCAATGTACCTGGTGCAACAGATGAGAACGTTTAGCTTAAAATGTTGATCAACTATGAGGCTATTTCTTCACATTATAAGTGCAGCAACGCACACACGGCAGTAGGCTATATGCGCGTAGGTTCCAGTAGCAGGAAAACACCATTCTCAAAAGTGACCACAAATGTGATTATGCATATAGTGCTTTTATTATAAAGGTGCATTTTATGGTGAAATTATCTTCCCCAATCTTGAAACTCACTTGCTGTGTATGTATGCCAGTTAGGCTCTACAGCCGTTGTAAAGCAGATTAATGTGCTTCATTTTAAGAAGTTTCTTGGCCACTTTAATTCTGATACATATTTTATCTAAATATTTTGGCTGCAGCATACCACTCTGCATCCCACTGCTGGCTTGCTTCTGAAGCTAAGAAGGGTTGGTCCCTGGATGGGAGACCAGATGCTGCTCAAAGTGGTGTTGGAGGGCCAGTAGGAGGCACCCTTTCCTCTGGTCTAAAAACAATATCCCAATTCCACAGGGCAGTGATTGGGGACATTGCCCTGTGTAGGGTGCTGTCTTTCGGATGGGACGTTAAACAGGTGTCCTGACTCTTTGCGGTCACTAAAGATCCCATGGCACTTATCGTAAGAGTAGGGGTGTTAACCCTGGTGTCTTGGATAAATTCCCAAGCTGTCCCTCGTACCATCACGGTCACATAATCATCCCCAGCTCCCCTGTAACTATTCCCCAGGTTGTTGCTGTAAATGAGAAGGTTCTCAGTCAACTTACCTGTTCAAATAAGGGATACATTTGAGTATTTTTAAAAAAGGCTACATGAGGTGTGTGACTATGATTTGCAAAAAAAGCGTGCTGTTTTCCATTAAGCTGGGCATCATTCACAAGTGATAGGCTAATATTATCACACTATTCTAAATGTAATCTTGTTTTTACATATACTAAATAATATATGTGTGAAATTTGTTTTGATTTAGATTGGACCATTATCATGCACCTGCCTCAAAACAGGGGCAGCGGGAAAAATGACATGTCTATATACTTAAATAGCAAATGGGGGATGCTTTTCCTCCAGGTAGGCTATACTCGTGTTGTAAAGAGAAGCAATGTGCTTAATATTAGGAAAGTTGAGAAATAAATATAGTAGGCCTAACCTATAGAAAGCTGATGGGATCCTCCTCTTTTTAATAAAGGCCATCACTCTGCATTCTCACACAATTGCATCGCCTATAGAAATGTTGAGCAATGGGCTATCAAGTGTTTGATTAGATTTTCGATTACAGGGACAATAGAGAGCGGGGTACCAGGGAAGTTGGTAAGTTCGGTAGGCTACTAATGACCATCAGCAGCATCAGAGCTTGGAGAAGCCTAATTACCGTGACTAAACAGTCACGTAGAATTTGACTGCCGTCATGACACGTGACCGCCGGTGGGGCGGTAATACGGTCACCGTAACAGCCCTAATCAGAACCTTACTGCTTATTGGCGCACACACACACACACAAAATGCAGTTTCATATACGGCTGTGAATAGAGCAGTCTTTAACGTCAAGCTGATTGTACTTTTATGGCTCAGCAGTTTCATGCCCTGAGTAAAGAAATAAGTAGTGTTAACTGTCCATTCATATATCTATTCATCTGTGTTTGCCTTTATTATTTCAATATTCTCCCGGTCGCCTGAAATACCGGTCTCAAGAGGTGATTTTCCTGCTTCCTTTGTCACCTGTAATAAGAACCCATTTCTTTTTGCTGTTATTTGCTGTTATTGCTTTTTAGATCTCTTGGTCTTACTAGTGTACTGTGGTGTGAGTGAGTCTGTCTGTGTGTGTCTGTGCACGCCTGTAAGTGTGTATGTGTATTGATGCATGTGTGCATTGTGTACAGTGTGTGTGTCCAGGTGTGTACACTAGCGGGTGAGTGATCCGTAAATGTGTGACCACGAGAACAGTGTCAAATCATATTAGACATAGAAACAGAGGCTTTGGCATTCCCACTGACGTAAGGTGTGGCGAGTAGGTGTTAAAACATGGTTCCCTTCAAAACATGAGAAAATAGAGCATCAATTCAGAGTAATGAAAGCTATTTACACGGGCTAAATAGTCAAACAGACAAATCACATACACTACAGTGCATAAAGTAAACCAAAGTATTGTATTATACTGTATAGTGTAAATAAAATATGACATTATCATTATGGAGGCAATACACCATCCATCCATAAAGAACCAGAGGAAGGTTCAATGAGTACGCTAGTGACTGACTCACAATGGTGGAAAAAGTACTAAATTGTCATACTTGAATTAAAGTAAAGACACCTTAATAAAAAATAACTAAAGTAAAAGTCACCCAGTAAAATACTACTTGAGTAAAAGTCTAAAGGTATTTGGTTATAAATATACTTAATATACTCAAAAGTAAATGGAATTGCTAAAATTATTTATTATTTATTTATTGTTATTGACAGATAGCCACCATGGGCACACTCAGACAGGTTTCTGGGCACGATAGAATCGATTCCAGATGTATAAATTCAACATGAGCAATTCAACATGAGCATTGTTAAGAGCTAGTAACATTAGCATTGTTAAGAGATTTACAAACAAATCATTTGTGTTTCGTGAGTCTGCCAGATAAGAGGCAGTAGGGATGACCAGGGATGTTCTCTTGATAAATGTGTGAATTGGACCATTTTACTGTCAAAATGAAACAAATATTTTGGGTGTCAGGGAAAATGTATGGAGTAAAAAGTACATTATTTTCTTTAGGAATGTAGTTAAGTAAAAGTAAAAATAGGCAAAAATATAAATAGTAAAGTAAAGTACAGATACCTCAAAAAACAACTTAAGTAGTACTTTAAAGTATTTTTTACTTAACTGCTTTACACCACTGCTGACTCATTGGAGTCCACAGCTGCCACAAAAATGCTGGTTACTGTGGTGAAACCTACAAAATACTATCACTCTCTTTACTGGGAAACTATGCAAAAATCTGTTTCTATTTGTGAGTCCCTTCGAAGGCTTGTTCATTTGATTTGATCTAACTTCATGTATTGTGATCAACCCTCCCATGTAACTATCAATATTCTGTTAAGTTTGAGCATCATTTATGATAATCACTCTATACGTATTATCATTATTATGATGTTTTTGATGTTGTTACGACTGTCATTATCACTTCAATGGCTTTATGTGCTGTGGGTGTGAGTGCCCCTCCGCTCCCATCAATGTGGTTTTGGCAGCACCTATCTGAGCAGGTGTTAGTTGATGTGCGAGAGCACTGAGCACACTGTCATTTACTGACACTGTTACACAAGGACATCCCACTTCTCTGTGTGGCTATTCCCAGCCACGCTACATTAATTAGCCTATATGGTCAACGACGTCCATAAACTTTTGACTTTTGGTAGGTGAGGGTGTGTAATTATCGGGTGTACATCACTTCATAATGAATAGGTCAACCGCAAATAATGAATGCTTTGCAAATATTGAGTCCAGGGCATGTTACAGGGCGGATAAGAGAGAATTATTTTTTTTTTTCTCTCTCTCCTTTGTCTCATTCTGCTGCCCAACTTCTCTCATCGTGGCCCGGCAGAGAGAAAGGAGAGCCGGGAGGAAGTGATATCGCCACTGACAGGAAGTGTCTGTTCGAGGCAGATCCTTGGATAGGCAGTTGGAGCCGGAGGGACGACAGCTCCGCTCCTCGAGAAACCTTTGATCAATGAGTCTGTCGGCAATGACAACGGCACACCTGCACTCCATCAAAAGGGGTTGTCCCCAGTAACAACTGTGTGGACAGCCACCAATCAGCAGAGATTAGGTCTGGCTCTCTGTCCTATCAGGCTGTTCAGTAAATGTAGACACTGACAGGATATCTAGGCTGGAGATTCTACTGTATGTGAACTGGAAGTTAGAAAGATGAAATCGAACTAGGTTTTGAAATAGAATTGATATGGAGATATACGTGCAGGTAACCTACAAATAAATTAAGTGCTTAATTAGGTGTATGCCTTATGGAAATAGATGTCACTTTACAAAATATCTATAGATTGAAAAAAATGTAAGTGTTGGATTACATTATGTGATGCTACAGTAAAAAATTAAACTGAAAACACCTAAATAATCATGTTCTCTAGACACTTTCTCTTTGCAAAATGAAATAATGAATGAGTCAACCTGATGTGGCATACCCTTCTGGAGCAGTCAACATTTTACTTTGCCCTTATCAAGAGTTTAACAAAACAGGACATGTAGCAAAGGTCAATTTGTAAACAGTGCCTGACTTTGGGTCCAGTAGCAGGTAGAGAAAAGCCAGTGCCATGCAATGTCGCTAACATTCGGAGGGGACATTCTCGTAATAGGGCGAGAAGCTGTTTGTGTTTCCCGACCGTATAGGCTAGAAATAGGCCCACTTGCAAGCACACACAACACACAGTCTGCATTAATAGGCTCTGTCAGAGACGAAGAAGAGGCACTTGTATCAGAGAAGCTGATTTCAGGAGTGGCAGGGGTACTGAAAGCAATATCCCGATAGGTCACCTCCACCATTATCACTCTGTCTCCTCTACATAGCCAGCCCTGTGAATCTTTGAACACTGTGGGTAAGTCAAAACATACAGATGCAGTCAAATATATTGGCAACCAAGAAATGTACAATGCAGTGCAATGGAGCAGAATGTTCTGATTTGTCTTTTCAAAACTAGTTGAATGGCTAGTTTAATCCTGTAGACTCCTGCAACTTATCACAGATAAATGACCAGTAAATGAGAATCCCTTGCCTCCAACCACAATCATTTAAAGTTTGAATAATTTAGTCCAGGCCATTTTGGTGAATGAAAAAACTAAAGTTCAGTTAAGATTTTCTTGTTGCTGTATAGTTGAAAATCAAACAAAATAAGCATGAGCACCAAAAAAGAAATAGAAGAAATAGTGAATTTTGAAGAAATATTGAATTGTGCAAGGGTGACAATATATTGGTCACATCTGTATCAACTGTGTGTGTGAGAGAGGGGGAGGACAGAAAGACAGAGAGAGAAAAAGAGGGATGTGTGTAACTCAGTTTGAGGGGGTCTAATGCACCATGTTTGTAAGATTGGTGGTGAATTGAGAGGACAGTCTTTGCCCCTCATGCATTTACAGATCTCCTGACCCGTTAGTAAACACTTGGGTTTGGGAGTCTGCCCTAACATAGTCCGACATTTTATTTTCAGAAAGACTTCCTTTTCAATTGCTTGCCTCAAATTACTATTTTACACCCAATGAGCATCTGTCTGTTGGATGGAGAAAGAGAGGGGTAAACTACAGGGTGTTGCCATGTTGCATGTACAGAAGCAGTCATGCACATCTCTCACATAAAGCGTAGTGTACTCTATGCAAATAACCCTACAAATGTTTTAAAAAATGTATACGGAATGTTATTGTAATTTACAATGTAAGAGTTGTAAGTCTGATGTTGAATGAGAGGAACCTAATTGAGCATTTGATTTACACTGGGGGCAGCAGGGGACTTCTCTCTCTGTCATTATGTTCAATGACCATTGAATTCTCTGTAGAAGCCAAAACTCATAGGACAAGATCCACTGTTGCAGGAGATAACCCTGGTTTCCCCACAGGACAGTGTAAATGCCTACGGTGTATGTAAGGCTGGGCGAAATGGCCAAAATGTCATATCACAGTATTTTTCAAATGTTTGACTGTATTTTACGGTATTTGCTGTGCTATTGCCTTTAGGATGTGGGACTGAGGAGCTGGGGTAATGCAATCTCTATTCATGTATTTCCTCCAAACATATGGCATTTCTGGTCCGAACATTGCTTACTGTATGTAAACCTGGAAGTATCCAGTGATCTCCAAAAGTATTGGAACATGAACCATTTTTTTGTTATTTTGTCTCTGTACTCCATCCAGCACTTTGGATGAGTGACTATGATGAGTGACTATGAGTTTAAAGTGCAGACTAGCAGCTTTAATTTGACAGTATTTTCATCCATATCGGGTGAATCGTTTAGAAATCACAGCACTTTTGTACACTGACCCCAAATTTTAGGGGACCAAACATATTGGGACAAATTCACTTATATGTGTATTAAAATAGTCAAAAGTTTAGTATTTGTTCCTATATCCTAGCACGTATTTTGGATGCATTTGCTGTTTGTTTTGGTTGTGTTTCAGATTATTTTGTGCCCAATAGAAATTAATGAAAATCACCCTCAAATGTAAGCTGACAGTCTGCACTTTAACCTCATAGTCATTGTATCATTTAAAATCCAAAGTGCTGGCATACAGAGCCAAAACAAAAACACAATGTTTCACTGTCCCAATACTTTTGGAGCTCACTGTAGGTTATTAATATATGGGTCGGCTAAGGACTATATATAAAAGCTAAGTATTAGGTACAAAAGTAAGTATGATGGTGCCTGGTGATATGAAGTCTCTGTTTTCATTCAATTGTCATACGAGGCCTGCCATGTCAAATTACAATCACAAATAATGACTTCCTAAAGGACTAAACGAAATGTCACTGGGTATCACTGGGTGTAACAATATGACTAAAGTGCAGTGATACCACTGGCTACCCCAGGCTATTTAAGTGCTCCTCCCCCCAAAGATACAAACCATCACACCGTGAAACATAGCAGAATGGATCGTCGAGGGCTTCATTAGCAGTGCTTGATATTTCTAATCAAATGACCAGGGACACATGAAAATGAGCCCTCCCATGCTCATAATTAGTAAATTATGGCCGCCATTAAAGCAGGGAATTATAGGGGATTATTGTGGGGGGAAATGAGTGAGACATACTGCTGCCGCATGGCAGCTGAGGATGTTAGCCATCTCCATCCATCAGCTCCCCCCATTTAGATTCTGTCAATGGCAGCAGGGAGGGTGCTGCCAAAAGTCTCTCTTCATTCTTACTCCCCACTCGTTCAGTGGAATCATATCCGCCGGTACAGAGGAAAAAAAAGAGGAGTAACAATTGTCTGTTGTCTAGATGTGTCTAACGGTGTGTGTGTGTGACAGTGGTGCAGTGGAGAATAAACACATAAACACCGGTTACGCACCTTTTTATTTTGCCTGAGTGTTAACCCACTTTTATTGAAAGTGTAGGGAGTGTTACTTTACTCACCATGAACGGCGATCAGCGTTTACACACCTTTTTTTTTAACACTGCATCACTGGTGTGTGTGTGTGTGTGTGTGTGTGTGTGTGTGTGTGTGTGTGTGTGTGTGTGTGTGTGTGTGTGTGTGTGAGTAGGACATTTTCCTTGTCTCTCACTACACTAGGGGTAAGTGAAGAGACAGGGATAGTGCTTTCTTGGCAATACAGTGAGATCTCTCTGAAAGTAAGGATGCAACCTGGACTCAGGTGTAGACGTAACATAGTAAATGTAAATCTGAGACACTCCAATAATAATAATGTCATAATTTACCGACCCATCCACCCATCCACCCCGTTTTTTGCCTTAAGTAACCTTATGTAACCAATTATATTATACTGAACAAAAATATAAACACAACACGTAAAGTGTTGGTCACATGTTTCATGAGCTGAACTGAAAGATCCTATAAATTTTTTATAAGCACAAAAAGCTGATTTCTCTTTAATTTTTTGCACAAATTTGTTTACATTCCTGTTAGTGAGTATATCTCCTTTGCCAAGATAATCCATCCACCTGACAGGTGTGGCATATGAAGAAGCTGATTAAACAGCATGATCATTCCACAGGTGCACCTTGTGCTGGGGACAATAAAAGGCCACTCTAAAATGTGTAGTTTTGTCACACAACACAATGCCACAGATGTCTCAAATGTTGAGGGAGTGTGCAATTGGCATGCAGGAATGTTCACCAGAGTTTTTGCCAGAGAATTGAATGTTCATGTTCTACCATAATCTACCTCCAACATCGTTTTAGAGAATTTGGCAGTACGTCCAACCGGTCTCACAACCGCAGACCAAATATAACCACTCCAGCCCTCCACATCCGGCTTCTTCACCTGCGGCATTGTCTGAGACCAGCCACCCAGACAGCTGATGAAAATAAGGAATATTTCTGTCTGTAATAAAGCCCTTTTGTGGGGAAAAACTCATTCTGATTGGCTGGCCCTGGCTCCCATTGTGGGAGTGGCCTATGCCCTCCCAGGCTCACCCATGGCTGTGCCCCCGCCCAGTCATGTGAAATCCATAGATTCAGCCTAATGAATTTATTTCAAAGGACTGATTTCCTTATATGAACTGTAACTGAGTAACATTTTGTTAATTATTGCATGTTGAGTTTATATTTTTGTTCAGTATAATTTGAGTATGCAGGATTTACATTTACTATGTCACGTCCAGTCTATGAGACCAGGCTGGCTGGGACACAGGTCTACGGTTTAAAGACACCTCTAATTACCATCAACACTCTACCCTTTACAGTACGTTCATGATCCATCTTTCCGGGCATTCATTTCATTCCCCTAGTGATACTTCTGTCCTTATGTCCATGACACTTTATGTCTCTATCCTCTGGTTTATCACTAGTACACATAATTATTATTTCTATATGGGAGGAACTTGGAAAACATAAAAGTGAGACCACAACAATATCTCTCTCCTTCTCATTCTGCAACATGTGTAGACCCTAAGGCCAAACGCCCACATTAGCAGTAAACACATTACGTCAGCAGCTCTCACCTCGACACACGGTGCCATTCTCCACCGCCTCGTGCCCAGCCTTGCACATGCAGCGCCCGATGGGCACCATCCACTCCCCGTCCCCATTACAGTAGAGCTTGATGGGTACGTCCACCTCCTCCCCGTTGGGCACACACACGCCCCGTGCTGCCACCAGGGAGGTGCTCTCCGCCCCTGACAGGGTCTCGGGGAACACGGCGCCGTTCAGGACCACGAGGGGGCACTTCCTGTAGAAGATGCGCACGGCGATGAGCGACATGCAGCCACCATAGTCCTGGAAGGCCAGATAGAAGCCTTGGCGTGACACAGGGCCGAAGCTTCGTACCTCCGTGTTGATTTTCATCACTCGGACGCCCAGATCCACCTGGGAGAAGCTCTCGTCGGCTGCGATGGTGTCGACCTTGATCCAGGGGTTTTCCATCCAGGCCGGGGACACCTTATTGGCCGTGTCTGAGTCCGTCTCGTAGTAGTAAAGGTTAAAGGTCTCCTTACAGGAGCCGGGGACGCTGGGGATGGAGCTGCAGTCCCGCACCGAGAACTTCATCTCCACGTGGATGCGCTGGGCCCCTCGCCGGCTGATGTACTTGGTGCGTACCCAGTTGTTCTGGTTGTTGTCAAAGACATTGCACACCTGGTAAGTGCGGATGGTGTTCATGTTCTCGTCGTATCCACTCACCTCCTCCCACTGCCAGGGACAGACAGAGCAAGAGGTCAGTTTAACATCCATGACCAGTGAAAACAAGTCATCAGTCAACATATTCATTTAACAGGACATTTGATTACTGGTCATTTTATTACTGGTCATTGTATTACTGTTCAAGGCAATAAAACCCCCAAAACCCATATTATGGTTATTATCACAATAAATGTGGTAACAATATGATATGACCATATGATTTGAAATATAATTGAAATACATAAATCATCCAATTGGACACTTTCGGACAAGTTTCTAAATTACAAAATCCAATGTAATAAACTGTCAGATAACATTGTTATCAGATAAGATTGCTATATTTCTGCATTTTATTTTAGACCTTTGTCTATGTAACTTTTTCTGCATGTGAAAAATGAATAAATTAGAAGGGCAAATGAGCCAGACTTCACACCTCTTCAAAATTACTAACACAGTCCGTAGCAGTGGAGGCTGCTGAGGGGAGGACGGCTTTTAATAATGGCTCAGTGGAGGCTGCTTTGGGGAGGACGGTTCTTAATAATGGCTCAGTGGAGGCTGCTGAGGGGAGGACGGTTCTTAATAATGGCTCAGTGGAGGCTGCTGAGGGGAGGACGGTTCTTAATTATGGCTCAGTGGAGGCTGCTGTGGGGAGGACGGCTCTTAATAATGGCTGGAATGGAGCGAATGTTACGGCATCAAACCATGTGTTTGATGTATCTGATACCATTCAACCTATTCTGTCCAGCCATTAGCACAAGCCCTCCTCCCCACCAACCTCCTGTGGACCGTAGATACCAAACATAAAATAGTACATTTTCATGTCAGACAATTGTCTTCCTGGGCTACATTGTTCGGAGGCTTGCACAAAGAGCTGACAGTCAGACTATTAAGCAATAAGACTCCCTTGAAGTATCACTTGGTTTGCGGCTTGACCTGCTTTCACATTGTTTATCTTCCTTACACCACACACACACACTTGATAAATGATTAATTTCAGTATGACAAGAAAATCTTTCTTGAACATAATAAATAAAACAACTTTGCAATTCCTCAAACTCCCACCTTTCCATTTTACAGTAAAGGCATCAGTAGGCACATTTCCCCCAAATCACTTTGACTTAGAAGTTTATTTTGATTAACTCTAACGCCTACACCAGGAGGAGGTTGGAATTTATTGTCATGCATTTTGCCTTGAGGCAGCTCTACAGAGTGGTTGCTAGCTGGCACAGCCACGAAGTCATAAAATTGGATTTTAAACCTAACTCTAACCTTAACCACACTGCTGACCTTAATGCCAAACCCAAACCTTAAATTAAAACCAAAAAGCACATTTTTGTTTTCCTGCATTTTTACGATATAGCCAATTGTGATTTTGAAGCTGGCCCATCTAGTGGAAATCACAGTTCTGCCTCCAGGGCAAGATTCATGACAATAAATGTCAACCTGCATTTCACACAAGCTGTTTGGTGGTCTTTTCCTGCCTAAGACCTGATATACAGTATTACTGCCCCTAATTGTTTTCCCACAACAGTGCTGTATGAACATGGTGGTTAACAAATATGGGAAGTATAAATTAATGATATACTGTTGTTGTTGTTGTTCTACATTGGCCTTCTCATGTTGCTTCTACTGGAGACGATCCAAAAATGGATCTGCAAAAATTACTAAACGTTTTAAAAGCTAGTAAAATGTTCTACTCACCCCCAATGCTGGGTAGATAGTCCATCCCAGCTCTGCTGTTGCCGTCGTAGAGTCCATGAGTATTTCTACAGAGAAATCAAGAGGTACAAGTTCATGTACTATTAAAAAGCACAAGTGCAAAACACACATGTTACATCTCATTGTGAAATACTGTGTGGAAAAATAGTAGTCTGTTTCTCTAGCCACAGATTCATCCATTCATCCTTCAATAGAGGGTTGTAACAGGAATACCTTCTATCCCCTCTGCTCTTCGCTTGATCTCTGGATTCTTTATTTGTATACTTCTGGAGTCTTTACTTGTACATCTCTGGAGTCTTTACTTGTAAATCTCTGGAGTCTTTACATGTACACTACCGTTCAAAAGTTTGGGGTCATTTTGACATTTCCTTGTTTTTGAAAGAAAAGGAACATTTTTGGCCATTAAAATAACATTGTAAATGACCATTGTAGCTGGAAACGGCTGATTTGTATTTTTTATGGAATATCTACAAAGGTGTACAGAGGCCCATTATCAGCAACCATCACTCCTGTGTTCCAATGGCACGTTGTGTTAGCTAATCCAAGTTTATAATTTTAAAAGGCTAATTGATCATTAGAAAAACCTTTTGCAATTATGTGAGCAGAGCTAAAAACTGTTGTTCTGATTAAAGAAGCAATGTGGTCATCCTGTCTGGGTTGGCGCCCCCCTTTGGGTTGTGCCATGGCGGAGACCTTTGTGGGCTATACTCAGCCTTGTCTCAGGATGGTAAGTTGGTGGTTGAAGATATCCCTCTAGTGGTGTGGGGGCTGTGCTTTGGCAAAGTGGGTGGGGTTATATCCTTCCTGTTTGGCCCTGTCCGGGGGTGTCCTCGGATGGGGCCACAGTGTCTCCTGACCCCTCTTGTCTCAGCCTCCAGTATTTATGCTGCAGTAGTTTATGTGTTGGGGGGCTAGGGTCAGTTTGTTATATCTGGAGTACTTCTCCTGTCCTATTTGGTGTCCTGTGTGAATCTAAGTGTGCGTTCTCTAATTCTCTCCTTCTCTCTTTCTTTCTCTCTCTCAGAGGACCTGAGCCCTAGGACCATGCCCCAGGACTACCTGACATGATGACTCCTTGCTGTCTCCAGTCCACCTGGCCGTGCTGCTGCTCCAGTTTCAACTGTTCTGCCTTATTATTATTCGACCATGCTGGTCATTTATGAACATTTGAACATCTTGGCCATGTTCTGTTATAATCTCCACCCGGCACAGCCAGAAGAGGACTGGCCACCCCACATAGCCTGGATCCTCTCTAGGTTTCTTCCTAGGTTTTGGCCTTTCTAGGGAGTTTTTCCTAGCCATCGTGCTTCTACACCTGCATTGCTTGCTGTTTGGGGTTTTAGGCTGGGTTTCTGTACAGCACTTTGAGATATCAGCTGATGTACGAAGGGCTATATAAATACATTTGATTTGATTTTGACTTAAAACTGGCATTCTTTAGGCTAGTTGAGTATCTGGAGCATCAGCATTTGTGGGTTAGATTACAGCTTCAAAAGGGCCAGAAACAAATAACTTTCTTCTGAAACTCGTCAGTCTATTCTTGTTCTGAGAAATGAAGGCTATTCCATACGAGAAATTGCCAAGAAATTGAAGATCTCGTACAACACTGTGTACTACTCCCTTCTGTAGAACAGTGCAAACTCACAATTGAGCACAAGTACATTAGAGTGTCTACTTTGAGAAACAGACGCCTCACAAGTCCTCAACTGGCAGCTTCATGAAATAGTACCCGCAAAACACCAGTCTCAACGTCAACAGTGAAGAGGCGACTGTCTCCCTTCTCGATAGGGCATCCCCGTTCCCATGTGTCGCTCCAGACATGTACACAACAGAAAAAGAGAAGCGTTGAAGGGACAACAACCACCTGGTGAACCGATCGTTTGTGTCCCTTCCCTTTGTGGCCTTCCAGACCAGGGGAGAATGGTCTGAGACCAGGGTGAAGTGGGTACCCAACAGGTAATACTTGAGTGTCTAGCGCCCACTTTACCGCTAGGCAGTCTTTCTCGACAATAGAGTACTTCTTTCTCTGGGTATCAGCTTTTGGCTTTCGTACATGATGTGGTGCTCCTCCCCATTGTGTACCTGGGACAGGACGGCCCCTAGTCCCGTGTCATATGCGTCCATCTGGCGTTATGAGAATCGGATGGGAGCACAGCAGATCCTTTAGGCGCCTGAATGCCGCTTCGGTCTCGCCCGTCCACTTCACTGTTTACGGGAAGCGGACACTGGTTAGATCGGTAAGGGGGGAGGCTATAGCCTCAAAGTTGGGGATAAACCAGCTGTAGTATCCTGTAGTATCCTGCCATTCCCAGGAAGGACTTGACGTGACTTGAACGGGCCTGTCACGTACCGCATGGACCTTCCTCTCCTGGGGCTTGACGTTCCTCCTGTCCAATCAAATACCCCAGGTACTCCACCTCCTCGAAGCCTAGTTTGCATTTTGTGGGGTTCGCTGTCAATCCGGCTTGCCTGAGCACACCCAGCACCGCCTGGAGGTGTGTCAGGTGCTCTTCCCAACCTTGGCTGTAGATATCATCCAAATAGGCCGCTGCGTACTGTTGGTGGGGTCGGAGGACTCGGTCCATCAGGCGCTGGAACGTGGGCGGGGGTCTGAGACCGAATGGGAGCACCCGGTACTGATATAAGCCCTCCGGTATTGAAAACGCCGTCTTCTCCCAGGAGGTAGAGGGTGCTGATGTACTGGGCCTTTCCTTTTTTTTTTCTTTTTTCTTTTTTTTAACCCCTTTTTCTCCCCAATTTCGTGGTATCCAATTGTTGTAGTAGCTACTATCTTGTCTCATTGCTACAACTCCCGTACAGGCTCGGGAGAGACGAAGGTTGAATGTCATGCGTCCTCCGATACACAACCCAACCAGCCGTACTGCTTCTTAACACAGCGCGCATCCAACCCGGAAGCCAGCCGCACCAATGTGTCGGAGGCTACACCGTGCACCTGGCAACCTTGGCTAGCGCGCACTGCGCCCGGCCCGCCACAGGAGTCGCTGGTGCGCGATGAGACAAGGAGATCCCTACCGACCAATCCCTCCCTAACCCGGACGACGCTAGGCCAATTGTGCGTCGCCCCACGGACCTCCCGGTCGCGGCCGGTTACGACAGAGCCTGGGCGCGAACCCAGGGACTCTGATGGCACAGCTGGCGCTGCAGTACAGCGCCCTTAACCACTGCACCACCCGGGAGGCTACTGGGCCTTTCCTAATCGGTCGATGAGCTAGTCCACCCTTGGAATGGGGTAGGCATCGAACAAGCTGATGTTGTTCACACCCCGGAAGTCATTACAGAACCACAGGCTACCGTCCAACACGATGGAGCTGCACCATGTGCTGTGGGACTCTTCGATGTACCCCACCGGCAACTCCGGTTCAGCACCCACCATCATCTGGCAGCTCCCTTGTGGCGTCACGATGTTGGCTTGTACGGTCAGATACCGCTTGGTGTCACCGTGGACACAGGAAACGGACATCTCCCTGCCACGTTCGGTCACCTGGGCCAGCAGACTCGTGACTACGAGCATAACTACACTCCCAGAGTCCAATAGAGCTTCACTCCTCCTTGTAGCTTCCTGATTTCCTCAACGAGGTGGACATTTTGTAGGCGCTGTTCCTCTAGCGTTTGTTCCTGACCTGCCTGTTGTGCTTGTTGGGCCCAGATGAACTGAGCTATCAACTCGCATGTGCCGATGCTGCGTAAACGACAACCCTGAACTGACCACATTATCAGCCCGCATTCTCCACCACTTGTGGCAGACCAGGGGGCTTGGTCAAGCTGTTTACACAGATCAGACAACAGAATTGTATTAGCTCGGTTTCAAGGGTGTATAATTAAATAACAAACAAAGAGAAAATAATAGGCTCCGGGATACCGTCTTCTGGGCTCCGGGGTCTTGTAAGTTGCTTTTCACTATACTCTTTCTCCTCTAGCTTTTGCTTTACTTCAATAAAAATGGCCTCCATCTACGCAATCAACAGTAGCCCAGGCCAAGGCTCTTTTCACTCGCACTCGCTCTCTTCAGCAGCAGGCGCATGTGATGTGAGCAGCTGGAACCAGTTTCAGCTGGACATAAGCTGTATGTTTTATTGTGTTGTAATTGGCTGACACAGATAACAAGCTCACGCAGTTTTCATTGACTCACACACATTAAATTAACAGAGGACGAGTCCAATCGAGTCCAGTCAGTACATTTATTTTAATTGCACATACCTGAAACTCATGGCAATTATATCAGACCCGACCTAGATCCGAGACAAAAGTCTAAATTTAGGATCCGGACCCGCTTGAGTCACAGGTCAGATCTCAGAATTTCGTGCCTGTTGGACCTGTGAAGACCTCTATTGTGCAGTCTCGCTAAGGGGGACACAGGGACATTCTGCTGCACCTCAACCGTACTTGCTACAGAAGGAAGGGTCATGGATGACTCTGCCCAGTGACATCTGCTCTCTCTTGCTCTCGCTCTTGTCCTCGTCCCCCCCTCTCTCTCACACACATACACATACAGCAACACCAAAACATACAAACAGCGCCACCAATCTATAACTATAACCAATCCATAATAATTGAACATCAGTATCCACACACACACACACACACACACACACACACACACACACACACACACACACACACACACACACACACACACACACACAGTAAAGCTCATAATCGCTCATCTTACTACCCCCACCAGAGGGGTGAGGGCAAGTAGGCCACAATTCGCCCACTGTAGACTGACTTTGCTTGTGTAGACTGACACATTTTCAATTATTCACAGGGTCTTATTAGTGCAGTGCTGCTGAGTGAAGAGATATATTTAAGCCTTATATGGTGGTAGGGAATACAGGGAGGGGGACAGGCTACAATATACTTATACAGTGGTAGAACATGAGTTGTTCTCTGACTATGCAGACTGAGCACTAGCAAAATTGAACTATATGGAAACTATACTTTGGGGGGAAAGCGTTAGTTGTTTATCAAGTGTTTATCCTCATGATAACACACTGCCTGGTACCCCCAATCTGCTGTTGAGGACAACGACTTATGGAAAGCAATGAGCATCAATGGCCAGTCCACAAGGACACTGAAATACAGTCTGCCACCCTAGAGAATCGACACTCGAGTCGCCATACTAGGGCCAGGATTTCGCACTGGCAACCAAACCCAACCAGGAAAATCTCCTGCTTTTAACCATTAAAAAACAAACACCCCCCCCCCCCCCCCCCCCCCCCCAGTCAGGTCACATGTTCAGGAGAAAAACAGCCCCAGATGATCTCTCTTTAGCACACCTCTGTCTGAAACTCTCGACTGATGGACAGAGAGGAGAGATGGGACACACTGTACAGTACATTATGATTTCCATTATTGGAGGAACCTCTGAGTCTGGTTCCTCTCCAGATGTATTTTGTCTTTGCCACTGTGCTGCTGCTTGGTCTTTGGGATCTAGGCTGGGTTATTGTTGATGTAACAATGATAAATAAATAGACTTTGATTGATTGACAGATTGTTTTGTTACACCATTGGTTGCTGAAAGGGCAAAGAACATGGCTGACCCTGAGTTCTTAGAGATGTATCACAACATCATGTAGTTATTCTATACTTCATCACGTCTAATGATCATTGACTTGAGATTCTTCTAACATCCTTCTAACAGTACATGTGAATCAATATGGACCTAGCTAACCACCTACTGTACTATTTGATTATAGTGAAAACACAGAGTGAAAGTACAAACAGATAGGCAAACCTACTGGCTGCCAAACAGAGCCAGCTCAGAGTGCTCGGTCATGACATTGAACAACAAGACAGGTGCATAAAATCGATCACACAACCATGCAATCTCCATAGACAAACATTGGCAGTAGAATGGCCCATACTGAAGAGCTCAGTGACTTTCAATGTGGTACCATCATAGGATGCCACCTTTCCAACAGGTCAGTTCGTCAAATTTCTGCCCTGCTAGAGTTGCCCGGTGAACTGTAAGTGCTGTTATTGTGAAGTGGAAACATCTAAGAGCAACAACGGCTCAGCCGCGAAGTGGTAGGCCACACAAGCTCACAGAATGGGACTGCCGAGTGCTGAAGCGTGTAGCTCGTAAAATTGTCTGTCCTCAACCGAGTTCCAAGCTGCCTCTGAAAGGCCTCTGAAAGCAACGTCAGTACAAGAACTGTTCATCGAGAGCTTCATGAAATGGGTTTCCATGGCCGAGCAGCCTCACACAAGCCTAAGATCACCACGCACAATGACAAGCATCGGCTGGAGTGATGTAAAGCTTGCCGCCATTGGACTCTGGAGCAGTGGAAACGCGTTCTCTGAAGTGACGAATCACACTTCACCATCTGGCAATCCGACGGACTAATCTGGGTTGGCGGATGCCAGGAGAACGCTCCCTGCCCGATAGTGCCAACTGTAAAGTTTGGTGGAGTGTGGTTCAGGCACCTTTGTTACAGTGAAGGAAAATCTTAATGATACAGCATACAATGACATTCTAAATGATTATGTGCTTCCAACTTCATGGCAACAGTTTGGGGAAAGTCCTTCCCTGTTCCAGCATGACAATGCCCCCATATGCACAAAGCGAGGTGTATACAGAAATGGTTTGTCGAGATCGGCGTGGAAGAACTTGACTGGCCTGCACAGAGCACTGACCTCAACCCCATCGAACACCTTTGAGATGAATTGGAACGCGAGCCCGACCTCACTAATGCTCTTGTGGCTGAATGGAAGCAAGTCCCCACAGCAATGTTGCAACATCTAGTGGAAAGCCTTCCCAGAAGAGTGGAGGCTGTTATAGCAGCAAAGGGGAACCAACTCATATTAACGCCCATGATTTTGGAATGAGATGTTCGACGAGCAGGTGTCAACATCCTTTTGGACATGTAGTGTATTTTTTATAACCAGAAATAACCAGAAAGTATTTGTAATAGAGGTCGACCGATTATGATTTTTCAACTCCGATAGCGATACCGATTAGGACGAAAAAAGCCGATACCGATTAATCGGCCGATTTGAAAAAATAAATAATAATAATTATAATGACAATTACAACAATACTGAATTAACACTTATGTGAACTTAATATAAAAGATCAATAAAATCAATTTAGCCTCAAATAAATAATGAAACATGTTCAATTTGGTTTAAATAATGTGTTGGAGAAGAAAGTAATATGTGCCATGTAAAAATGTGTGCCATGTAAAAAAGCTATAATTTAAGTTCCTTGCTCAAAACATGAGAACATATGAACATTGGTGGTTCCTTTAAACATGAGGTAAAAGGTTTTAGGTTGTAGTTAATATAGTACTTGTAGGACTATTTCTCTCTATGCCATTTGTATTTCATATACCTTTGACTATTGGATGTTCTTATAGGCACTATAGTATTGCCAGTGTAACAGTATAGCTTCCGTCCCTCTCCTCGCCCCTACCTGGGCTCAAACCAGGAACACATAGACAACAGCCACACTCGAAGCATCGTTACCCATCTCTCCACAAAAGCCGCGGCCCTTGCAGCGCAAGGGGAATAACTACTCCAAATCTAAAAGCGAGTGACGTTTGAAACAGTATTAGCGCACACCCAGCTAACTAGCTAGCCAATTACATTACCACAAATAACCCAATGGTCAACGATTCCAGTTTCATGTTAGCCACCTGTGGTAGAGAGGCAGTGGAGTAACAACAAAAGACTTGAAACTTCCCACAATCAACTGATCAGAGAGGCTGAAGGACATCAAATAAAATGTAATTGTATTTGTCACATGCTTCGTAAACAACAGGTGTAGATCAACAGTGAAAGGCTTACTGTACTTAGAGAAATAATAGAGAAATAATCAAATGAGGAATAAATACACAATGAGTAACGATAACTTGGCTATATACACGGGGTACCCGTACCGTGTGGATGTGCAGGGGTACGAGGTAATTGAGGTAGATACTGTATGTACATATACATGTAGGTAGGGATAAAGTGACTGGGCAACAGAACAGATCATAAACAGTTGCAGCAGCGTATGTGATGAGTCAAAAGAGATAGTCCCGCAGGAGGCCTTTTACCTTCTTGTAGGCCGTCATTGTAAATAAGAATTTGTTCTTCACTTATTTGCCTAGTTACAAAAAGGTTAAATACAATAGAAAATAAACAATTATATAATAAAAGGGTCAATGCAGATAGTCCAGGTAGCTATTGGTTACCTATTTAAATAACTATTTAGCTGTCTGATGGCCTGCTTGCCATGTGGTAACAGAGACAACAGCCTATGACTTGGGTGGCTGGAGTACATTTTTAGGGCCTTCCTGTCACGTCCTGACCATAGAAAGCCTTTATTTTGTATGGTGGAGTAGGTCAAGGCGTGACTGGGGGGTGTTCTAGTTTATTATTTCTATGTGTATTCTATGTTTTCTATTTCTTTGTTGGCCGGGTATGGTTTCCAATCAGAGACAGCTGTCTATCAGTGTCTCTGATTGGGGATCATACTTAGGCAGCCTTTTTTCCACTTGTTGTTTGTGGGATCTTGTTTTTGTATTGTTGCATTTGAGCCCTACAAGGCTGTACGTTCGTTTGTTTCTCTGTATTGTTTTGTTGCTGGTTCACATTTAAATAAATTATGATGAACCCAAATCACGCTGCGCTTTGGTCCACTCCTTATGACGATCGTGACACTTCCTCTGACACCGCCTGGTATAGAGTTCCTGGATGGCAGGGAGCTCGGCCCCAGTGATGTACTGGGCCGTACACACTACCCTCTGTAGCGCCTTGTGGTCAGATGCCAAGCAGTTGCCATACCAAGCGGTGATGCAGCCAGTCAAGATGCTCTCAATGGTGAAGCTGTAGAACTTTTAGGTTCTGAGGGCCCATGCCAAATCTTTGCAGCCTCCTGAGGGGGAAGAGGGGTTGTTGTGCCTTCTTCACAACTGTGTTGGTGTGTGTGGACCATCATAATTCCTTAGTGATGTGGACTCAGAGTAATTTGAAGCTGTTGACCCACTCCACTACATCCCCGTCAATGTGGATGAGGGCTCGACCCTCGGTTTCCTGTAGTCCATAATCAGCTTCCTTGTCTTGCTGATGCTGAGGGAGTTGTTGTCCTGGCGTCTCTGACCTCTTTCCTATAGGCTGTCTCATCGTCGTCTGTGATCAGGCCAACCACTGTTGTGTCGTCAGAAAACGTAATGATGGTGTTGGAGTTGTGCGCGACCATGGCAGTCGTGGGTGAACAGGGAGTACAGGAGGGGACTAAGCACGCACCACTTAAGGGCCCCCATGTTGAGGGTCAGTGTAGCAGACGTGTTGTAGCCTACCCTTACCTTCTGGGGGAGGCCCGTCAGAAAGTCCTGGATCCAGTTGCAGAGGAAGGTGTTCAGTCCCAGGGTCCTGAGCTTAGTGATAGCTTAGCTTGGAGGGCACTATGACATTGAACGCTGAGCTACTGTCAATGAACAGCATTCTCAAATAGGTGTATATGAAATTACAACAGTAAACATTTTATAGTCAAGCTCAGACAAAACAATTGGTCTGCAAATCAGTTCTGAACACGGGGAACCACTGTTGCTTCCAATTAGGCAATTTTCCAGGTGCTCAGTTCCTGTTAGTATCAGTGTGGATTAATGAGGAGCTGTGAGGAAGTGGCGAGCCAGGTGTTGGTGCTGCCGCTAAATGGGAATAAAGAGGCCAGGAGCAGTGACCCACTAAGAATTCCCATGGACTGAGCCAAGAGGGTTTAGGGAAGGGAGTGGGAGTCTGAGCGGAAATGATGGAGAAGGGAAAGACGGGTCTATGTGGATGCTAGCTACAGCTCTCCATGTCATACAGTAGCTAACACACAAGGCTCAACACTGAAGGCTTGTACAATATGATGAACTGTAGCTGCATTAGGGGACAGGGGAAGGGGGTGACATTAGTAACTGCGTGTCGCCCTTCTTTCGTGACTAGACGGGTCATCAAGGCTCTTCAGTTTCAGTCCAACTGAGTGTGCACAGTATGTTGCAGAGATCGTGTTACACACAACACATGGAAGGCTATGTTAAAGCTGAGTATTATACATTCTGTAAGAGATAAAGAGGATATCTAAAAAAAATAAAAAAATAAAACGTAATACCTAAAATTGCAATGCTATGTTATGTATGGTAAGGTTAAAGGGTAGGTTTTGAAGCTGTATTTGCTCAAATAAAACTATGCACGACAAAGCTAACTCACCTGTAATGTGTAATATAAACAAATCCACCATTATCTACCGCCCAATAAGTATTTTTAAACCAGAATTAACAATGTGAGAGGGAGAGAGGAATAAAGTTGTGGTGGTCTATCTGCCTCTCTCTCCCTCTCCTTTCTCCATGTGCCCCTCCCCACCACATGACTCCATCTGTCCCTGCATTCCTCCAATATAGAAATCACTCTATCCCTCTCTCGCTCTCTTTCTCTCCATATTTCAATGAAAAGTAGGGCAACAAGGAGGAGAGAGTAGGGCAACTTAGTCCAGCACACATAATCCTTGCAGGCTGCGCCATGCTCTGTATGCCACACTGGATTAAACCCAGGGGACACATCCCTGGGCTTCACTCACTGGGTTTTATGTCACTGTGCCTCCCGCCGCACCCGCAACTCTTAGTCACACATTTCAAATGTATCCATTTTATGGCCCTGATTCTTCTGCTGCTTTTATATTAACACTGGAAGAGAATTTCTCAGACTTGTGTCACGTTTCACTACAGCACAGAGACCCGCCTGCATTGTAGAATGCAACTAAATGGACCAAATCATCTTGGCTCATGCATGTTCTGCAAAGCCTAACAATCGAATCAAAGGGCAATGTATATGCCCAATTTGGTTATGATTAACCCCAAAGTCGTAAACAGGGGCACCCTCATAGATATCATCCTAACCAACTTGCCCTCTAAATACACCTTTGCTGTTTTCAACCAAGATCTCAGCGATCACTGCCTCATTGCCTGCATCCATAATGGGTCAGCGGTCAAACGACCTCCACTCATCACTATCAAATGCTCCCTGAAACACTTCAGCGCGCAGGCCTTTCTAATCGACGTGGCCCGGGTATCCTGGAAGGGTATTGACCTCAACCCGTCAGTAGAGGATGCCTGGTTATTCTTTAAAAATGCCTTCCTCACCATCTTAAATAAGCATGCCCCATTCAAGAAAGTTAGAACCAGGAACAGATATAGCTCTTGGTTCTCTCCAGACCGGACTGCCCTTAACCAACACAAAAACATCCTGTGGCGTTCTGCATTAGCATCGAACAGCCTCAGTGAAATGCAACTTTTCAGGGAAGTTAGAAACCAATATACACAGGCAGTTAGAAAAGCCAAGGCTAGCTTTTTCAAGCAGAAATTTACATAGAAATAATAAACCTTCAACACAAACTCAAAAAAGTTCTGGGACATTGTAAAGTCCATGGAGAATAGGAACACCTCCAACCAGCTGCCCACTGCACTGAGGATAGGAAACTCTGTCCCACCGTACCTTCTCCGCTATGCAATCTGGTTTCCGAGCTGGTCATGGGTGCACCTCAGCCACGCTCAAGGTCCTAAACGATATCTTAACCGCCATCGATAAGAAACAATACTGTGCAGCTGTATTCATTGACCTGGCCAAGGCTTTCGACTCTGTCAATCACATCATCCTCATCGGCAGACTCAACAGCCTTGGTTTCTCAAATGATTCACCAAATGGTTCACCAACTACTTCTCCGACAGAGTTCAGTGTGTCAAATCTGAGGGTCTGTTGTCCGGGCCTCTGGCAGTCTCTATGGGGGTGCCACAGGGTTAAATTCTTGGGCCGACTCTCTTTTCTGTACACATCAATGATGTTGCTCTTGCTGCTGGTGAGTCTCTGATCCACCTCTACGCAGACGACACCATTCTGTATACCTCTCGCCCTTCTTTGGACACTGTGTTAACAACCCTCCAGACGAGCTTCAATGCCATACAACTCTCCTTCCGTGGCCTCCAATTGCTCTTAAATACAAGTCAAACTAAATGCATGCTCTTCAATCGATCAATGCCTGCACCTGCCCACCCGTCCAGCATCACTACTCTGGACGGTTCTGACTTACCTAGGTGTCTGGTTAGACTGTAAAATCTCCTTCCAGACTCACATAAAACATCTCCAATCCAAAGTTAAATCTAGAATTGGCTTCCTATTTCGCAACAAGGCATCCTTCACTCATGCTGCAAAACATACCCTCGTAAAACTGACCATCTTACCGATCCTCGACTTTGGCGATGTAATTTACAAAATAGCCTCCAACACCCTACTCAACAAATTGGATGCAGTCCATCACAGTGCCATCCGTTTTGGCACCATAGCAGCACCCACCGTAGCATGCGTTCCAGCAGGTATATCTCACTTGTCACCCCCAATGCCAATTCCTCCTTTGGCCGCCTCTCCCTTCCAGTTCTCTGTTGCCAATGACTGGAACGAACTACAAAAATCTATGAAACTGGAAACACTTATCTCCCTCACTTGCTTTAAGCACCAGCTGTCAGAGCAGCTCACCTGTACATAGCCCATCTATAAATAGCCCAAACAACTCCTTCTTCCCCTACTGTATTTATTTATTTATTTTGCTCCTTTGCACCCCAGTATTTCTGCTTTGCACACTCATCTACTGTCAAATCTACCATTCCAGTGTTTAATTGCTATATTGTAATTACTTCACCACCATGGCCTATTTATTGCCTTTACCTCCCTTATCTCACCTCATTTGCACACATTGTATATAGACTTATTTTTCTACTGTATTATTGAATCTATGTTTGTTTTACTCCACATGTAACTCTGTGTTGTTATATGTGTCGAACTGCTCAGCTTTATCTTGGCCAGGTCGCAGTTGTAAATGAGAACTTGTTCTCAACTTGCCTACCTGGTTAAATAAAAGTGAAATATATATATATATACATTTTTTTTAAATGATGGTAAGAAATAGTGAAACTGGACAGTTTAGGTTTTACAAGTTTTCACAAGTTTCGAAGATTTTTACCAGACGGGGAATGGAGCTTCTAATATCAAAATAAATGAATTACATCTAAGCATGTGATATTGCATTCAAAGTGGGCATAATCAATACCACAGCTTGTGAATTTAAAAACAGTTTTATGTCATATGACATCTTTAAGATCATTCTCTACTTTCCCAAGAGGAATAATGGTAGATTTCATTGATAGCTCTTGAAACTTTCTGAATAATGGCAGGTTAACTAATTAACAGCATAGCCTTGATCCGACGTGACTTGCTCCAGTTGAAAAGCTTTCTCCACCTCCCTGCCTGAACCAGTATCCATACTCTCAGTAAGGCTATCCTTCTACTGTGTCAAGACCTAGAACAGAAAAGAACACCAGCAGAGCATTTCTTCACCCTTCTTCTCTGTTATTGGCATTTGTGTGAAAGGCACATTGGATGTCCTTCATTGCCACATTCCAATCCACGTCAGGGAAAGAGTTGTGTGCATATGTAGCAGAAGTGATAATGCTTACATTGAAGTGAATAGAAAAACGAAATACATGTCATCCCAAATAGTTAGCATGTATGATCAATGTGGTAATTCTAAAGAAATTGACAGACCCATGTGGTGCGCCATTCCTTTGGACAACCAGATGCAGCCATTTTTGTTTGTGCGTATTCCAGCCCTAAATGATGATGAACTTTAAAGGACATCCCAACAAAGCATTTCTTTTAGCTTCCATGTCCCACGTCAATGTTGGTTGAACAACTCCTACATAACGAATGGAGCCAAGCCATCACAAAGTTTGCAAACAAAAACAAGCCTGACGTAATTGATGTAAATGTATCCAGGCATCAAAAAAAGACTTATCTGGAAGTGAATGCAACACATGGCTTATCTGACTTCTTTCAAATCCTGTCATTTGTGGAATGTGGAGGCAAAATACTGTATTGGTCTTAGGTGTTAAGCCAATGGGGGGAAACCTAATCTGTAAAGTTACAGTCAAGTGAACTGAACAAAACAAGAGAAGTTGAGCAATGGGGAACATTTTTCAAAATAGGCTGAAGTACTGTAAGTCAATTTCCATTCCATGGACAGACAGACGCTGCATGCACTGATTTATAAGGAGTGTCCCAGTTAATGACCTTCTTTAGTATGCTACTGCTCATGGGAGCAGCATCGACATTTTCACACAGAATTTGTCTAATGGGAGTATTGGGACCCATTGATTTTCAAGTGCTCCATTTCTGTCAGTCTCTCTGTACTGTAAGAGGGTTGATGAAATATTGGGCTGGAAAACACTTGACTGATGAGGCTTTACAGCACTGACACAATACACTGGATCAAGTACATTGAACTCAAATGAATTTGCAGTTGCAGCTGTTAACACAGATTTACATTGCAACACAAAATGTAAAGCTAAATTGTATCAAAACCTGAAAGTGTTTTCTGCCAGAGGAACCAAGTGTGTGTCTCCTTCCTATCGGTAACATTCATCGAGTCAAAAAAACATTGTGACTACATGAGTTGAGGGCCTGAAATCTTATGTTCTCCTTGTGACTGACATAGATTACTCGATGTTTGAGTGTTTACACACACAAGTACCTCAAGTTAGTATTTGTCCTTGTATGGTAACATAAGCAGTACTTGGGATTATGTTTTATTTATTTAACTAGGCAAGTCAGTTAAGAACAAATTCTTATTTACACTGACAGCCTACCCCGGCCAAACCCTAACCCGGAAGAGACTGGGCCAATTGTGCACCTCCCCTATGAGCCTCCCAATCCTGGCCGGTTGTGATACAGTCTGGAATCAAACCAGGGTCTGTAGTGATGCCTCTAGCACTAAAATGCAGTGCCTTAGACCACTGCGCCACTCAGGACCCATGTGACAGAATGACATAAAAAGGATAAATAGAAATTGCAAACAGGTAGCCCACTGGAAATATGGTAGTTCATTGAAGTTGATAAGAGTACAATAACAAGGAGGTTTACAGTTATCCTGCCTCTGTCACTGGAGTGCTCACCTCAGTAAACCTCAGAATATCGCCATTCATCAGGATTTCCCACTCTCCAATTGTCAATTACTTTTCAATGATTTTCAAGGAAGAAAATAAAGTTTCTCCCCCACTGGTGATCATATCAAGTCTCAAATGGACAACATCCTGATCCTGTTCCAATGCAAAATTAGTGCTAAGCCATGTATAGGGGTGGCAGGTGTCACTTCCTGATCTGTTTCACCTGTCCTTGTGCTTGTCTCCACCCCCCTCCATGTGTCGCCCATCTTCCCGACTTAACCCTGGGTATTTATACCTGTGTTTTCTGTCTGTCTGTGCCAGTTTGTTCCAAGTCAACCAGCGGTTTGTCTCAGCTTCTGCTTCCCCAGTCTCTCTTTTCTCGTCCTTGCCTGTCTTGACTCTTTGCCTGCCTGCTGTCCTGTGCCTTTGCCCCTACTCTGGATTACCAACCTCTGCCTGGCCTGACCCTGGGCCTGCCTGCCGTCCTGTACCTTGGCCCCACTACTCTAAATGATCAACCCCTGCCTGCCTTGACCTGTCAATTACCTTCCCCTGTTGTTGCAATAAACATTGTTACTTCAACACAGTCTGCACTTGGGTCTTACCTGATAGTACAAACTGGCCATGACTGACCCAGCAGATTTGGACCAGCTCCGCAATGCTATCTCCTCCCAAGGAGCCCTCATTGGTAGACATGAGGAGATGCTTCGTGGTCCGATGGAAGGGTTCCAGGAAGTGGCCGAACGCCACGACCTAGCATTGGACGCTTTGTGGGAGCAATTCCGTGGGTTGCCTACTAGACGGTAACCTCCCAGCCCCTCAGTAACCTGGCTGGTAACAGTGCCGTCACCCCGGTTTCCCGGGAACCCTGCTTACCTACCCAGTAGCGCTATGATGGAGATTCCAGAACCTACCGGGCCTTTGTCTCCCAGTGCTCCCTCGTTTTTGAGCTGCAGCCTTCTTCATTCTCCTCGGACTGCTCGAAGATAGCATACATATTATGCTTATGTCCGGGAGGGCACTCGCCTGGGCCACGGTGGTGTGGGAGCAACAATCCACTGTCTGTCTCAGTCTGGAGGTATTTGTGGCGGAGGTGAGAAAGGTTTTCGAGGCTCCGGGGTCCAGGAGAGAGGCTGCCTGGAAGTTACTTCAGTTTCGGCAGGACTCCCTCAGTGTGGCAGACTATGCGGTGGATTTCCGCACGCTAGCAGAGGAGGGTGCATGGAACCCGGAAGCGCTGTATGGATTCCTGCATGGATTATCGGAGGAGGTAAAGGATCAGCTTGCAGCCCAGGAACAACCAATGGATCTTGACTCACTCATCGCTTTAACCATCCGGATCGATGGTTGGCTACAGGAACGTAGGAGAGACAAGACGTCTGATTGCGGTTCCAATCGCTCACTCGAGGATCCCACATTACATCTGATGAACTCCGGATGTCCCCAGCGTTTTTGTCCCCGAGAGGATCCGAGCTTACCCGAGTTTCTCCAAGAGCCTCCGAAAACTGCCGATATGCCCTTTCCCGAGCCGATGCAGCTCGGCAGGGCTAGGCTGCCTTCAGCCGAACGTGTACGCAGACTTAACACCCAGAGTTGTCTGTATTGTGGTTCTGCCGGTCATTATGTGTCTACCTGTCCCTTCAAGAGACCTAGCTCATTGGTAGGAATGAGAACTCTGGTGGGTATAAAGGATTATGTTTCTTCTTGCCCCTCTCCATGCCACCCTGCTGTGGGGCGACCAGTCTAAGTCTCTCCAGAGACTCATCGACTCGGGGGCCGATATGAGTCTTATGGACGTTACCCTGGCGTCCGAGCTGGGCATCACCACTCAACCCCTCCTATCAACCTACGAGTGTTGGGGAACCACAGCGAGACAATCTAATTCCTGCTAATTGAGTCTCTGCATTCTCTTGGCTCCAGCGACACAATCCCTTGATTGACTGGTCTATTGGTGCCATCGTGGGCTGGAGCCTGTTCTGCCATGCCCATTGTCTGAAATCAGCTCTGCCTGCCCCGGGATGTCTTCCTGGGGGCTTGGAAATTGCCCCGAACCTCTCCACCATTCCTGCCTTTGCCCCCACTCTGGATTACCGACCTCTGCCTGACCTGACCCTGGGCCTGCCTGCCATCATGTACCTTGGCCTCACTACTCTAAATTATCGACCCCTGCCTGCCTTGACCTGTCGTTTACCGTCCCCTGTTGTTGCAATAACCATTGTTACTTCAACACAGTCTGCACTTGGGTCTTACCTGAAACCTGATAGGCAGGTGGCCTAGCAGTGATAGAGGCAAGCCAGCAACCGGAGGGCTGCCAGTTTGAATCCTGTGACCGACGGGAAAAATCAGGAGGAACGCAAGCTGGGAACAGGAGGGTTGCTGGTATCAAATCCTAGATTCCATTGCCTGCCATTGTGCCCTTGAACAAGGCACTTAACACCCCACAACAGCTCCCCAGAGGAGTTGGGTTAAAAGCAGAAGTCAAATTTTGGTTGGACCTTATAATTGACCAATAATGTGATCTTAAAGGTGCAGTAAAAAACGTGATTTTCCTGTGTTTTATATACAGTATATTTCCACACTACAAGGTTGGAATAATACTGTGAAATTGTGAAAATTATGATAATGCCCTTTTAGTGTAAGAGCTGTTTGAAAAGACCACATTCAATTTCAGCCTGTTTTGGTGGCATGGAGTTTTGGCCTGCCTAGTGAAATCACCAGGAGGTAAATTAGTTAACAGACCAATAAGAAAGGGAGTACCATACCTCTCTGCCAATAACAACTGCCCTCCCCACTTAGACCACTCCCAGACAGTTCTAGTAAAATGATTGCTTGAGAATTTTTTGCCATTTTAATTTAACATACACAGTAAGGTATTTAATTGTTACCCAGAAATGATTTGATATTGAGATAAAATGGCTGCATTGGACATTTAATCTTAATGTATAAAGCCAATTTACTAAGCCTTTTCCACAATGAAATGTTATACCTGTTGTTATCCAGAGGGAATAAAACATGAAACGTAGAGAAGGAATAAGGTAT